>NC_071991.2:118350000-118658750 GCF_028885655.2 Pongo abelii
AACCACACTGGCATGTTCCACTGTAAAAACTGCAGTCATCGACTGATATTTACTGAGAATTAAAATAAAATAATCTCAATTCAACTTTCAATTTAAGACACATATCTAAACTAAATAGCTATGTAAATTTGGTTCTGTAGTTACTGTTTTATATGACAATTATAACTGACTACATAAGCTGAGTGTTTTTCTGTTTTTGTAAACTCTAGCTGGAGAGTTTTTCAATCATGAAAAAAGTAATGTTTTGGGGAGAAGCAAATAAAATAATTATTTTCATTAATACAATATTAACATATCCAGAAATTCTTTAGAAAAGGCAATCTGAAGAAATTATTTTTACTTTTGACCAGAACCTACAGATTTTAAAGTGTATTTTTCTTTGTTGCTATTTACATTTCAGAATGGTTGATCCAGAACATTGTTTCTTCAGCTTTGTACTTAACAGAATAAAATCATAGAAATGAAAGGCTGTTTATGGTCAGAAATAGATTACCAGTTTTTTAAAAAGTTCCCCAAGCAATTCTTATATAAGTTTATATTTTACATTTGCTTCTGTAAAACTAAGAAGTATTTTCTATCTTCTTTTGCTTCAAACATTTTTTTATTCTGGAGAACATCTAAGTTCTAGGCATTTGTAGTTCTTTCTACACTCTGTTTAGTGCATTAATTTTGTATTTATCTCTGTGAATAACAAGATAGTTTCACAGAATGCACAGCTTTTTAAATGGAATTATTTCTACCATCGTGTTATCTTTCTCTAGATGAAGATAATTTTCTTACACGTGTAGCTTTAAAGAAATGTCTGCAGCATTATTTTCTGATCTAAGTTTTATGAATAGTAGCTTTTGTTGTAGACTGTTGGTATAAATATATCATATATAATAAATTCAATATTCACAAAATTAAAATTTTATTTGTTGTGAATACTGAATATTTAATATTGAATACAGATTAGGTAGTGACATGTCAGTACCTAAATATAGGGTATGATTATAAAGGTATAATAGTAAAACTAAACATAATACTATATAATCTAGACATATCAAAAGCCAAAACGTCCTGTGTAATTTTAAGCTGTGTTTCATTTGGAGGTTAACAAAACACAAATTTTGAAGCCAGAGATTTTAGCTCTGCCACCTATTCTCTGTGTGACTTCAGGGGTTTTTTGTTTTCTGTTTTTTTAATCCACAAAGTGGAGTTAAGAACAGCCATTTCATAGGTTTAATTTTAAAAGTCAGGCAGATTGTATATGTGTGTATATAAAACTTAATTTGAAGAATAAAGCATATTATACATTATTCCTAACACATAATGTCCAAATAATGGTAACTGGATTACCCTGGATTTGAAAAATCAAGCAGGCAAAAATCTAGAGGCAAAAGGCCTCAGAATACTCCCTTTACATGATAAATTATCACTAAGATTTTATCTTTTGGTCAAAAACTGTGAAGGGTTTGAGATCTTACCCCCTCTCACAAGCTTACAGGTCAACCTGTCTCAGTTTCATGGTTACTGGTAGAAGACATGAGATGCCTAGTTCAGAGACCAATGATTTTTTATTTATAGCAATAATGGTAAGCCAACTGTCAGCACATGTACCAGTTCACTGAAGCCTGTTGGCCCTCTCTATCTGTGGGTTCCACATCTCTGGATTCAACCAACCATGGATAGAAGTATTAGGAAAAATAATCTCACAAAGTTCCAAAAAGCAAAACTTGAATTTGCTGCATGCTGAGTATTACATTGAATCCATGGGAATGAAGTGATATGCAGGCATTGTGTTAGGTAGTATAAATAATCGAAAGATGACCTAAAATATACAGGAGGATTGCATAGATTGTATGCAAATACGACATCATTTTATTTCAGGAACTTGAGCACCCATGGATTTTAGTATCCATGACTGGGGGGCGGTAGGGGGTGGGGTGCAGTCCTAGAACCAATCAACTATACTTAGTGGTTTGCATTTCTTTTTTTTTTTTTTTATATACTTTAAGTTTTAGGTTACACGTGCACAACGTGCATGTTTGTTACATATGTATACATGTGCCATGGTGGTGTGCTGCATCCATTAACTCGTCATTTAACATTAGGTATATCTCCTAATGCTATTCCTTCCCCCTCCGCCCACCCCACAACAGGCCCTGGTGTGTGATGTTCCCCTTCCTGTGTCCATGTGTTCTCATTGTTCAATTCCCACCTGTGAGTGAGAACATGAGGTGTTTGGTTTTTTGTCCTTGCGACAGTTTGCTGAGAATGATGGTTTCCAGCTTCATTCATGTCCCTACAAAGGACATGAACTCATCATTTTTTATGGCTGCATAGTATTCCATGGTGTATATGTGCCACATTTTCTTAATCCAGTCTATCATTGTTGGACATTTGGGTTGGTTCCAAGTCTTTGCTATTGTGAATAGTGCCGCAATAAACATACGTGTTCATGTGTCTTTATAGCAGCATGATTTATAATCCTTTGGGTATATACCCAGTAATGGGATGGCTGGGTCGAATGGTATTTCTAGTTCTAGATCCCTGAGGAATCGCCACACTGACTTCCACAATGGTTGAACTAGTTTACAGTCCCACCAACAGTGTAAAAGTGCCCTATTTCTCCACATCCTCTCCAGCACCTGTTGTTTCCTGACTTTTTAATGATCACCATTCTAACTGGTGTGAGATGGTGTCTCATTGTGGTTTTGATTTGCATTTCTCTGATGGCCAGTGATGATGAGCATTTTTTCATGTGTGTTTTGGCTGCATAAATGTCTTCTTTTGAGAAGTGTCTGTTCATATCCTTCACCCACTTTTTGATGGGGTTGTTTGTTTTTTTTCTTGTAAATTTGTTTGAGTTCTTTGTAGATTCTGGATATTAGCCCTTTGTCAGATGAGTAGATTGCAAAACTTTTCTCCCATTCTGTAGGTTGCCTGTTCACTCTGATGGTAGTTTCTTTTGCTGTGCAGAAGCTCTTTAGTTTAATTAGATCCCATTTGTCAATTTTGGCTTTTGTTGCCATTGCTTTTGGTGTTTTAGACATGAAGTCCTTGCCCATGCCTATGTCCTGAATGGTATTGCCTAGGTTTTCTTCTAGGGTTTTTATGGTTTTAGGTCTAACATTTAAGTCTTTAATCCACCTTGAATTAGTTTTTGTATAAGGTGTAAGGAAGGGATCCAGTTTCAGCTTTCTCCATATGGCTAGCCAGTTTTCCCAGCACCATTTATTAAATAGGGAATCCTTTCCCCATTTCTTGTTTTTGTCAGGTTTGTCAAAGATCAGATACTGGTAGATATGTGGCATTATTTCTGAGGGCACTGTTCTGTTCCATTGGTCTATATCTCTGTTTTGGCACCAGTACCATGCTGTTTTGGTTACTGTAGCCTTGTAATATAGTTTGAAGTCAGGTAGTGTGATGCCTCCAGCTTTGTTCTTTTGGCTTAGGATTGACTTGGCAATGAGGGCTCTTTTTTGGTTCCATATGAAATTTAAAGTAGTTTTTTCCAATTCTGTGAAGAAAGTCATTGGTAGCTTGATGGGGATGGCATTGAATCTATAAATTACCTTGGGCAGTATGGCCATTTTCACGATATTGATTCTTCCTACCCATGAGCATGGAATGTTCTTCCATTTGTTTGTATCCTCTTTTATTTCATTGAGCAGTGGTTTGTAGTTTTCCTTGAAGAGGTCGTTCACATCCCTTGTAAGTTGGATTCCTAGGTATCTTATTCTCTTTGAAGCAATTGTGAATGGGAGTTCACTCATGATTTGGCTCTCTGTTTGTCTGTTATTAGTGGTTTGCATTTCAAGAGAGGAACCCAGAACTTAGGAAGTTTGAATCTTTAATAATGTGCAGTGAGTATGCCTACCCTTTGCCCCAGAGGGAGACATTAAATTTGTTATACTGGACAAAAAAATAAACGTTCCTTTGCTCTGGAGTGAGGCACCATCTGTATTTTTCAAGGATTTCCACTGTATAAATATCTTTGAAAAGCTAGTTCAGAACAAATGTGGCCAGTGCCTCTGTTTGCAAAATGTGCAGAAATATGAAAGATAGAGCAGTGTCTCCAACAATTTCAGAGAGGAATACCTAACAAGTCCTAGCTCTGAGGCTTAGTCATTGTACAATTCTGAGCAAGACTTAAAACTTACTTGTACTTCAGTTTTCTTATCTCTAAAAATACAAAGTTTGGCAATGATCAATAATGCTGAAATCCCATAATTCTGCTGTGCCTTTTCCCCATATAAGCTTGTCACAGAATTTATCTTCAGTAGTAGGCAGAGATAGGAATGCTAAGAAAGGAGAGATGATCATGCTGGTAAATGTGGCTGGAACCCATGCAAGTGAGGCAGGACAGAGTGTTGGCTAGATGCAGAGAAGTGATTGGAGATAGCACGTAAGGCTAACACAGTCTGTTCCATTCCATAGCCAGAGTGTACCTGACATTAGACTTGTGACTCACATTGAAGGGCACACATCCACGGAATTTTTACTGGCTAGCACAAAGATTTATTTTTATCTTACCATTTAATGCTTTGCCTTTTGAAAAAAAAAGTGTCATAGTTTTTAGTTGGCCCAAATTTGTTGCTAATGTTTTTTTGTTGCTTTTTATTAAGTTTGCTCATTTTGATAAACAGGAATTTTTCACCATATTTGAAAGACAAGTATAAAACAAAACATAAGAGAACTGTTTTGCTTGGGCTGTGAGTTGTTGTTTTTGTTCTTTTTAGTACAGCATCACCATCTAAAAAATCCTGGTTAAAAGTTTGCCCAATTTTTGGCCATAACTCATTCTTTCCAGTAGTTTTATCTTAGCTCTGAGCACTGAGCTTCATGTGAAGCTTGAAATATACCAGGACTTGTATTCAAAGATAGCATTTTGAACATTTTAGGATTTGTGTCCTCATTTTAAAAGTAACATGTGAGTATATAAAGAAAAATGAAAATAATAGGTAAAAGATAACACCTTTTGTTGTATCAAGAACAAGACAGAGCTTTAAAAATTATAGATAGTATTTACTACCAAATATAAAATATATCTTCAAAATAATATGATTAATATATAATTTATATTTAATATAATTAAAATAATTTTTAAACATTGACCAATAATAGTTATTTATTTTAGGTGGCACTGATGATTGCTGTTAATATCCCAGGTCTAACATTCTAAGCAAACTTTCAGAGAAGGTTAAAGTTTGCTTGTTCTCTGTGTTCTCAAATCCTGATACCCCCTCTCTGTGGATTCTGTGGCCTCCTTAATGCTTCTGTCATTCCAAAGAATCTCACCTCTGTCCCAAACGTGATTATATTCCCTATGCAAAACATTCCACTCCCAAGTAAAATTCTCATCTCTTTAGTATGACTGACTTCAGCTAGGTAATAGCAGAAAGTAAGCTGATGGAACTAATTCAGACTAAATTATACCCTCACCCCAGTTATAAGCTTCTTAGATGTATGTGCATTTTTATAAAAGAAGCTTGCAAACCCAATGAATTTCTAATTGGTAGAATTTCTGGAAGTGCATTCAAATTCCTATTTAATTAATCAGTAAGCCAACCATCCCCAAAGCTTGCCGAATTCATCCACTTTTCTCCATCTCTACCATGACCAGCCTAGTCCAAATCAGTAGTCTCTCATATTCTTCTCACTTCCTTTCTTGCTCCTAAATAATCCAGTCCATTCCATTATCCAGACTCTAGCCAGATTGATCTTCCTCCCACCATTTCGTAAATAACTGAAGCAAGTTTATTAGGTCTGCTCACATAAGTCTGTTTAGGGACTGAAACAGTACAGCCTAGGTCACCAACTCTTTGATGTTCTGACATGATCCAGGGACAGATTTTATCTAGAATAGGAACCATAAACCCAAATGCTCACAGGGCCTTGGCAGGTGACATAACAAATTTCCTAATAAATTCAGAAGCTTTAGAGGCCAGACAACCTGCACCTTTTCAGTATTTGGCCTGCCATCAAATGTAGAGACTTTAACAAAAGCCATTTGGTCTCCAAGAAAAGAAGAGTTGAAGATACAGGAAAGTACAAGACAGGAGCAAGTGGCCTCACTGAGACATCTCTCTCGGCAAGGTTGGAAACCTCTGGATAAATTTCCTCATGTTTCTTATCCCTGTAAAATTCAGTAACCATTAGGATTCAGATCCCATCCAGTGGTCTAGTCCTTCTTCTCCCACTTCCTCATTCACATGCTTTCCTATACTCCTTTCCCTCAGCACATTCCCTTAGCCCTTGGTAACTTTAGCTGCCATTTTCCCTCACAAAACAGAAATTTTGCTAGCCAAGGATGACAATGAAGCTGGGTTTTTTAATTAAAACTTTACTCTCTGGTATTAGCAGGGATTTTTCAACATATCTTTCCTACTTTTTCTTGCTATCATCTACCAACTTTTGAACCATTCAACTCTTTTTTTTTATTATTTCTTTTGAGATGAGGTCTCACTATATTGCCTAGGCTGGCCTTAAATTCCTGGGTTCAAATGATCCTTCTGCCTCCACCTCCCAAGTGGCTGAGACTATAGGAGTGGGCCACCATGCCTGGCTCATCCAACATATTTGATAAGAAACTTATCACCTGAGTTAATTTCTTCCTCTCCACTTCAAATCTGCAATCGTTCTTGTCAGTTTCAACATCTGTAAAGATGGGCCTTTAATTTCATCAGCCTAATCTCATAGCTCTTTGAGTTTATCCATGATCTCATTTCTCTTCAGCTTCAGCCTCCCACCTCTGTAGCCCTGCTCAGTAACTTTTGTCACCCACAACTCTGTGGAAGCTCAAACTTACTCACCACTTTATAATCACATTCTTTTGGCCTTCCTCATTCCTTCTGCACCACCAATCATGGAAACTCAGATGACATTTTTGGTAATCTTAATTCTGTCACTTTCCCCAAGTCCAACAGTCATTTTTTAAATCATAATTTCTTTGCTACCAAGCCTGGACCATTTAATTTGTCAGCTGAGATAGAAACACCTGGAACATTCTTTCACACTAGCGCTTAAGCCACCAACTAATTCTACATTCTGATTTCTCTTCTCCTATACAAAAAAACATGGGAGTAAATTGCACAGTGTGCTGTTCTCTCCCCCTAGGATGCCTTCCTCACTTACTAAAATAGAAAAAATAAATCACACTAATTCTGCAATTGTCAGCTCAACCACCACCACCACCAAGAAAACTGGCTAGTGGCCACGGAATTAGCCTCACTCAATTACCCTCTAAAATACTTAGGAAAATTCATACCAAAAAATTTTAAGAACTACTCTGAGCATTCATAGTATAGAAGAATCTGGGATAAATTTCCATGCATTCCAAGGCTGATGGAACTAAATTTTAGTTCCTAATGCTTTGTTCAATTCAGTGTGGGTAGAGGAACTCTGTACCTCCATGATCAGGATGTATTTTAAAAGAAAAGCCAGCAGAATGTGCTGATGGTTGAGATGTGGTTTATAAAAGAAAGTATCCTTAGAGTTTTTTCCAGTCATTAGTTGAGATAGACAAATTAGACAGTGGGAAATAGAGCATTAATCTGTCAGTCAACCATAGGATTAAGAGAAGACACATGGCAGATCACAGACACATTTCTTCCGATTTGAGCATATTGGTTTTAAAATGAAATATATATATGAAAATGAGTATCCCAACCAAAGATAATTACTAGAAAAGTTTTTGTGTATACATTTCATACGAAAAATTTAAACTTGCTTTTTTAGACATTGACTCAAGAGTATCTTCAGAGTGAAGTCTACCTAATTGGCTGAGATTTACACTGTTTCCTCTGTGTTCTTATTATACCTTGAAAAGCCTCCATTGTAGCAGTGTCATAATGTGGCTTTGTTGCACAGTTGACCCTTGAACAGTGCCAGGTGTTAGAAGCACTGACACCTCATGCACTTGAAGACTTGCCCATAACTTTTGACTCCCCCAAAACTTAACTACTAATGGCGTGCTGATGACTGAAGCCATACTGATAAAATAAACAGTCAATTAACACATACTTTGTATGCTATATGTATTATATACTGTATTTTTATAATAAAATAAGCTAGAGAAAACAATATGTTATTAAGAAAACCATAAGGAAGAGAAAATACATTCACTGTTTATTAAGTGGAAGTGGATCATCATGAAGATCTTCATCCTCATCATCTTCGTGCTGAGTAGATTGAAGAGATGGAAAAAGAGGACGGTTTGATTCTGCTGCCTCGGGGAGGCATAGGCAGAGGTGGTAGAGGAGGTGGAAGAGGAGGCAGAGGCAGGCACACTCAGTGAAACTTTACAAAATATATCATAATTTCTGTCTGACTTTTTTGCTTTTTCATTTCTCTAAAAATGTTTCTACATAACACCAGTCCTTCTTCTACAGTTTACTTTAGCTTCAGTGCCCGTATCGTAGAAGGGTTCATGTTGTAAAAGAGGTCAAAAGCCGTATTGTGTAATGCGAACCCTTCTTCCAGGTTGTCTAACGTCAGCTTGTTTTCTGGCACTGCTTCTTCTACATCATCTTCTTCGTGATCTGGTACTTGTTTGGAAGGACTCATCTCCATGAAATCATGAATACTTCAAGTTATCTTTTGTTAATTCCTCTGGTGTGGTGTCTATTTGCTCTTGAATTTCTCCAAGATCCATATCTTGAAACCCTTCACCTCTTCCCATTTTTTTTTTTTTTTTTTTTGCCAAATCCACAAATTATTTCACAATTCCCTTGACTGGCTCTGTCATTGATCATGTAAAGCCATGCACAACATTGGGACACAGTTTTCTCCAGCAGGAATTTATTCTTTTGGGCTGATGGTTTTCATGGCTTTTTCTATAGCAACAGTGGCATCTTCAATGGTGTAATCCTTCCAGATTTTCATGATGTTCTCTCTGTCGGAGCTCTCTTCCATAGCACTGACAATCCTTTCCATAGAGTACTGTGTATAATGAGCCTTAAAGATCCTATGACCCCCTGATTTGGAGGCTGAATTAGAGACATTGTGTTTGAGGGCAAGTAGACCACTTTGATGCCTTCAAAGTATAGAGCTCATGGGGTTCCGTGTGATCAGGGTCATTGTCCAATGTGAAAAGAACTTTAAAAGCAGTCTCTTACTGGCAAAGTACTTCCTGACTTCAGGAACAAAGCATTGATGGAACCAATCCAGAAAAGGGGTTCTTGTCCAGGCCTTGTTGTATAGCCAAAAGACTGGCAGCTGGCATTTATCTTTGCCCATCAAGGCTCAGGGGTTAGAAGCTTTATAAGGACAGATCTGATCCTAAACCCAACTGCACTTTCACAAAAGAGTTGAGTTAGCCTACTCCTCCCTGCCTTAAATCCTAGTGCTCACTTCACTTCCTTACTAATAAATTTCCTTTGTGGCTTTTTTTTTGTTTGTTTTTTGAGGGCACCTTCATCTGCATTAAAAACCTGTTCAGGCAGGTATCCTTTCTCCTCAATGATTTTCTTAATGGTGTCTGGGAACTTGTCTGCTGCCTCTTAGTTGGCAGAAAATGCTTCTCCTGTTACCCTGACATTTTTTAAGCCAAACCTCTTTTTGAAATTATTAAGCCATCCTTTGCTAGCATTAAAATCTCACTTTTAGATCCTTTACCTTTCTCTTGCTTTAAGTTGTCATATAATGACTGCTTTCTCTTGAATCACATTAGAGTCTGTAGGCATGCCTTTCTTTTAGCAATCCTCCACTCACATAAAAGCTGCATTTTCAATACAAGATAAAAAGGTGTTTCACGAAAAATGCAATGTTTTCACACCTGCTTGTGTAGCTGCAGTGATGGCTTTATGAATTTTATTTTCTTTTGTTTACCATGGTCCATATGCTGGATTCATTTATTTTGAAATGGTGGGCAACTGCAGCTACAGACCTCAATCTATGGTACACATCAAGGCATTCAGCATTTTCCTGTAACGTTTTGGATTTGTCTACTTCCTGGGAGCATTTTCAGCATTACTAGAGGTACTTTGTATGAGTCCTACAGTGTTATTCAAGGTTACAGCATGGCATTAAACAAGATGAAAAATACACAAGAACAACAGGAGGTGTTATTTTTTTTTTTTTTAGTTTTTACTGCAATACACAGTTTACTGGTCTAACAAATTGCTTAGGAGAAAATGATTAGCATCACAAGTCATTTTAAGCAAACACTGGAAATACTTGTGCTCACTGCGATAACAACAGGAGATGGCTACAAAATTATTACAGTAACATGGTATGTACTACCGTTAATTTTATGCTGTTATGATTTAATACTGCATTTTTACATTTGTTTATCTTTCTCTCTACAGTGCCATGCATGGTCTCAATATGTTCGTATGTGTAAGTTTTTATTTATTTATTTATTTTGAGACAGAGTCTTATTCTGTCACCTAGGTTGGAGTGCAGTGGCGCGATCTCGCTGCAACTTTCGCCTCCCAGGTTCAAGCAGTTCTCCTGCCTCAGCCTCCTGAGTAGCTGGGATTACAGGCATGTGCTGCCATGCCTGGCTAATTTTTGTTATTTTTAGTAGAGGCAGGGTTTCACCATATTGGTCAGACTGGTCTTGAACTCCTGACCTCATGTGATCCACTCATCAATAAATTTTAACTTTTTATAAGATTTATGTACATTGCATGATAGTACGTGATAAAATAGACTGAAATCTACATGTATTTTACATTTTCATGGCATATCTCACTTTTTCTTAATTTTTAAAATATTACTTGGCTGTGTGGTTCAACTTTGAGCTTTTAAAAAAATTGTTGCAAATTTCCAAAATTTTTCCCAATATATTTGTTGAAAAAACAATCTGCATATTAGTGAACTCATACAGTTCAAACCCATGTTGTTCAAGAGTCAGCTGTATTTGTATGTGTTTGTCTCCCCACAATGACTGAGATGCCCTGAGGGTGGGATATTATTTTTTCACTTTTCAATTCAGTACATGGTCATAGTCCCTAATACGTAATAGTCACTCTAATAATTTTGAATGAAACATGCTAATGAGGGGGGCCAGAGTTAAGGAAGGGGAACACTGCCAATTATCAGACAGTTATGGCAATGCCTGGACTGATTTCTCTATGTAGGCATTATGAGCTCGATATTGAGCTGATGCTGTGGCGCAAATAACAAGGGTAGGATAAATCAAAAATGTAATTCCCCACTCCTGCGAGACATAATTACCCATTTTAAATAATAAGCTTTCTACATGTGTGAAAGAACTAGAGAACTAGTTTTAATATTATCCATAAACTAGGTAGGAAGATAGCAACAGATTTCATAATATAGGATCAATTTCTGGGTGGTTACCATTGCGGCCGAGAGACTGTTACTTATATCTAAAAGGACAGGTTTGACCCTTCCTCACATGGTGGGTTGATCCTTATGCATGTGGTCTGGAGATGAACAAGTAATTTTTTCAGGTCGACTCATAGTTTTGTACATTTCAACCCAAGTCTTTAAGTATTCGTTCACCTTTCATTTGAGGAGAAGCTAAGTGCTGACTGCCAGAGGATGGAATAGGAAGACAATGGTGAGAGTCTTTTCTCTTTTCTTATCCAGCAATGTTTTAGTACTTCTTATAGATTAGCTCTCTGGGCAGTGTCTTCATCCTAATAGTTCTGTATTCAGGAAAAAGGGAATAAATCTGCTATTTCTTGCTGACTATTGGGCTTTAGCTTTTCTTCTCCACGCATCTTGTAAAGAAAAAAGCGAGGGTGTATGATATATAGCCAGAAAAACCTAAATCAGAAAGAAAAAACATTGATCTAGATTGCAGTGGATATTGGTGGATTTTTTTAAAGCTCTGAACTTTAAAAAAAAATACTCAGGAGTCCCATATAACCAAGAAGGAAATAGAATGACTGTGATAAAGGGTAGGATCCTCTCCCCTTTATCCTCCCCTTTGCCCTTTATTTTCTTCCTCCTGGTGGCCCCTGGAGACTCCTGCTTGACACCATTCCATCCCCCACGAAACTTGGGAGAGAGTTCAGTCTGAAAATAATGACTCCAGATAAGGAACTCTAGAATAGATTAACAGCAATCAGTGGTGGTGGATATATTTTCTACCCCCACTTTTTTGTGATTCTCTCTATTTATCAAAAATGAAACTTAGTAGACATGTTCTTCTTTTTCCTTCCCATATCCTTTTTAGGTTTCTGGCCATCCACGAGAAGGAAGTTAATGAAAATGGAAGTCAAATTTTAAAAATGATTGAACATGCATTTTTTCATTCCTTTTAGCTTTTGCTTTTATTATGTCTTTATTAAACAGTAAGACACATTCATTATGAAAAGAACAGAAAATACAGATAAGCAAAAAGAAAGCAAAAAAATGAATTTAGTGAAATTACATACCTTTCCCATTCATGTGCAATTTTTACATACTAGAATGCTACATAATTCAAGTGTGAACAAATTATTGCACATTTATTGGTGGGAAACTGAAGACATTATAAATAATGGAGATCTACATTTAATGTTACAAAAATGTTCCAACCATATTGTTGAGTTAAAAATAATAGAAAGGAAAGTAGGCTCAATAATGTATACATTATATATATGTATTAATATATTTTATATATTTTTCCATTTATACAATATGTATTTAAAATGTATATTAACAATATGCTTTGTTTTAAAATAGATACACTTACATATTTACAAACATACTAATTTTTTAAAATGTAAATACATGCTTGTCTTTTACCTTTGTTTATGGTATTTCTAGGCTCACATAGGTTTAAAATTTTTATATAATCAAATTATTATTTTTAAAGTGGTTTTTACACCTCACTTTTAGGCTTAGAGTATCCTCAGAAGTAATTAGAATTTACCTTGCTCAGTTAGTTTTTTCTTTTTATACTCCGTTGTTTAGTACTTTATGATTTGTTTTTCGCTTCTTACTTTTTACTTCGTACTAGTTTATTATTTGTATTTTTTGTTTTGTTTTGTTTTTGTTTTTGAGACGGAGTCTCACTCTGTCGCCAGGCTGGAGTACAGTGGCACGATCTCCTGTCATTGCAATCTCCACTTCCTGAGTTCACGTGATTCTTCTGCCTCAGTCTCCCGAGTAGCTGGGACTATAGGTGTGCACCACCACACCCAGCTAATTTTTGTATTTTTGGTAGAGACAGGGTTTCACCATGTTGGCCAGGATGGTCTCGATCTCTTGACCTTGTGATCCACCCTCCTTGGCCTCCCAAAGTGCTGGGATTGCAGGTGTGAGCCACCACACCTGGCCTGATTTGTTTTTTAATTTTTAGTGGAGCATTACATTTTCATAAGCCATTTCTTAGTTTTGAAGTAAATGACTCTTCTAGCCAGGTGGAGCAGTAGCATGTACTTGTAATCCTACCTACTGGGGAGGCTGAGGCAGGAGGACTGCTTGTGGCCAAGAGTTCAAGACCAGCCTGTGTAACATGAGATCCTGTCTCTGGGAAAAAAAACAAAAACAAAAACAAAAAAAACCAAGACTTCTATTATTGACATACTAGTTGAAACTCTGATCATTTTATGCTTGAATTGCATATATCCTAACTATTTCTGTATGTTGGCCTCATTCTCTCTTTCTGCAGATGGGCTTTCTCCACATGATGGAGAAGATGGCTGCCAGGTACTGCCTGTTCAGAAATGCAGCCACTTCCCTTTCACCTCCAAACTGGGAGAGCAACATGTGTCAGCAGCCCACTCTGCTCAATGGGCCTCCAGCAAGCCCGTTTACTCATGTAGATGGTAAACATAGATACATAGCAGTGTGTCTGTATAATACCAAAACAGCTGGCTAACACGTAAACTTCAAGCAATTGATACTGGATTGCTTTGCATTACATAATAAACTAAGTATACCATGTTTTTACTTTGCAGATTTGGTTATCCTGTTCACCTAGCCTGAGTCTATTAATCAATAGTTTATTCTTAGTTGTGTGTAGACATATTCCATGTCTCACCCTATAGTCTGTGAAAATAAAGTATACTATAAAATAAAGTCAGCAGTCCACTCTGCTCAACACTGTGACCAGGAGAATAGCTCCTGGGAATGATTGGGCTGAGGCTGCTCCCATGGGCACTGTATTAGTTTGCTAGGGCTGCTGTAACAAAGTACCACAGACTGGGTGGCTTAAACAAAAGAAATTTCGTTTCCACAGTTCTGGGGCCTGGAAGTCTAAGATAAGGTGTCAGCAGAGCTGCTTTCTTCTGGGGCCTCTCTCTTTGTCTTGCAGATGACCGCCTTCTTGGGATATTCTCACATGTTCTTTTCTTTATGTGTAAGCCTATGTCTGTGTCCTGTTCTCCTCAGGACATCAGCCATATTGGATTAGGGCACACTCAAGTGATTTCATTTCACCTTACCTTAACTACCTCTTTAGAGGCCCTAGCTTCACATACAGCCATATTCCCAGGTACTGGAGGTTAGGACTTCAACATATAAATATGGGAGAGGAACACAATTCGTCTGATAGCAGCCAGGGATGGGTGGAGAAGACAGAAGACAGAAGGCTGCGAGTGGCAGATTCATGATATCACATGGAAACGGGAGAACAGATCCCCAAAGAAGAAAGAGATACTGGACAAAAACAACAGATGTGTATTAGTAGAGGTGTTTGAAAAATGTTTGTTGATTGCTTATGGTAAAGCCCATGGAATTCTTAGGCAGATGTAGTCCTTTCAAAATCATTTTAAAGTAAGGAAATATTAATTTTTCCTTCCCTTCAGCACCAAGAACTCTGATACTGCCCATTGGCTACCGAAGTGCCCATCTGCTGGTCTATATGTAGAATTGCCTTTCTGTGTCATGCTTGGTTCTTTGTCTCGCAAAAGCTAGACCAAGCTCACTGAGCCAAAGGTGTCTCTTGCTCCTGTGTTGCTCATAGCTTTATACTTTGCTTATCTGGCATCAGGCCAGTTTAAAAGTCCATTTTCCAGAAAACGTGTAGCAGTTTGCTGACATCTCTGAAGTTGTGCAAAAGACTGATTGGCTGAGAAAGCCGAATAACCTCTCTGCTCTTTGGTAGAGTAAATTTCGAATACCCCAGTGTTGAACTGATTTGGTAAATTTTACGTTTCTGGTGTTTGACTTCTATACCTATGTTGTCCTGTATAGACACTTACCTATTTCACTTAGAGAGTTTGTCATCTTGTGCCAAAGGTCACTAGAAATTAGGGGCAACATTGGGTAGCACGCTGACAATTTGTAGGATTCTGACAATTAATTCTGATTTTCAATAGACCATAAAAGAAGAAATGAAAAGAAAGATATTCACTTTTGTGGTCTAAATCCCTCCAGCAAGCCCGTTTACTCATGTAGATGGTAAACATAGATGCGTAGCAGTGTGTCTGTATAATACCAAAACAGCTGGCTAACACATGAACTTCAAGCAATTGATACTGGGTTGCTTTGCATTACATAATAAACTAAGTGTACCATATTTTTACTTTGCAGATTTGGTTATCCTGTTCACCTAGCCTGAATCTATTAATCAATAGTTTATTCTTAGTTGTGTGTAGACATATTCCATGTCTCACCATATAGTCTGTGAAAATAAAGTATACTAGAAAATATACTACAATTGTTTCGATCTTCCTCAACTAATACATCGCCCAGTGATTGTGATATGATATTTGCCCCAATAAATTCTTCCTGAGCCACTATGTCTGCAACAGAAATATTAGGAGTTAATCTGAAACCTGGATCAGATTTCTAAAACACATTGCTTGCTTCAACATAGATGAGAAATTTTTTGCAGAAGTGGTCAAACTTTTTATTTTGAAGCCAGCAGGGGCTCTGCCTGGGGATTATGAAGACCGAGTTAAGGGTACAGAGTACAATCAAGTTCCAGGAGTTTGCTGCTGAGGTGGTGAAAATTCACCCTAAAATTTACATACCTGCTTTGTGAATAAAACCAATAAGTGAAAAAGACTTATTGGTTTTTTATACTTATACTGTACTGTAATTTTTATTATTTATTTATGCATTTTAAAAACCTTCATTTTACACACACATACACACATATACCCAGAGAGAAAGAGATTGAGAGGGAGAGAGAGAGTTTGGTGTTGGGGGATATACTGTTTTGAACTTCAAGATGATCACTCTTCCAGTCTCCTTCTGGTGGTAGAGACAGATATTGAACAACAAGAAACTTACAAGTGTTATAAAAGAAAAACAGTATTAGTAAGTTTGCAGTGCTCAAGGCTGTTTTCATTTATTTTCACAAAAGTCCAGGGCTATGCACTGATTTCTGATTTGCAACATATCATCAATATTAGAAAATAAAAGCCCACTAAAGTGATGCATTAGCTGAAATGCACAGAACTCCATAAATTGTATGCTATAACATGTTATTCATGGAAAGGCGATGCTCATTATGACTAGTCTCTTGAATTTACTTTCCATTTTAACCATAATTAATAGGATAAATGCATTGTCACAGGTGTCTAGCCTCTTCCAATCTGACACATCCTGTTGAAAAATATATTGATAAAGACTCAAAATGAGAGTTGCAGCAAACTATAAACAAAGTGCAATACATTCGTTTTCCATAATAGAATCTGAGTCTTTCATTTGCATTTGAAGTTGTGGTTAGAAAGGAACAAGTCTTGGCAGAAGTATAATTAACTGAATAAATAGGGTAGCTTTGGAAGATGTTTTACTCTTTGATGGGTTGGGTGTGCTCCTTTCTGGGAGAGAAGCATGAACTCTATTATATAGAAAACCCCATTCAAATCTTGTGATTCATTGCATCAATAACTTTTAAGACCATTTTCTTTCCACTTCTCCTAGCACCATCTAATGGTGAAATATGGAACTTTCTCTTTTCTTCTGCGTCACTTTCATTAACATCATAGGGTTAGAGCAGCTGTGCAATCCCAGTGTTGATACTCATTTCACAAGCAAATGTGTTGCATTTGAGAAGGCCAACTTTTGCCCAAAAGGAGGTACTCTGATTTAGAAAAATAGGCAAGTAAGTGCAACTTAGAGATTGAGTACAGTCAACAAGCATAATTAGTACTCGCTTTTGGCTTGTTGTGTAGATAATTATGGTGGGCTTTATAATTTATGCCACAGGATTATTTTATAGATAAGTTACCCTAAAATAATAACAGGGGAGAACATTAATTTGTTGAACTTATCGTATGTCAAACACTGTGTCAGGCACTTTATACACTTCCTTCTTTCAACCCTCTATAGCAGTTAATTCATCCACATTAGCTGAGAGGGCCTTTTCATGGCGCATTTTGCCTCACGTATTTCTGAGCATCTATAAGAATGTATGTATGTATGTTTTGATATGAATTTTAACCCTAAAGGAAGGAATTTACAGTGATGGCAGAAATCGGGAATCCTATGGCCCAGGTTTGCAGCAACCTAATTCCAGTTCCACCTAGCTGCTAAATATAGTCATGCAACTTTGGGAAAAGTCCTTAGCCCGTTGGGAAAAGTCCTTAGCCCATTTGAGCCACTTTTCTAGACTCATAAAATGGAAATAATTAAACTGACCATTCTTTTCTTATAGAGTTATGAAAATGCTTTATAAAAGAATATTATGAATCTATGAAAGTAATATATAAGAGATTATGTCTATATTACTCTGGATATCCATGGATTGATTTGCAGAAAGCAATTGAATGAGGTTTTCTGTTTTCTACCTCAACATAAAGCTGTCACAATAATATATAATGTGCTTTTTTGAGGCATTCTGATTTAGAAAGAAATAGGCAAGTAAGTACAACTTAGAGGTTGAGTATAATCAAAAAAACATAATTAGTACTCATTTTTGGTTAGTTTTCTAGATAATTATGGTGGGCTTTATGATTTTATGCTGCAGGATTATTTTATAGATAGATTACCCTAAAATAATAGCAGGAGATGACATTAAATTTTTAACTTATATGTCAGACACTATGTCAGGCACTCTATATACTTCCTTCTTTAAACCATCTATAGGATAACCATCTATAAGATAGATATGTTCATGCCTTTTTTAGATGAGTAAATGAAGCCTTTGAGAACCTCTGGGCTACACAGCTATAAAGCAGCATATCCATATCTAAAGTATTATGCTATAACTTTGTGATAAACTTGAACCACTATACTGTATTTTAAGTCTGTCTTATAAACAAGAAAATAAGAAAGGAGCTATTTAAAGAAAATTGTTTCAGCTAGGCCTAATAAGAAACTGAATTTACCTATTCTATTATTATTTATTATTCTTTCATCAACTAAAATGATCTCTTAAATTTCTTATTTATAATAATATTTATGCATAAGCAGAAGTTAAGTGAATGTGCTGAAGGCAGAAGACTGATTGTGTTTCTCTTGCTTTGTCTTAGTGTTTGTATAGGGCATTCAACAGCAGACGGGAATGACCAGCCCTGGGAGAGTCAGAAGCACCAGTCCTCAGCTCTCACTGGCACTCTCCTCCTTGAGCGTCCTCCTTACCCTTTTCTGTTATGTCTTTTCTGATGTGCCTACTCCAGACTCAGCTCCTCAAACCATCTACAGCCTTTCTAGGCAGCATAGAAAATTTACCAATGCAAACCTCACAGTGCAGTCTTATGCCTGGGATTCATGATGAGTCAGATGTGGGTGTAGCCACCACCAGCATTAGGTCTGGGCCTCCAGAATAATAGTGACCCCCTCCCACATGGGGCACTTGGAAGGGCCAAGAATTAGTTGTCCTAGCTTTTTGAAGCTGTTCTTCTGGTCTTCTTGGGAGGGTTTATGATAGTCTTTAGAATTCACTGATTGTGCTGCCAAACTGATTTGTATAGCACCAATCTGGGAATGTTAATTAATGAATGCAAGTAGAGCCAAATTATATTTTATGGGAAATATATGATTTCTGTGGAATTAATGGTTGTTGAAAATAGTTTTCAGAATGAGTAATTGCTTTGACCTGATTGCACAGGTGCTGGAGGATAGCAGGGAGGTACAGATGGAGCCAGGCTGCATATGTGTAAATCCTGTCCTGACCACTTGATATCCCAGTCTCCTTGGGCAAGTTGTACCTTCTCTGTGCTTCGCTTTTCTTCCATCTAAGTACTGACCAGGCCCGACCCTGCTTAACTTCCGAAATCAGACCAGATTGAGCACTTTCAGGGTGGTATGGGACTGTAGTCTGTGTTTCAGCTTTCTGTCTACAATGTAGGAATGATCAGGACTCTGTCTCCTAGGGTTGCTAAGAGGACAGAATGAGTTAATACATTTCAAGTACTTGGAACAATGCCCAGAGTGAACACCCCATAAATGTTGAGTATTATGATTGTTTTTTCAATAAGTATCTCCAGAATTGTTAGTTTATAATTAGTAGCTACGACTTTAATCTAGTTTGGTGAGACTCATGTTTTTATGACTCGCTAACCTGGAGATAGAACTTGGATTCTAAAATCATCACAAAAGTATTTCTTTGCCTCTACCTACATTTGCTATTTTCAGGCTCCTTCCCCTTAACATCCTGTTACTAACCACTACTGAGTCATCATAAAGCAATTCTCTCACTCCTATCAGACTCCAAATTCTCTTTTGAAAATAGATATATATTCATTGACATCTGGTTGATCCAGAATGAAATATCTATTACTTGCCTATCCACATAATTTTAACAAACCAGTATAATACCCCAACTCTTTTATAAAGGAAAATTAAGGTGAAAGGAATTTATAATATAACAACATGTATTTCAATGTGTAAACATTTATGCATGATGACGCCATAGGGTGTAATGAAATAGTCAGATGCTTCTGCTCATCTTTAGAATCACCGTGAATGTGACAGCTACAATTTCAAATTGCTGTGGTTGTATCGTAGAGGGAAACTAAGATTCCATAGGTCACATTGCTATTGGTGATGTGCCTTTCCGAAATGGAAACAACTCTGGAGAAAGTCACAAATAAAGCAAAGCTTAGTGTCCCCTTGCTTGGCCATGGAATTTCATTTCTGCAAAATTCAGTGTGTAATAAAACTGATTAAAATGAGTAAAACTGAGTTTATATGCAAAACCACATCAAGCTCTAGGTTCAAATAATTACCAACTGGCTTTTCATCCACATCAATATCCACTGAGACATTCAGAAGTGATGTGGGACAGGGGACAATGTGTTGTTGCACAGGGTGATACTCAGCATAGTAGCAGCTGTTGTGGTATGAGAATGAATGCCTAACCATTTAAACAGATGTTAGAGTTTATACCTTACCAGTGCATTCCAAAGAAATACCAGGTCTATCTTGCACAAGGCACAAATCTATTTGTGGCCTTTATCCGTTAAATTTCAGTAGCATTGCTCATCATGGTGATGGCCCCAAATGCTCCCTTTGTCTCAGAGATCATTTCCTATGTGTTCATAAGTACAATCCTCTCATACTTGTTACAGCTATTCACCATTTACTCCACTTCTGCTGGAGTCCCCCATGGCCATCTGCTGCTGATGTACACCACTGCTCATGCCCACCAAAGGCACTCTGCCCCTGGGCTCCATGTGGCATCGGTCCTGCTGCTGCAGCTGCCTGTGTCTGTGCTGAGGTGCCATGTCCAGGGCCAGGGACACTGAGATTCATGCAGTACCTGCTTCTCCTGCTGCTGCTGAAACTGAAACTGCTGGTGCACATCCCATTGTACCAGTCACTGTCCTGCCCAGGGCCTGTCATCTGTTTGGTTTTCCAAAGCCTGAATAAGTCAAAAATAAATTGGATTTTTTCACTTCAGTAGACAAAATCCTTCCTTATTTTATTATTTTTTTCTATTGTATGTAATATTATAGTCTCAACCTCTCACAGATGACTTGAAAAAAATGTTTTAGTATTGTTTTAGCTTTTGACCTAAACCCTGGAGTGGAAGTGGAGCCTGTGGAATACAAGAACAGCATACAAAAAGGTGCCTTTCTCTTTTGTCATCCTGGTATCCTTGGGCTTCTCTTGCCATCTACTTCTTTTTTCTTTAGGAGAGATTCCTCACTATTACCTCAAGCACAGTTCTGCCAGTCAAGGCCAGACACAGTGGACTCCTTATTGAACATGGATTAGTTTCACACTAAACTGCACTACACTGATAAATAATAACCGAATAGCATCTTGTCATCTCTCATTGACGATAGGGTTTAAAAGAACAACAACAAAAAATAGATGTATTTTCTACCATTTCCTATTTTGGGGGTTGTCGTCGTGTGTTTAGTACCCCTGGGTTTTAACAATGTCCCAACTGAACCTGAAATATTTCTCCCAAACAGAGTTTGGATACAGAGCTATATTTAACCTTCACGTATAAAGCCATAACTATTTATACCCTTGTGATCCAAATATTGCAGAAGCAGGAAGGTTTACTTTGAATCTAAATACAGAATTGAGAAGAAAGGGAAGAAGATGACATGGTTGAGTAGAAAGGTTATGCTTAATCTGTCTTCTTCAGTTCAGTATTTTGTAATGTTTCTGTTTCTACATTCCTTCCCTCAGTCCCGTGTAGGTCAGCCCAACAGCCAATTTTAGAACAGTTTTGTGTCATTTGAGGGAAAGAACTTTCAACTGTATTTGTAGCAGGCTATAAAAAGCAAAGATACCACCCACAAAATGATATCTAAATTTTTCCAATTACGTGATTTATTGGTAAGTCTACACATTTGTTGTGCCAAGAGCAAAATGAGAAATGTGCCAAGTGTACTCAGAGTTTTTAATTAAGGAAACCTTACCTAATGGACAGATTTTAATAGGGTATTTTGTTGTTTAAAAGCCATTGAAACAACATTTTAAGCCATTTGTCGATAAAAAGCCCTCAATTATGTAGAATATGGCTCATGAGGGAAAGTATACAAACTGGAAAGAAAACAAAAAAATTTGAGTCTTATGTTGATTTTGAAAATATGTAGTCAGAAACATGTGCCCAAATGTCAACTCAGGCTCCTGGGACTAGTAGATAACTGCAAATTTTTTACATGATTTGGGTTGGAAAAGCTAGATTCAGGGGATAGAAGAAAATACTGAGTAAATGGCAACATTCTCCAAGATAGTGGCAGTCACTGCAAGTTGGAAATGAGGTGAGTGGTTTTGAAGCACAGTGCTGAAAACCTGAATTGCAAATCATTTGATGGATAATGGTGGCCATGAACTTTTGCCACTTTTCACTCCAGATCCATGAAATTGAATGAACATTCTTGAGTTTACCCTCTCTCCTAATGGAAACTTCATGCACTTTTGCTCTAAATCTGATTTTGCTTTGCTGCCAATGACCACCACTCTTCACTGGCTGGCCTCAGAGGCAAACTTGGGCAAGGGAACCTAACCCCAGCCATGAGGGCTTGAGCCAGGCATAGCAGGGGACCTAGGTAGAAATGACCCCTTAGAGAGAAAGCTGAGCATTACGTTGTATTAAGCAAGTAAATAAATAAACAAATTAAAACACTCAATCCCGTCTCCACCCAATAACAACAGATCTGATTCCCAAAGTCTTGAATAAGAGTTGGAAATTTTAATATAGTTTTTTTTTCTTTGGTGGGGGGAGGGAGAGTGCAAACAAAAAGGCAGCAAAGGGGGAATTAGCCATCCTCAATATACAATAAATTTTTTGCCAAATTCAGTTTTTATAACCCTCTTCTCCTACTAAGTAACTCCCTCTAACTCACTAAAACACTATCCTGCCCAATATCTCTCTTCATTGGTCTGTTTGTCCACTCTTCTCTCTCCAACAAACTGATATAGATTAATCAGCTTATTATTTCCCATTACTTCAAACAACATAATAAAGACTTGGTTCCCAAATTAGCCTGTATCCTTCTTTCTTAGAGAGGGAAGGAAGAGGGGTATCTGTATTTTGACTTTTTTTTTTACTGTTATCCAATAATTTCCCTTTTTAACTTAAAGCTATCTTGAATTATCTCTACTACTTACAATTCAAGCTTTTATTCAGCTTCCACTATCTGGGTCTGCACAGCCAAAATATGACAAAGAGTTCAAGCTCAAGGATTCTTTTTCTTTTTCTTTTTTTCTTTTTTTTTTTTTTTTTTTTTTTTTTTAGGAAAAATTGCTTTCTTTATTCTCTGAAAGAGTATGTTTAATGCTGGTAAAACATCTTTCTTAAGTGTTTGATAGAATTCACCATTAAAATCATTTGGACCTGCAGTTTTCTTTTTGGAAAGATATTTTTAGTTCCTTTTTGTACTTTTATTTATTTTTTATTTTTTTATTTTTATTTTTATTTTTTTCTTATTATTATTATTATACTTTAGGTTTTATGGTACATGTGTGCAATGTGCAGGTAAGTTACATATGTATACATGTGCCATGCTGGTGCGCTGCACCCACCAACTCGTCATCTAGCATTAGGTATATCTCCCAATGCTATCCCTCCCCCCTCCCCCCACCCCACAACAGTCCCCTTCCTGTGTCCATGTGTTCTCATTGTTCAATTCCCACCTATGAGTGAGAATATGCGGTGTTTGGTTTTTTGTTCTTGCGATAGTTTACTGAGAATGATGATTTCCAATTTCATCCATGTCCCTACAAAGGACATGAACTCATCATTTTTTATGGCTGCATAGTATTCCATAGTGTATATGTGCCACATTTTCTTAATCCAGTCTATCATTGTTGGACATTTGGGTTGGTTCCAAGTCTTTGCTATTGTGAATAATGCGGCAATAAACATACGTGTGCATGTGTCTTTATAGCAGCATGATTTATAGTCCTTTGGGTATATACCCAGTAATGGGATGGCTGGGTCGAATGGAATTTCTAGTTCTAGATCCCTGAGGAATCGCCACACTGACTTCTACAAGGGTTGAACTAGTTTACAGTCCCACCAACAGTGTAAAAGTGTTCCTATTTCTCCACATCCTCTCCAGCACCTGTTGTTTCCTGACTTTTTAATGAATGCCATTCTAACTGGTGTGAGATGGTATCTCATTGTGGTTTTGATTTGCATTTCTCTGATGGCCAGTGATGGTGAGCATTTTTTCATGTGTTTTTTGGCTGCATAAATGTCTTCTTTTGAGAAGTGTCTGTTCATGTCCTTCGCCCACTTTTTGATGGGGTTGTTTGTTTTTTTCTTGTAAATTTGTTGGAGTTCATTGTAGATTCTGATTTACAGATTCAATGCCATCCCCATCAAGCTACCAATGACTTTCTTCACAGAATTGGAAAAAACTACTTTAAAGTTCATATGGAACCAAAAAAGAGTCCGCATCGCCAAGTCAATCCTAAGCCAAAAGAACAAAGGTGGAGGCATCACACTACCTGACTTCAAACTATACTACAAGGCTACAGTAACCAAAACAGCATGGTACTGGTACCAAAACAGAGATATAGATCAATGGAACAGAACAGAGCCGTCAGAAATAATGCCACATATCTACAAGTATCTGATCTTTGACAAACCTGACAAAAACAAGAAATGGGGAAAGGATTCCCTATTTAATAAATGGTGCTGGGAAAACTGGCTAGCCATATGTAGAAAGCTGAAACTGGATCCCTTCCTTAAACCGTATACAAAAATCAATTCAAGATGGATTAAAGACTTAAATGTTAGACCTAAAACCATAAAAACCCTAGAAGAAAACCTAGGCATTACCATTCAGGACATAGGCATGGGCAAGGACTTCATGTCTAAAACACCAAAAGCAATGGCAACAAAAGCCAAAATTGACAAATGGGATCTAATTAAACTCAAGAGCTTCTGCACAGCAAAAGAAACTACCATCAGAGTGAACAGGCAACCTACGAAATGGGAGAAACTTTTCGCAACCTACTCATCTGACAAAGGGCTAATATCCAGAATCTTTTTTTCTTTTTTGACACAGTCTTTCTCAGTTGCCCAGGCTCGAATGCAGTGGCACGATCTTGGCTCACTGCAACCTCCACCTCCTGGGTCCAAGCAATTCTCTGCCTCAGCCTCCCGAGTAGCTGGGATTACAGACGCCCGCCACCATGCCTGGCTAATTTTTTTTATTTTTATTTTTAGTAGAGACAGGGTTTCACCATCTTGGCCAGGCTGATCTTGAACTCCTGACCTCGTGATCCACCTGCCTCAGCCTCCTAAAGTGCTGGGATTACAGGCATGAGCCACCATGCCTGGCCTGAGCTCACAAGATTTTTAAAGCTAGGACTACACTTCCCTAATTTATTGAAAATGACTGTGACATTATTAAGTGCTCCAAAATTATTTTCTCTAAGATACTTAATATATTTGACAATAAATAGCAAGATATAAATGACTTCTTATCCATCATTCACCTATTCTTAGGCATTTATTTAGCAGTTTAAAACAGGAAATTCAAGTCTAGGATTGTTATACAGGGCCATGCAAACAAGTGGTGTTAACTGAGACAAGGTGCTGATGTCAAAACCCTAAAGCCTGGGTTAGCGTATGTTAAATTTGTGAAAAATAATTCATACATATGTATATCATATATATGGTAGTAGCGTCTTAGCAGCACAAATGATAAGAGATGATTACAGAAAACTTGGAAGAATATCCTTACAGAAATAGTCATTTGAGGCCGGGCGCAGTGGCTCACGCCTGTAATCCCAGCACTTTGGGAGGCTGAGGCAGGCAGATCACGATGTCAAGAGTTCAAGACCAGTCTGACCAACATAGTGGAACCCCGTCTCTACTAAAAATACAAAAAATTAGCTGGGTGTGGTGGTGTGCACCTGTAATTCCAGCACTCGGGAGGCTGAGGCAGGAGAATCGCGTGAACCCAGGAGGCAGAGGTTGCAGTGAGCCGAGATTGTCCCACTGCACTCCAGCCTGGGCGACAGTGAGAGACTCCGTCTCAAAAAAGAAAAAAAAAAGAAAAGTAGTCATTTGAATGTAATGTCCTGGCTTAAATTCTACCTGGAAAAGAAACAGGTTAACTTCAAAAGTTAAAATCTAGACAAAAATAGGCAAAAAAAAAAAAAATTGAAAATATAATAATCTCATTAACATCTTTAAAGACCAGCAATTATTTACCACTTCAGATAGGAAGGCCCTTCCCCTCTTGGCTCAATAAATTGGATAATTCTTTACTCATGTACAAGATATAAGATAGTCAGATGTACCTGGCTAATGATGGGGATAACTAGCTAGGGCTGAGAATTGAAACACCATTTCAGAAACTCTTCTCAGGTTCTGCCTGGCTTCTGACTCAGGCCCTTGGGTCCTCATCTATGAGGAGTGAACTCTTGTGTTATATGTCACTCAGCCAAACCTGAAACCCTCAGGTTCTAATCATATCACTGAGCAACTTGAGGGAAAGAACCTCAAGGCAAAATGGTTTAGTAATCCTATCAGAACATCTTTTCTGACATATTTCCATGTTCTTGACCTATTTCTGGCATTTGGAGCTCTAACCCTCATTAGATTTCATTGTGGCCATTGGCTCTTGCCTCTCCATGGTCTATATTCTTACCTCCTTTTGGGAGTCAGATATTATAAAAATCCTGATATTTTAAATATGTACTTGGTTCACATATGTTTACTTTTAAATAACAGAAATAGAGGTAAATTAACAGGAATATTGTGTGCATTTTATTATACCAAAAATACCAGGTAAAAATTGAAGGTTAAATTTGCCTGTGAAGTTGCCATTAAGTAAAAGATATATTAACACATGGTTTCGTTTAAATAGGAGCCATGACCCCTAGTGTTTGTGTGTTACATTTAAATTAGAATTGACTTTCATATATATACATACATAATTTGGAATCACTGTTATAGGGTTCTAGTAAGTTATTATTCTGACTTAAATTATTTCGATGATATCTGATAGTTACTGCAGAAAATATTCCTGAGAAAAAAGTTTACTATTAATAAAATGATAAACTACTTTTCACAGTGGGTGGGTTTAGGCTGCCATTCTATTATCATATTTGTTTCACTCTATGTGTTAATATTTTTTGGAGGTTGTGTTGTAAATTGTTATTAATGATGCTCATTAATTTATACTAAATTATCCACCTTTGGTCTTGTTGCAGTAGTCAAGCAGTTTTCTTTTTTTAAAAAATGTCATTTCCCCTGGAAAATTCATGCAGAAAACCATCAAAGGAAAATTAAGCTGCCATAAAGTAATAAAACAATCTTTCATGCTGTTTGGTCATTGCAGCGAAATCATAGGGCAAGAAAATTGAAATAGTAGTCTAGACACAGCTTTTATAACTGACAAGAATGAGCAGAACTCAAGGTTCTTATGTGGTCATGGTCAAAACATAGAGCGGTCCATGGGGAAAATTATTTCTGTAGAACTGCATGACTTTGACACTTCCACTGAAAAAGACTGGAAAGAAGAGCGTTCATGGCTTCCATTTACTGAGTGCTCCATAAGCATTTGATTGAGTGGTTAGTTGGTGGAAGTTTTATACAATGACTACCCCTTTAGAGCACATTGCTGTGTCATTGATCTGGTCACTTTTATGGGTCAAATTGTGTCTCCACTTCCACTGGGACATGGACTACATTTCATTTCCTATAACAAAGTGAAAGTTACTGTTTTTCTGCCAAGAGTACTGTATAGAAATACCATGCTATTCGTATTTGTAGTTTGATGTACACTGATATGATAACATCATATGAAAGATATTCTGAAACCATAGAGAATAAAATATTGTTATCAAAGTCATACAAGTAGTAATACAATAATGTCAGATCTTGATAAATGAATTATGAGTTGCCTAGGTTAAGGCTAGAATTCTGTACTAATATACTTTTATGTGTTTGGTGTATCCATTCTCTCAAAGATACTCTACTCAATGCTATTTGCATAAAATAAAAGTAAAAATTTATTAAAGAATCGATGTGTTTAGGCCAGGCGTGGTTCACGGCTGTAATCCTAGCACTTTGGGAGGCCAAGGAGGGCAGATCTCCTGAGGTAAGAAGTTCAAGACCAGTCTGGCCAACATGGTGAAACCCCGTCTCTATTAAAAATACAAAAATTAACCAGGCATGTTGGTGGTTGCCTGTAATCCCAGCTACTCGAGAGGCTAAGATCGCTTGAACCCATAAGGCAGAGGTTATAGTGAGCCGAGATCCTGCCGCTGGCACTCCAGCCTGAGTGACAGAGCGAGACTCTATCTAAAAAAAAAAAAAAAAAAGCATAGAATTGTTCAGAGTATACAGATCCCCAAATTATATTATTTAAGCTGAAGTGTAGGTCTGAAATAGTTCTTGGAATTTTGTCTAGGTGTCATAAATCTGTTGACTACAAACTATTTCTGTTTTAATTTGAGTTGGTTGCTTGACAAGAAGTATGTCTCTGAACAAAATACAGAGGAAGAGACTTAAATACTGCAGTAACTGAAAAAAAAAATTGCAGTAACTGACTCAGTCCTAGGTTTACTCCATCCATAGAAACCTAATACAGAATTCCTTTAAAGAAGTGAAACGGAACAAGAAATGAATTCCTTTCCTGGGATACTACAATGCAAAATTTGAGGAGGATCACTAAAAACACAGTGTGTCTTTACAGACCATGTATAAGTAAAGATACTGTGTTTTATTTTGGTCTTGTTTTTAAGAGAGTAATGTCAAATACCAGATGTTTAAAAATGCCATAAGAGGATTCAATGGATTCGCTTTTATCTGATAGTGAGTAGTGGTGGGAACCTCTTAGTGTTAAACTCAAAAGGAATAACATTGTAGCTACTCTTTGAAATTTCCAAAGTTAGAAACAAGATTTCTAGATTATTAAAAAATCTATATTAAACTACTATTTAATAGTAGTAACTGTGTAACACTTCTTGAGCATATAAGTCAAAGGCTGTGCAAAGCACTTTAAGGGAACTTCATATTTAATTCTGTCAGCATCCACATGAGGTAAGTTCTTCTTATTATTACTATTCTTATTATTCTAATTTTCCAGATAAAGAGACTGAATTTTAAAAAGTAAAGAAATTGACTCATGATTACACTTATATAGGCATCTATTAATAAGCAGGAATTCGTATTTTTAAAATAAATGTTATAGTATTATTTGTAAAATATTTTTGGAAAAATATTATTTAGCAGCTATCTACAATGTGCTGGACAAATTAGATTATGCATCTTTATTGGTTTCCCTCACATCTTCTTGGGCCCAAGTTCAGGCAATTTGGTAAAACAAATGAGCCCTAGGCCCCCAAATCCTTCACTTTCTCAGTGTCCCGGTAAGGAGCAGCCTTCCTTTTGGCTGTCTGCTGGTGACATTCTCTTCTATGCTTTCCCATGCTAACTGTGGGTTCCAGGGGGCTTTGCTGATATATTAGGCCTCTTGGCCTTAGATAGTTAATCTATCAGCTGTGGATCCCTTCCTGAGACTGCCTTGGTGCCATTGTTGCAACCCACTCTTGTGTACGTAGTATTGTACCAATCTAACACTACATTGTGGTAGCGAGAGAAAACCAATCCCCACCCATGTTATACACATTTCCTAGGCCTGAACAATAAGTTTGCATTGTACAAATCCAGTGAAGTTGCTCAGCAGTTGGCTTGTTTACTCTTTTCATTTCTGCACATACATCTGGTTATTTGGGTAAGAAGAAGTGGAGTTCACTTATTAAGTATAGATTTATCTGAGATCCTATATTAAGTGCCAGGATGTGTTTGGTGCTTGGCACTAGTCATTCAGTGGAGAAAAAAAATTAGAATCTCTGCCGTCATGGAGCTTATAGTCTAGTGAACTGAGAATACCCTTAGCTGCACTCAAAATAACCCTTCCCTTCTAACTTCCAATGGGTGATCAAGCTTGTAACCTTGACTCTACCTTGGGATATGTTTTCTCACCAGTTTATACACTTTTTAAGAGGTGAAAGGGTGGTGGATGCTCCTCAAATAGTAGTTAGGGGGTAGGAGCTTGTTCAGCTAAAGCCTCTTCCCATGAGGCTTATTGAGCCTCACTCAAATGAAACTGGAGCTGGTTGACCCTGTGGAGCACTCACAATTACCAGAACATGAGAAATTAACAGAGGGACTGCATTTCAGCTCTGGTGCTGAGACCCTGGCCACTTATCTTCTCCATTAGGCCATTTATAGCACATATTTAAATCATAACTTCATATCGAGGATCACAGAGATTGAAGATTGCAAAGGACCTTAGACACCATCTACTTATTCTTTTAGTCTACTTGCTGCTAGACTTTTTCATCATCATACAAAGAGAAAACAGATTCAGAGCTGAAGATTTTTGTTCTCTTCTAGCAACTGGCACAACTTAGACTAGGCTTCTATTGTTTTCAAAGCATAAGCCAAACGCTCATTGAGTGATTTCAAGATCCCCCTTTTGCCATTTTTACCCACTGACATTCTAGCCACTGGAACTGTTTTTCACAGTAGTATGTTTTGTCACTCTTTCTTCCCCACTGTAGGCATTGTGGTGAAGGAAAAAAAAAATTTGGTTGAACATTATGAAATTGCTGATATTTCATCAACATTCAACAAATTTTTACCTAACAAAAGGCAATTTTATGTGGCTCAACCTGTGCTATCCCTTGCTGCCACATCTAAATGCTCTTATTTGAAATCAAAGCTAATATTGCTCCCTTTTTCTGTACACACACACACAAACACACACACACACACACACACACACACACACACACACAGTTTGTTTGTTTGTTTCTCTAGGACATGTGGCTACTGAGAAGACTAGGGCCAAAACTTGTATTTACCAAGTACTGTGTAGAGTTTGTGCTGAATATTCTCTATTTGCCCCTCAGATTTACTCTACACCCCTCTCCAGGGAGCCATCCTCCACAGACTGCATCCACAGGGCATCCTTGTCCCCTGGCGTCTAGCGAGAGATTGAGGACAGGAGAAATAATTTGGGAATATTTGTTGCCTGGCTCCTTCCCCTCTGGACCCTGGCTTGGAAGTGGCTGTGTTCCTCTACCTGTAGCCATAGTCTTTCGTAATGGCCTTTCCTATAACAATGCTTTTTACTGGTTCTGGAAACTTCTCCTTCCTGGGCTAAGAGTGGTAAAAGCTTCCCATTTTGTCGGCCCTGGGGAGCTCCTCTACCCCTTGTTGATTTTCCTGAACTATACCCGTGTGTTTGTTAACAGTCCCTTCTTTAATAGTCTCACGGTTAATAGTCTCTTCAGTTACTCCTTTGACTCTGCTGTCTTCTGGGGCCCTGACTGATAGAGTGATTTCCTGGCTATGACTTCAGTTTGTGCATATATTAGTTTCTATTTGCTATATGTGAAAGTTCTGATGTTATATTTGCAGAGCTTTTATACCTGTAGGCTAAGTTCTAAGACTTATTAATGCCCTCAGGCAGGAGGAATGATTAATGCACTCATAAATGGTACTTATTTACACTTCTAATCTCAAAACTAATTGCTAATTATTAAGTAAGGACTTTATCTTTTTTGAAAATTTTAAAATAAGAAAATGCTGGCTAAATCTAGTTTTCTAATATCAAAATGCAAGACAATATTCAAACATCTGTGAAATATAATTATACTTTTATTATTACTTCCCTATTAATTATTAGTTGTAAGGCAAAACATTAAGTCAAATGCAATATAAATTTGACATCTAATCTTTGCCAGTGTAAGTGTTTTTTCAGTGTTTAATATTTGACTGTGGTGTATATACTCATATGTCACATAGAAGGGAAAGAAGTAATCAAATAAAATGTTTTTAATTCATTGGAATATGATTTTGTTCTCTAACCATAGATTGGCTTATCCCTCCAAAACAAGTTCATTGTTAGAACAAATATTTCAAATATTTCCTGAGCACTTATTTTAGTGCTTATTTTAGTCAGTGTAGTGTTCAGTGATATGGGAAGTTCAGAAGATTCATGGGATTTACGTTCTGGGTTTTAGAAGGCTTCCTAACAATGTCACAAGCCTATTAATTGTTGGTCTCCTGTTTCTGGTTTAATCATCATTTTCATAATACTTTTTCCCCATAAGCAGGCACTCAGTATCTAGCCAACCAGATATTAAAAGATATTGAAAAGCAGGTTTCATGCATCCCTAACGAATTTTTCACTTTTATTCTGGGTAAACTTTACTGATCATAAAGTTACAGGCTTCAGGGCTCTCTAAAATAAGCTAAGAGTAGCCAATAAATAAAAGTACAGCACTATTCACCATATGGTATTTCACGTTTTAATCTGTTTTCCATTCAGTCTGCATATTATGGGGCAGGAAAGCCCCAAAGAGTCATGCTAGGTATTCCATATTAAGTTACTTTAACATTTTTAACAAGTATATGTTAATGAACTAGGCTATTTGGAAGACTACGTCATACAGCCTCATCACCCAAATCCCTTCGAAAAACAGAAGGTCGTTTGAGCATTGTTTGTAGGAAACTTCTAGGCTCTTTGAGTGGGTTGGTTGGGCCATGGAGAAGGGGAATGGAGTAATAAATGGATTAGACCGGACTGTTGAGAGAGCCCTTGAAGGCTATGCCAGATGAAAGATACAAGAAATAGTGCTCCAGACATACCTTTATCTGTTAATAGCCTAGGACACTGAAATGTTTACACGATTATTTATAAAATTCCATAAAATGCATTTGCAGCTTTTAAAGATATGAATGAAGCTGATATCTAAGTTGTGGCTATAATAAAGTTAAATGAGAATAATTTTAGAGGGGACAGCTAATTACAGAGTTTTTTTTTTCTTTTAGAGTAATAAAAGGTAACATCCAAGCCTGGAATAATATAATAGGAAGCCTAGAATTTATTGATATATGTATAAATATAAAAATAAAGGTAAAGTTATTTTGCTCAGTATTCATTTCCATTATCCGATCACAGTTTCAGAGATTCATGTGGAAATCTGACATAGTCTTGGCAATTCCTTTATTGAACCCCTTCAGTTTCATGTATGGCTCCACTTGAGCTAAACCACAAAAAAGTGACATAAAATTGTTTATTCTTTTGACATGTTTTTTGACAACTTCCTCAAAACCACTGAGATACTATCTTGGCAAGAAACTTAATATGTCTAGCTTCTTTAATGTCAAATGTGCTTGGATTTGAAATCAATTCTGTGTTTTTCGGCAGCAAGGTAAGAGGGAAATCAGAGTAGATTACACTTTTCTCATACTATATAAAAGAAGCCGCCAAATCAGCTCTTCGGAGAAACAAAACTTGTCCTAGTAATATACTCTGAAAACATAACTCTATTTAGTAAAATTTTAATCAAGAACACGTATTTTATTACTGCAAATTGAAAAGCTTACATAAACATTTCAACTTTTTAAAAGTTGTGATTCCCAAGAAAAGAAATTAACTGAATGGCTGTTCATTCATCACCTCCAAAACCAAAGCCATTTGAATATTTCCTTTATTATGATGTATTAGAACTTCATTGAAAGGGAAAACTTACAAATAAGTTATCATTTTCGGAGCAAGATCATACTATGCTAAATAATGAGATATGGGAATACATTGAACAGCTTGACTTCTGCTGACTTTTACTTAATAGTGTGAAGTGTTTTAAATTAGACTATGTTAGTATTGATGAAATGTGCACAAAGGGGAAAAATAATTTAAAGGCTTTGTTCTATTTTGAGAGCTAGATATATTATTAAAAAATAAAGCACTGTGACCTGGGATTAAGAAAACAACTTCTAAATACTGTTGGAGAGAGTGGAAATTGGAGCAACCACTTTGGGAGGCAATCTGGTCATGTCTAACAAATTTGCAGTGCGTTTACCATTGACCTGGCAATTACACATACCAGTACAAATCTGCCACCAGACAAACTTGTAAAAGTACACCAAAATAGATGTATAAGAGTATTCATTGCAGTACTTTTGAAATAGCAAAAGAAAAACATTACAAAAATAATGTAAATAACAATAAAGAATGGCTAAATCAAATGTATATTTATTTAATGAAGCACCCTAAGCTATTAAGAGGTATGTATGAAATAACTCTGAATATGCTGATATGGAAAGAATGCCAGGATGGGTTAGTAGGTATAAATAAGCCAGACGTATATTACTATAACACCTCTTTGGGATAATTAAAAAAACAAACAGGAATACCTACATATATAGGCTCATGTAGATACATTGACATTTATATTAATTACATCAACTTTTATATTGAAGAAATATATGCATCTGACCCAATGTGCTTATTCAGATCTTACAAGTTAATATGTAAGCATTGGTTTTTGATGGGAAGAGGTTCTAGATAGAAGTGAATTGGAGGATGCTTTTTCTGCTCATTTGATTGTTTTCTGTAATATTTGATTTTTGTAATCATGTATATGCAATACCTTTATTTTTAAGCATGTCAATATGAGTGTTCTTAAGTAAACCATTATTATTGTTCTTTATTTTTATATACCTTAAAACCCAATAATTAATATTTTATAAGACAATAAAGCCCTGTTGTTGAGATTCCCAAGGTTACGAAGCATAACAAACTTTAGTATATCAGCATTGTATTGTCAGGAAATCAGCTCAAGTTTTCTATGTAATATTCTCATCACAAACAAAAGTCTGCTCTTGCAGCCACCACCCCCTCATTGAGAATGCATCCCTTAGCTTTGTAGGATAGATCAGCCTGATGTTGGACAGTTAGAGACATTGTATCTACCTCCCCTTCTGAGCAAGAAAATGAAATCAATTATTACAATTGTTTTCCTCCTCTAGTAAGAGAACATATGGCAAACAAAGGCCTCTCTAAATATGCATTCATACTTAGTGGATCCAATTTTGATTCAGAATGGGGAGAAAAATGGTTGCATATTTCTCATGCACCCTGCAGTTTAATACAGCATACTGTATTTTCAAAGCAGTTCCAAAAAGAAACAATAAAATGACTATCTTCTGCTCTCTTGAATCTTTTCAGAATTGCAACTTCCAGTGAGTCCCTCTGTGTGTCTGAATCAGGGAATACAATTAAAGCCTAGTACTTCGAGTCACCTTTTAAAAACAGTGAAGCCACGTATGTGGAAACCAGGGGACTGGAGACGTGAACAGCTGTAAGCTAATCATTTTGAATTGTTATAACCAGCATGCATTGTAGGAGACAGCTAACAAGAGAAAAGCACAGAACAGATATGGGGGTTTCACATGTGTGAATTATTAGTTTCTCTTACATAAATTTTCAGCTCTCCTTTTTAAATAAAGAATGCCATCATTGACTTTCTCCTAGATTAATTCAAGCCTGTCCTGCCAGAAAATAAACATTTGGGTAAATTGGACTCTTATCTAATAAGTTACATTAAAGGAAATTGAATTTAAAACCTTGACAATGCAAAACTATAAAATTTTAACTTCCATTTTATACTCAAATGACTTTGCCTTAGACTATGAATATGGCTGGATGCATTTTTTTTCTGCTATTTTTTTTTTATGGCTCTTAGCATCTAAGAAAGCATCTGCTGTGTATCAAGTTATCCAGGTTTCCTCCAGGGAAAGGATTTTGTAATGTAGATAAATTATAGTTAAAAATTAAGAGATTTTAATTATCTTATCCAAGACACAAATAAGTTTGCCTCATCTAATTTTATAATTATTAAGTAGTATTTAAACTGTTAATAGTATTTATTGAAGAATCGTATGCGTCTTGTGCCAACCTAGAATTTTAAAGTTTAAAGTAGGCCAGGTGCAGTGGCTCATGCTTGGAATCCCAGCACTTTGGGAGGTCAAGGCAGGAGGATTACTTAAGCCCAGGAGTTCAAGACCAGCCTGAGCAACGTACTGAGAATCCATCTATACAAAAAATAGAAAAATTAGCCAGGCACAGTGGTGCATGCCTGTAGTCTCAGCTACTCAGGAGGCTGAGGCAGGAGAACCAATTGAGCCCTCGAAATGGAGGCTACAGTGAGCTGTGATCGCACCACTTCACTCCAGCCTGAGTGACAGCAAGACCTTGTCTCAAATATATATACATATAAAAAGCACAATCCTTTCATTGATCAAACTTAGATATTTAACATTTAGAAATATGATGTAGAAAAGCAAATAATTATACATTATGGTATCATTTATGATGAAAGCATATTTGTTTCATTACAAAATTTTAAACTGGTGTTACTTTTCCTTTGTAGCCTGAAGTGTTTTTTTTTAATTTTTTTTATTTTTTAATATTTCATCCCTTAAGTTAACTCTTCATTATCTGGGAGTAGGGACATTAGGTAAGATTGAACTAGTGGGGAAATTATTTTTCCGCATTCTTGGTGACCTGTCCACTATTTAAAAACTTAATATGTTTTTCTAGAGAAGAAAAAATAGAGCAAAGGTAGGCAGGGGTAGAAGGTTTTAGAAAGTTTCACGCAAACTGTAATTTATATCACTTTTGTTGCAATGGTACCATGCATCTGAGGTCACGGGTACTGTGACTAATTTATATATTTATTTTTTAAATTCAACTTTATTCTATATACTACCTTTCCACCTTTTTAATTAATTAATTAATTAATTAATTTGAGACACAGTCTCACTCTGTTGCCCAAGCTGAAGTGCAGTGATGCATTCTCAGCTCAGTGCAACCTCCTTCTCCCAGGTTCAAGTGATTCTCCTGCCTCAGCCTTCCAAGTAGCTGGGACTACAGCCCATGCCACCATGCCCAGCTAATTTTTCTATTTTTGGTAGAGGCAGGGTTTCACTATGTTGGCCAGCCTGGTCTCGAACTCCTGAGCTCATGATCCGCCCGTCTTGGCCTCCCAAAGTGCTGGGATTATAGGCATAAGCCACTACGCTCAGCCACCTTTTTTTACTTTTTAAAAATACTTTGATTAAATCTGCCAGAGTGGGGAACTATTACCAATTTGACTCCTTCTCGCTGTACCTCTCCACCACCTGGTGGTGATGCTAATAAGCAATTGAAATTGTTCAAGGAAACCCACACACTGAGGGCGGGCATCCTACAAAGGATAGAAGCAGTTTACAAAGCTTGTAGGTAATTTACAAATTATGTACTCAACCCTACATTATGGAGTGCTAACTATGTTGTTTTATTTTTTTTAGGAATGAAACGACAGTCCTTGCTCCACATGAAACAATCTTTCAAGCTGAAGATCTATCTGTGATTCTTAAAGCGTATGTGTTGGTGACATCTTTAACCCCTTTGCGTGCATTCATTCATTCCACTGGCACAGTTTGGAATCCACCAAAGAAAAAACGCTTCACTGTCAAGGTAAGCTCTTGGTTGAAGCTATTATTTCACATAAGTACACTGAAGTAAAGTAAAGTGAGTTGGGCTGCCATTTTCCCACCTTTATGGTTATCAAATCCCATTGAACAAAGATCACATCTTTTTTATTGCTGCAAGAAAAGATTTTCACTTAATAGGTGCAGGTTTAAAAATGAACTGGAAGCAGCTTAGTTCACTAGGGATCACAAAGGCTACATTCTTTTTTCTCAATTCATCATGATAGTTCAATTCTTTGATCTACTTATTACAGAGCTAGTTCACAGCTATACTCTGTTTTTCTTAATTTTTCACTTATTCAAGAAAAATATAGTCAAGGCAACAAATGAAAATACAATTTCGCCTTTGTGCTTTTTGCTTCACCCTTAGGAAGCATAATGCTAGTTCATCACACCAGTCAATATGGAATATTTGCTGAGTGAAAAATAAAGCTCTCAAGTGTGCCTAATATAGCAAGCTATGACATAAAGGATAATAGGGAAGATTTCAGGGAAGAACTTAATAATAATCCCAAAAAGTTTAGTAAGTTATAAAAGGTAGCTCAGGTCAACTTGGCTGAAAATGAGATCTAGTGACAATATGTTTGATAAATTTTAAAGAAATTTTGATTTTACAGTATTTTATTGTTCTGCATACCAAAAAGAGGAAATAGAAACTGAAAGAATGCATAGGCTCTCTCACAGTTTCAACAGATTAAAAAATGACTGAACTTGATTTTTTTCAGAATTTAGCTTCATAAATTTAATTTTGAATTTTGGAAAATCTTCTACCTCAAGAAGGCATGAGTGAATTGTTAGAATTTATTTCTGCCGTCTTATTTTTTTACTTAGTATGCTTTCTTTTTCTCCTCTTAAACTTTGCTTTTTCACTGAAAAGCTTAAATATTCTTGTGTAAGTTTAAAAGTTGTACATTCTTTACATATATAACATAGAGTGGTCACTGTTAATTTAAAACATGCACTCATGTTTATGTTTTCCTATGATTTCTTAGACTTTTCAATATCTCTATCTGCTTCCCAACCTTGCCTTCTCAAGACTCTTTCGGTCTCTGTACCATGTCCCCAAATCCCATTATCACAATGTAGATTTTTAGTTTTAGTTGAAATAATCACTTGTTCCTTTTTTTGGTCTTTTTTCCCTCAAAAACAAAACAAAACTTTATCAAGACACTTAGACCATCCTTACTTCCCCACATTGTTTACAATGCCCTCCTGGATTTATTTCTTTTATTATTTGAGTGTTTTCAATTTGGGTCTGATGTCTTTAATCTTTAATTCCAAAAATTTGTTTTCATGATTTCTTGAAATATTTTTGCTCACTGTTTTTATTCTTCCTTTTTCTGTTGACCAGATTTGATCCTTCCATTTCTATTTATATTATTTGGCTTTTCTTATCTGCTTTCTGGAAGCATTTCTGTTTTCTAAGACAGTTCTTCAATCTTATCTTTCGAATCATACAATCTGTGTCAGTCCATTTTTGCATTGCTATAAAGGAACACAGGAGGCTGGGAAAGGTATAAAGAAAAATGTTTATTTGGTTCATGGTTCTGCAGGCTGTACAAGCATGGAACCAGCATCTGCTTGGTTTCTGGTGAGGCCTCAAGAAGCTTCCACTTATGGTGGAAAGCAAAGTGGGAGCAGGCATGTCACATAGTGAGAGAGGGAGCAAGAGAGATGCCAGGCTCTTAAACCAAGCTCTCCTGTGAACTAATAGAGGGAGAACTCACCACAGGGAAGGCACCAAGCCATTCATGAGTGATCCGCACCTACAACCCAAATACCTCCCAGCAAGCCCCACCTCCAACATTGGGGATCATATTTCAACATGAGATTTCGATGGGGCAAATATCCAAATTATATCAAAATCCTTCTTACACTATAGCTTTGCTGCTATCTCATCAGTTGTTTCTTGTATTTCAGTTATTTATTTAATGCTGCCTGTAAAACTTAAATGCTCGTGCCCCTTCACTTAAAAACTATGTATATTTTTATTTACTTCTAATATTTTTTACCATATTTCCTCTTTGTTCTTTTTAATGACTTCTTTTTCACATTTTATTTTGCTACTATCTTCCATTATTTCCTTGAGTATATTGCTGGCATGCTTATTTTAAATTCCTCATCTATCAGTTTTGGTAGCATGATATATATTGTTCAGTTTGTTGTCTTTCTTTTGAAGTAGCTGTATTTTTTGTGCATTCTCTATTTTGTCCTTTGAGCTTAAGTCCTCCTGCAGACATTATTTATTCCAGCTAGTACGATGTTTGGGGAAGGTCAGTCCTTTCAGGTGAATCCAAGGAGAAGGGACAGAATGTGCTCCAAACATGAAGAAACCACTTTTGGTCACTTCCCTTTGTAGCCAGGTAACTTCCCTGGTCAGAATTTCACCCCCTAAACTGTCTTAGGCATAAAAGCACTGGGAGGAAGCACATCTTCCTCCATTATATGTCATCAAGCCTGAAGGTTGACAGGCAGTAGGGTGGAGGAGTGAATGCCACATGTGACCAGTAACTCCATACAGTTTTTCCTCCTTTCTCCCAAGAAATTCAGCAATCTGAATCCTGGGCCTGGGCTTAGCATCCTTAACAAGGAAGGAACAACCAATGATTGCCCTAGAGGAAGACAGGGGAGAGTCTCCCCAACAACTCCCCTCCCCCAACTCCACTTATCCCTGACCATGGCTACCACTGGTCACACCAGTTCACAATAGCTCTAGACTCCCTTTCAAAGAGGTGTTTGTTATTTGTTCTTTGTTATCAAATTCTTGCTTCGTTCTCATTTCACCTGGGCTAGTGAATCATCTTAACAGGAAACTGAAGCTCTTAGGTATTTTAAATAATTTTTAAAGTATTTTTCCTCTTTTTATGTAAGCGCCGCTCCCCCTACCCTGATACAAATAACAGGCTAATTTTTATGACTGTTTTTATTTATGTATTTCCTGAAAATAAATGAGAAAATAAATCTCCTTGTGATCTGGTTTTCTTTAGATTTTCACGCTTCATTCACTATTTCCTTTCTTATTCATATTTTTGTCTTTTATGTGAGACAGATGCAAGCTGCGGTTGTAGCATAGGAAAGCATGCAGTTCTTGTCATTTTCATCCCCTCCTTGGGATTTATCTTTTCAAGATCTTGCCTGATTATTCTGGACAATACTGTTATCTCCTCTCAGAGGGAGGTAGTGCAGCTTCCTGGGTCAATGTGGAGAAAGTGATTGTTTCCTTACTAGTTCAAAGTTACGCTTGATGATACAGATAAGTTTCAGAAAACAAGAGGATATTTATTTACCCTTCAACTGATGTACTTGTTATTTCAGTTAAAACAAGTAGATTATAACTCATCTGTTAAATTACTTAACCATCCTCAGAAATACTGCTTTCTCCTGGTATTTTTAGATGTGAAAAAATACACAGAAACTTCTCACTGCTAATGTGGAGGACAAAACCAAAACCCATTTTAAAAACTACCCACGCTATACCAGCTTGTTATTAAACACTGTTCTCAAATTCCACAAAACATAATTTTGTGTGTGTGCATGTGTGTGTGTGTACTGAGTCCTGAATTCAAAGCCCAAATGACTTAGTTAAATCAGTAGTGATTTATGTACTGTGTGATGAGGCAAGCCCACTAAACTAGTTATCAGTGAACATTTATAGAACATTCTGGCAGCTAAAGAAGGTATGAAGGCAATAACAGATATAACTATGAGCTCATTTATTTCCAATTAGGTCTTCTGCTGAGATACTTTATCTGTTAAAGCTTTGGAGAGAGTAAAAAAAAATCAAGAAATGCAAATTTGAGGAATAATGGAAAATAGAAGCTTTGTAAACTATTTTTAATGCCCTTCTACAGAATAAAATATTTAAAAATTTAAGTGTTAGATGTTTCCCAAGGATGTTCAAACCTAAAAGCAGAGGAAGTTGTGAAAGGGAAAAAAATCGCAAATGTAATATTTGCTTACTGTACCATTTGATCTGATTTTAAATCAATTCTATTTGTTGCTGTTAAGACAATATCGTTTACTTGATAAGTATAATAAATCCAACTTTAAGAAATATTTTATTTAAAAATGTCTTCCCTTAAAAAGCTCTCGACTTAATTATAAAACACTTCAGTTCGTATCTATAAATTCACGAGTAAAACTCTTTCACAAATATTCTAACTATAACTTTTGGTTAAATGTGTCTATGTCTGTCTTAAAACACAGGTCATATAGATTAACTGCAAGAAATGTCATAAATTTAAATTTGGTTCTTAGAGCAAAAAGTCACAAGTCATCCCTTCATCCATTGTAAATCACAAAAGAAGTTACCCAACAGAGAGGCAACTGTAATATCTGTAACTTTTTATGATGTCTGAAGATTCTTTATACTTCTGACCATAGTTGACTGACTGTTTTTATGAAAATGTATTGCTGAAGAGATTTGTGACTTCTGGCAGAAAAGCTTGTCCAAAGCCTTATTTTGTTCAGTCAAGACATAAATTAAATTAATTCATTGTTTGATCAGCCATCCCATATTTGAAGATGTTAGATTTGTTGCTATTCCATATTTGACATCAGATATAAAGTTATATGAAGATGATTCCTTGCATATAATCAGCTCCCTATAAATGTCTCTTCGATTGAATTGAATCAAAGGTCATTAAAAAAATTTTAACTGCATGAAGAAATTGCCTGAGTCTACTTTATCCCTAACTGCTATAAGCCAGCCACTCTACTTTGCAACGATATATACATGATATAGGTAAATATTATACAAATGATCATTTGTTTTCCAGTAAATGCAATAGACAGATGTCATAATCTGAATTTCTGGATAAGGGCCACTTTGATAGAGATAGGGAAATCTGGGATACCATAGCCTTTTTTCAAGTCAGATTTGTGAGTTCTAAATCACCAGCTCTCTACCACCACTGCACTGGCCTTCAGGGGACCATTCTTCCATCTCCAGTGCCTGCAGTTCCCTCTCACATCAATACAATCAGCAAATGTGCACAGAGGGCAGAGGAGAACTGTGGCAAAGAGAGGAATGGTGTTATGTCCAAGATTCCTTTTAAAAAGATGCATATATCCCTTATTCATTTTGGAAATATGACACAGTTGCAGGGATGAAGTTAGCCTCATTTGTCATCAATATTTATGCACTGCCTTTGATAATGTTGGGTGAGATCGCTTATATATTCCCAAGGTAAAAATGAGTAATGTCTTTGGAAGAAGGTATAAAGTGACAGTATGGTTTTTCAACCTTAGGAAGTATTCTTCTCCTGATCTTCATTTTATGTCCAAAACTGCAGGCAATGAAGCAGACCTTGTAAAAGGCTTTTGACTGAGCATCTGGCCCTTCACTAGGCCCGGGAGATTTATGTCAGCTGTAGAAACAATGTGAATAAAAGTCTTCTCCTGACAGTTTGTAAAAAAGAGTTGATGTATTACTTAACCTACATTTGCTTGAATTAAATTTTAAAATTGCATCAGGGTGTTCATTTTAAAGTATGATTTTATATAAATAGAAATTATAAATAACCAGCATGTAATTGAATAAACTTGTGACCAAAGCTGACTTACTTTAAAAACTTTTATAATAACTGCAAAGTAATCAGCCCACATTGATGTTAGATTGCACTAATACTCTTTATAGCAACTTTGTGTCTTCTTTAAAAGCAATTCATTCACTCATTCATTCATTCCTTCATTCCCAACTTGGTTCTATTAAAAGATTTCTCAAGTCATTTTGTATATTCATTAATTCCGAAGGCTGAACTTGGATGATTATCCTAAATGTAAAGAAAACTATTCATTAATGATGATTATCTTTATTTGGCCAAAATGATAACTTAAGCTGATGACCCCAAGCCTCAAAAAGGCAAGCAATGTGTTTGCATTTCCAGAGCCTCACAGAATTCCTGGCGCATGGCAGATGCTCAAAAATGTTTATCAATGAATTGTTGTCTATCATCCTTATTTTAATTAAAGGTACCTCATTAATAATAACTTATTAAAAACTGCCATTTGGGGAAAATGTGATTTAAGAGCAGGTTCTACAACAGAAGATAGTATTATGGATTTACATATTCTGTCGTTGTTAATTCAGGCATATTTTCTCTTCTGAACTAGGGTAATGAATGCATAGATATATGCAAATATAAGTAACTAAAATAATGCTTTATATAGGTAGATATATGTATATATATACACATATATGGGTATATATACCTACATATATATAAAATGTATTATAATGACAATGTAAAGGTAAAACCTAACACTAATGAATAAATTTGCTAATTATTATGGCCTTAATACTAGAAAATGAGTAGGCAAGTGTTAATTATATATCCAGAAAAATGGAGGTGAGCTAATAATACTCAGGGATTTCAGTGTGAAATCAGGTGAGGTAAGTTCATTCCTTCTTCCCTCCTTCTGGATGCTTGAAAGATGGAAAAGTTCCTCAATAGTACTTTGGAGGATAGAATGTATGTTTCCCTTCTCAGCGCCTCCCCTTCACCTGTCCTGTTCACAGCCTGCTTCTCCCTGGAGCCATCAAGGGAAGGTATATGCTGGGATGAGGATGGGTCCCGGTTGAGGAATTGAAAAGAGCAAGTGTTGTTTCTCTGAACTGGATCCTGGAAGTGTATTGCCCGTGAACTTCACAGAAGCTCTTAAAAATTAATCTCTACAGGCTCTTCCTCTTTCTGCCATTGCCCAGCACAGTAATGTCACTCTGATTTCTGTTACACCTTGCCGATCACAAGTTTATAAAATAAACAAGTGTTTAGAGTAAAAACCAAGCCTGGGAAAAGAGGTCTAGTGTAAGCAATCTTTCAAAGCACTTTAAGCATCCATAGAGAGCAGAACCATCTTAATTTTTTAGTTTCTTATTATTTCTTTAATAGATGAGCCAGCTAAGCCATAAAGATGTTTGAAGAGAGAACAGCTGTATTCCCTTTCTTCACTACCCTCCATGCAAGAAAGGATTGTTAAGATGGATCTTTGGGAAATGGACCATGAATTAAGGCGAAACTCCCTGCAACCTTCCTAAATGTTTTCATTTCTGTACGGACACCTAGAGAGTTATTGAATTTAATTTTATAAATCTTCATCTCTAAGACTTTAACAACAAGGCTTAACTGAGTTTTTTATCACTGTGGTAATGTTAAATAACTTCTGATGACAGGAAAATATATTGGAAGGAAAAAATCACATAAAGTCAGCAAACGAGAACAAAAACGAAGAGGAAAAATCTACTTGCCTAAATCTTTTTGAAATCCTTAAAAGAAGAGATTATGCTTATTCTTTATTTATGTAGGAAACAAATCTTCAGTGCCTGGCATAGTACCTAGTATTCAGCAGATTCAGGGAGAGAGAAATGGATTAGAATAGAGACTCCACTCATCAAATTGCTGAAAAGAATAATTAGTAATAAAAATAACTCCTTTACAAAGTGGTATGTGGGTGCAAAGTAATAACAGTGAAAATAATGGCAGTAATTGTCTCCAAAAATTAATTGCTTTAATGCTTAAGTTTATTACAGAATATGTACTCGATGGGGAAGTTAAATGATTTTAACACTTTCACTTTGGGTATAGAAAAAAAGTAAGTTTTTACCAGTACATTTTGAAACTTATTAAATGTATATCATTTTTGAGATTTTTATTAACAATATCCTTTATTCCTTGAGATCTGTCTCAAAGGCTGACAAATTCTAAATATAAAATATCCTCAAATGTGCCAACTAGGTAAAACTGATTTGTCTGCTAAAGGAAGACAGGGTTTTGCTCCCTTCAGGAGAAAATCTGACTTGCATTTGTCTTATGTGATTTATTCATTGTAAGTTTAAAATGAAATACAGCCTTTTTCCTTCCATATATTAAAATGTGGTTTCAAATTTAGAAGAAACAGCAATCTTTTTTCACTAAGGAAGCCTACATAGCTGTGAGATGGAGCAAAACAAGTAGTGTATTGCCCCCAAGTGGTCTTTTTTGCTATTGTACAAATAGTCTGAGCTGTCCAATGGCAAGATGAAAACAGGCAAAAATGCTTAGCAAAGCATGGAGCATTTTTCCCCCATTGGATTACACATATTTATTTTTAAAAAGTTATTTTATAACCCATACTTACGGTAAGAAAGCTATGCTTTTAAGTAGATTGTGAATGATGATAATTCCTCAGTACAATTTAAATTACCTAGGCCACACAATTATTTGGAATGATTTCAGGATTTGCCAGCCACTGGACATTGTTTTTTCACTTAAGAACATTTTGTAAAATGTAATATGCAGTGCTATTAAAGAATGATATCCCTCAGATGACTATATGTTAAGAAAATTCATTCCTCCAGCTCAAATTCATATCATAAAATATAATAATCTTATTTTTTTTCTATGGAAAAGTTAAGCCTATTAGTCATAAACTTGTGAGTATATATTTAAGTGAAGAAATGTACATTTGATAATGATTTTTTTCGTATAAGGAAATTCAATGATATTTTCTAGAGCTCTTTCTCCTCAAGGAATTTACTTGAGAGTGGTATAAATATGCAAAGTACACAAATATAGGATACTTTTATGGAATATGGAATGTTGACTTTACTTAGAAGAAATGACTTATAAACATGCTATACTGTCTTATGTGTAGGTCATACAAAATATGTCAGGGATGTTGGACTGATTTCCATAAAACTCTAGTCTAAGCCAGTCACCACAAGCTCAAAAACACCACCCTGTCCCATTGCCCAAAAATTAAGACCTAAACTTTTTTCCATGGAAAAACAACAACAACAACAAAAAAGATTTTGCAACACATAGTTTTAAACTTACTACACAATACCAGTTTTAAAATTACTATACAGTTAGAGCTGGCATTTTATACTTAACATGTAAGACTGCACTACTGTACCCATGAATCTTTTGTGTTACTTCTATTTGATTACAACCTGAGCCTCAAATCTGCTGCTAACTGGAATTCCTTTAAATTATCTACATGACCTGATATTATGATATAGAACTGAAAATTTGCATTTTATTTCTCTGAGTGCTACTGAGGCAGCAGAAATGGATTCTCTCCCAGGATTCTTCAGATATATTTTGTATTCTCTACCTTCTGCAACATAAAGACGTGTTTCATTGCTTTTGTTAGATCTCTATGGAGCGTCTGCCTATAGGGCGGTCATTCTCTCATTGCCTCACAGACTGACACAGAGCATTCCTATACACATCACTCTGTCTTCTTTGTCTCAAAACAATTTGTCCTTTCACTCCCTATTCCTAGCCTGTAAAAGCAGCTCTTAGAAGCTCGATGAAGCAAGTCTTTAAAATTTAGAGAAAGGGACTTCAAACAGGAGAGGAAATTCCAAGCACCCCTTTATTTACATATATATCCGCATCCATATGCACTATGTTTCCTCTCTACATCGGCTTCTTCATATGTGGTCTCTAGTTTTCCGGAATCTAACAGTTCCGGGTACCATAGCCTCATCAATCTGTTTAAAAAACATACTGTTCCAAACTGATGCTTTGGTAGAAATTTCTAGTAGAATAACTTCTGAATAACTTCTACTAGAAAATTTTTCAGATATATTTGAAAGGTATAAGAATTTTTCTATGTTCTTGATTACTCAGATTATCTACATGAAGAATATTTGTTCAAATCACACACAGAGAAATCATTACTTTAAACTCAGAAGTCACAGAAGAAAAACATTATGCTAAGGAAATATATTTCATTTTCATGCCTTCAAGGAGTTACTGTTAAAGAAATGTGATTTTAAAATATGAATAGGACGATGATTACATCCTTTCAGGCTGGGTAATAAGCAAATATCCAATTGCATTTTTACTTTAAAGGAGAGAGAAATAAATCACCAGCATTAGATCTATAGCACTGGATATGCAGGAAAGAAAAGAAAAATCCCAAGCCATACTTCTACAGGTCTGGGGATGGGTGTGCAGTAGGAAAGTCCTTGTACAAACTCTATGACCTTAGACAAATCTGCTTACATCTATGGACCACTTTCCATGTCTATAAAATAGGGATGGTTTTCCTATGAGTTAAATTAGCGTTTTGATTCCTGCTACAAGTATTTACCGGCTACCTCTTATATGCTAGATGTTATGTTAGGCTCCAGTAGCATAGCAGGAAACAAGGCAAAGTCCCTGCCTTTGTAAAGTTTATTCTTGTATGGAATGACAGATGAAAAACAGATAATGAATTAATTATACACATATAAAGAAATTCAGATAGTTACAGGTATTTAATATATCTAAGAATGAAGTGAACAGGATGGATGTTGACTAGGAACTAACTGGTCTGCCCACTTTATGAGAGGTAGAAAGATTGCCCTGTATAGGTGATATCTCAGCTGTAATTCTGTGATGAGACTAAGTGCCATTTGAAGAGATGACAGTGAAATACTCCCAGCAAAAGGACAATTCCAAAGGTAGGAGAGTCTTCATATATTCACAGAATGCCACAACCACTGACTGTGTAACATGTTGAACACAGGGTGACTGGTAGAGAGACTGAGAGAAAGGCAAGAGCCCAATCACACAGGAGTCAGGAAAGGTAAGAAATTGAGTTTTTTCCCTATGGGCAAAGGTATGCCTGTAAAAGATAGTGAACACGAGGTTATCATAATCTGATTTACTTTTTAAGCCCATTCTGCTGCTGTGTGGAGAACAGATTGAAGAGAATTGTGAACAGAGGCAGAGAAACCAGTTGCAAGGCCATTCAGGGGTCCAGGTGAGGAGCATGGTGGCTTGATCTAGGTTGGTGAGATGGTAGTCTAAAAAAGGAGAAAAGTGGATACGTTTTGAAGGTAGAAACAAGAATTGGTGTTGGGGTGTGAGAGGCTAAAGAGAGAGGGTTCAAGGATGACTCTTCAGCCATTATTTGAATGGTGATGCCACTGACTGAGAGATCAGATGGGGGAGCAACCAGTCAGGAGGAGGAATGGGAAAAAGACATGTGAAATGAGGAGATGGAGAGGCACACAGGTTCCTGTTCATACAGCAGCTTACCTATTGAGTCTGGTTCTTATTCATCTACCCCTTCTCAGGCCTTGTTTGCTCTGTAACCTGACTGAACACCCTACCAGAAAATTTCTCTCCTGGACAATTTGGTGATTATTTTTCCATTCACTTCCTCTCTCTGCCTTTCTTCTCCCCAGTCACTGCAACCCCTGTTTCCAACAGAAGTATCCTACCACTTCTAAACGAACAGAAGAATAACTGTAGCTATTTGCCCATCCTAGTGTGACAGGGAGGTTCCCACAGCTCCAGGTACCATTGCTATAAAAACAGCCCTGGCAGAGGTGCCTGTTTCTCAGCCACCATAAAATCAGGGGTTATTTTCAAACAGATGGTGCCTCAAATCACAAGTCTAATCTTTTGAAGGATAGTAGAGTGGTCCAGTGTGATGTATTCAGATAAGAAGGTGAGAACATGCTTAGGAAAATGCTTACCCTAAAAAGGGTTCAATCTATTCAATGTTTGGGATGGAAGCCAGAGTGAAGGTAGAGAAGTTTGAAACGAAGAACTCAAATCAGAATCAGCAAGCCTTAAGTTGCTTGTAAGCACTGAAAATAGAAAAAACACATGAGGTTCTTAGATCACCTTCTCCATATGAGAGGTTCGTGTGAGAAGGAGATGCAGGCTCCATTTCAAAAAGAGGAGAAATGAAGACAAAATTTAAACAATGATAAAAGGTAAATTGAATCAGTCAGCATTTGCAGAGCAAATCACCTCTGAACTTAGTGACTTCAAATAAACAATTATTATTTCTCATGGTTCTATAAATTGTCTGGACCAGCTCTCCTTATCTCTATATGCAGATGGTGGCTAAGCTTGGCTGGGTAGTCTAGCCTGCCTTCACTCATGCTCCTAGATATTGGCTGGGTATCATCTAGGGACATTGGGATGACTTGGCCATGTGCCTGTCATCATCTTGTAGTCCTTTTCAAGTTTTTGCTTGTATAGTAGATTGAATGGCCACCCCCAAAAGGATATGTCCGTATCCTAACCTCCAGAACCAGTGAATATTACCTCGTTTGGACAAAGGGCCTTGGCAGCTGTAATTAAGTTAAAGATATAAACATTAGATCATCCTAAATTATCCAGATGGGACCTGTGCATGTCCTTGTAAGAGAAAGTCAGAGATTTGACACAGAAGAGAAGACACACAAAGGAGAAGACACATCTTCACATCTTCACTCATGTGAAGATGAAGACAGAGATTAGAGTTTTGCACCCACAAGCCAAGGAATGCGAACAACCACCAGGAGTGGAAAGAGGCAACGAATGAATTGTCCCTAACAGCTTTAAGAGGGAACATGGCCATGTGGACATCTTGATTTTTGGACTTCTAGCCTCTAAAACTTCAAGAGAATAAATTTCTCTTGTTTTAAGTTGTCAAGTTTGCAGCAATTTGTTACAGAATTCCTAAAAAGCAAAAGGAGTTTACATCACATTTGCTAAATATCTCGTTGGCCAAAGAACATCACATGGATAAGCCAAGATTAAAGGGGTGAAAAAATAGACTTCACCACTGGATGTGAGAAGCTGCAAAGTCACACTGCAAAGGGGTGTGCATACTGGGATAGGAAGAATTTGTGACCATTTTTTTGCAAACTGCCACACTAACGAAAGACTTTCATGTTAGGGTAGATTACCAGCAGATTTGGCAGGATGTAATTTAAATGTGAGAATAGGAAAATATTTAAATTGGGGGCAAAGGAAAACAAGAGAAGTGGGAAGTGGGAACGAATATCTTGACTGATGACTTCTCGACTAAAAGAGAAGTAAGTTTATAATGGTTATATATCCTTCATCAAGTAAGGTATAGAAACAGTATAATTTCACCCACAATAAATGGGTTGAAAATTCATGCATTTAATCTATCTCTTTTTGCATATATAAGTTTGTTCATGTGATCATGGAGCTAAAACAACTCAAGGAAAAGCAATATTGAATATTTCAGTAATCATTCGCAGCTAATTCAACTCAGTCGTACTCCAGAACTGTTTGGGAATTCTTACTATGTGCTGGGCCATGTGAAGAAAGACTCAAAGAGAAATATTGGTTCTTGCTTTCAAGGAACCCTCCAGTGGGGGAGAGATATATATTTATAAATAACTCTAATACAGGGCAGAATGCAAGGCATGACTCACAGTTGCAGAGATAGTGAAGAGTAGGAGAGAATTATTCAGGCTGGAGAAAGTGAATAGGTTTCATAGAATGGATGGTATTTTAGCTGGGCTTGGAAGAATGAGTTAGGGTTTCTTTAAAAATGAAGAGGGATGTTTACATTTGCTTTGCCAAGACAGCATGAATCATGCAGGTGAAAACATAGGTTATAGTCTTGGAACTATAAACTGCCTTATTTGGCCAGAATTTGAATGTCTGTAAGAGAAGGCAGAATCCTAGGGTGGCCTGAGGTGAGAGGGATGGGGAAGGAAGAGAAAAAGACACGGGATTTGTGGAGTTGGTTAGACCAGATGAAGATATACTGGAGACGAAACCTGAAGAGTTTGAATTTCATGGAATGTAAAATGTAAAGTGACACTACTGTCATTTTACACTTCTGAATGTATTCTCAGATATTATTTGAAACTTTTTTTTTTTTTCTTTGAGACAGAGCCTCTTTCTGTCGCCCAGGCTAGAGTGCAGTTGCACCATCTCAGCTCACTGCAACCTCCACCTCCTGTTTTCAAGTGATTCTCTTGCCTCAGCCTCCTGAGTAGCTGGGACTATAGACATGCACCACCATACCTGGCGAATTTTTCTGTATTTTTTGTAGAGATGGCCTTTCACCATGTTAGCCAGAATGGTCTCGACCTCCTGACCTCGTGATCCGCCTGCCTCAGCCTCCCAAAGTCCTGGGATTACAGGCATGAGCCACCACGCCCAGCCTTATTTGAAACTTTTAAGAAACCTAGGAGATAGGTTGATGTTTCTATCCACTCTATGGATGAGGAAATAAAAATTCATGATTTAGTGAAGAGGACAGAACTAATAAATGTGGTTAGGATTGGGACTCAGATCTCCGGTGACTAAAATCTGTCTTAGTTACCCCTGACAGCTTATAGTACTGCTCTGCATTCCCCCATAAAGCTTGTTGACTGCTGAACCCAAGAGCTCAATGCCTGAGGCAAAGATGCTACCTTCAAGTTTGTCCCTTACACCCTTGAGTCTATGGCTACCTTCATGAACTGATGAACTGTAAGTGCAAAAAGAGACAGACTTGCTTCTGTAAAAGCAGGTCTTTATATTCATATTTATAACATCAATATAGGACAATCGAGTTAAAACATTTCAGATGAATTAAATGTGGGTATAACAATTTTCAAAATTTGGGGGGAAGCTGTAAAACCTAGAATGATTCTGTCCTGGGATTTCTTTGCAAGTGTGTTTGTGTTCTTGGTCTAATTGCAGTTAAGTCCATGCCTATGGGTAAAGTTTCTGTAAGTTAGATGACTTGCAATTCCAATTAGTTCACCCATAGTCAAAGGCCTTGGCCATATGTCAAAAGATTGACAAAGGAATACAGGTTTAATTCTTTTTTATTTTTTTAAAAAAGTTTAAGAATTGGGTGTATCACTTTTTGAGTTCTCATATAAAAATAATGCACTTTTATAGTAAAAAGGATAAAGGTACTTCTACTGTTTACTGTGTGCATAAACGTACGTGCGTGCATAATCTTCTATTGATTAATTGTTATGTCCTTCAAGCATGAATGAATTAGCACCTTATAGTTTTATATGCTGACTTGGAATGTTCAAGATAAGTTCAGCTACAATTGATTCATATCCTTTTGTAAATGTTGGGGACTTCTGTTCTTTATGAGCAGGGGACTGACATGATTGGAACTGGCCTTCATGAAGATGACAACCGGCAGCAATGGAAAAAAAAAATTGAGGGCAGGGAAGTCAGTAGTCAGTACTCAGGGCACATGGAGATGACATGAATTTGGGCTATCTAGCATTATATTTGACTAGATGCTAAATCATGAACTTTTAAATTATGCATAATTAAGCATAATTGAAAATAGCCCATGTAAAAGAATGAAATATTGTTTGGTGTGAGAGAGGTGTAAGGTAACTGACATGAGAAAGGTGTGAGAAAACAGCAGAGAGTTGTCATAAATTTCCTTGGATTCAACAGACTTTAACACTACAGCCACTTAAAAGTTAGGGCAAATTGCTTTATCATGTTCTTTATTGTACAACCAGAACCCATTTTTTTTTTAATGATGAATACATTTCCTTTTCTTTTGTGATTGACCAGGAGACTTAATAAGACCTAAAATAGATACCCTGCGTAAAATATCCAGAATATAAATTGAAAACATTTTCCCTTTTTACTTTCTTACTTGTTTGAGAGTATTTAGAGATATGAGATCGGTATCTTTCTGCCAAATGAATCCTTATTTGCAAATTTTTGTACTGCCTGTAACAAATATTACTTAGTAAAAATATTACCGGATTTCAATGCCATCTTCTAGTCAAGATAATTAATAAAAGAGGGATTGTTTTCAAATGAGCTGTCAGACCGTATTTTATTGGAAGTTCAAAGAAGGCTTGGTTTTAACTTTAATAGAAATAGTTGTGACCTGCTCAAACAATGGCATTCATATAAAGAAAATGAGCAGGCATATACGTAGAGAGTTCAATGATAAAATCTTTACAACTTTAGCTTTTGCTCTTTGCTGTTAAATCTCTCTGCTCCTTTATGTCCCACTGAGAGATTCCAGAAGGGATAATAAAGAAAACCTGCCAGTTTTCTAAGAAGGTTGAATATAATGCAATCAAGGGTCTATCATTCAAAGCAAATAATTAAATTTTTATTCTATTCACAGCCTTTTGTATTTCTGTACTCTGCTTCTGAATAATTCCCTTATATGCTTGTGGGAGAGTTTAAAGTTTTCAGCTGTGAAACTGATTAAATTGTATAGAATCTACATTCTGAATTTCCAAGTTTAATATATGCTATAAAGTTTAGGGCTGTTAAGAAGTACGAATGAGTAAAATTATACATGTCACTGGAAACAGAAAACTTATTTAAATTTTGGAGTTTTTAATATAATTCCAAGGAATGAGTAAAAGTATCCTAATTTAGGTTCAGCCAATTTGGTTTTCTGTGGTTTACCCTAAAGCAAGCCAATTTTCAGTGAACTAAAACAAATGATGAGAGTATTTATATTCTTAAATCATTTGAGTTAACATGAATTTTTTTCTTGATCTAGGCAATTTGATTTAAGTTACAAAGAAATATTCTTAGTTTTTCCAAAAGGTAGTTAGGCTACATAAATTCTCAAGTTGTTGAGTTGTTAATTGTGTGGGTGTAAAGGCATGTGCTTGAGAATTGTGACAGTTTCGAACATATTTTAGATGAAAGTAAAAATACAGATGATTCATTCTTCTGGATTTCAGGGTCCGTCCATAGTCCTAAACCTAATATGATCAAAAACACAAAGGCAGAAGTAATGCTGGGGTTTTGCAGCAAAGCAGATTGGCTTCAATACCCATATTGGTTGCCCCCAGCTGTATAACCTTAGGCGTGTACCTTGCATTCTCAACCCCAAGTTTCTTCATCTATAAAATGAGAACGATGAGTACCATCTTCATAGCATTGCTATGAATACAAACAAAGCAGTGCATGTAAAATGCACAGTGTCTGCCACATACTCAGCTTGGCTAAGGGAAGTGTTTATTATTAAATACAACATAGAAACTCTCTCTCTCTCTCTCTCTATATATATATATGTGTGTATATATATATATACATACAAACACACACACACACACACACATATATATATGAGATGGAGTCTTGCTCTGTCACCCAGGCTGGAGTGCAGTGGCGTGATCTCAGCTCACTGCAACCTCTGCCTCCCAAGTTCAAATGATTCTCCCACCTCAGCCTTCCGAGTAGCTGGGATTACAGATGAGTACCACCATGCCAGGCTACTTTTTGTATTTTTAGTTGAGACGGGGTTTTGCCATATTGGCCAGGCTTGTCTTGAACTAATGACCTCAGGTGATCCACCTGCCTCAGCCTCCCAAAGTGCTGGGATTACAGGCATGAGCCACCACACCTGGCTAAATTATATTCAAATACAACATGTGCATTAAATTAAAAAATTATATCACTACTTAGGTTTGTAATTTAGTCATTTTTCTCCATTTCTCTAATCTTTTTTTCTCTTTTTCTTCTATTGTTAAAAATCTGATTTTTTTCCTTCTAAATCACCTTCCTCTTCCAAGGGTCCAGGATGTTCACTAGCACTTCATTTTTGGCCACAGCTCTCTCAGACGCATTTTGGAGTGGAGGCAGGCAGCCATATCCAGAGCTGGGTGTCATATGCCTTTGGAGATCCCTGATGACTCCCCAAGGGGCTCAGAGGCACATAGACAATTTTGAGAGGGTCAATGCCCAGAACTTCACCTCTCATATGGATCATACATTCAAACTTTCTAAAGTTTGATCTTGCTGAAAAGATACCTCTAAAGCAGTTTGTTCTTTCCCATTCTTTTTATACATCCTTCTGCTCTTCAGAAGAAAGACCCAGCTTTTGCTGGCTCTGATATTATAATGATGGTTACTTAAAGGTGAAAAAACATTTGCCAAAAAAAAAAAAAAAAAAAAGAAACAGACAAATTTAACTATGTTGTTCTTTAGAGCAAGTGAAGAATGCTAATCACTAGGTAACAAATCCTTCACAATTCAGGTTGTTTTCAGTTCTGTGTTTTTAACAAGATTGAATATTTCATGATAAACCACTATGTAATTTTTAACATATACCTTGGAGGGAGTTGAAAGAACTGAGCCATATTGCTATAACTAAACCCTACCATCCACGTCTGTGTATTTATGTGAACAAATTTTCTTCATGCTTATATTTAAAATAATATTAATACTGATGCTGAAGTCTTCTTGTTCTAGCATTAAGTGGCATTCTTAATGGATATATGAATTAATTGAATAAAAAGAAACCAGCTGGGCGCGGTGGCTCACACCTGTAATCCCAGCACTTTGGGAGGCTGAGGCAGGCAGATCATGAGGTCAGGAGTTCAAGAACACCCTGGCCAACATGGTGAAACATGTCTCTACTAAAAATACAAAAATTAGCTGGGCGTGGTGGTGCATGCCTGTAATCCTGGCTGCTTGGGAGGCTGAGGCAGGATAATCACCTGAACCAGGGAGTCAGAGGTTGCAGTGAGCTGAGATTGCGCCACTGTACTCCAGCCTAGCTACAGAGCAAGGTTCTGTCTAAAAAAAAAAAAAAAAAGAAAAAAACCATATCTATCTGAGAGATTGCATTAGGTCATTCTTGTGTTGCTGTAAGTATCTGAGACTGTGTAGTTTATAAAGAAAAGAGGTTTAATTGGCTCACTGTCCTGCAGGTTGTACAGGAAGTATGGTGCAGGCATCTGCTCAGCTTTTGGAGAGGCCACAAGAGGCTTTTACTGATAAGAGAAGGTAAAGGAGGACCAGGCATCTCACATGGTGAAAACAGTAGCAAGAGGGATTGACCGGGAGGCACCACACTTTAAAAACTAGATCTCCTGAGAACTCATTCACAATGACAAGAACAGCACCAAGCCATGAGGGATCCGACCCCATGACCCAAACACTTCTCAACAGGCCCCACCTGCAACACTGAGGATTACAATTCAACATAATATTTGGTGGGGACATATATTCAGACAAATCAGAGCTGCATTTCCAATACAATTTTACTTTTTATTCTATAAATTATTTAATATGATTTGTAATGTATTTCTCTTGTTCTGACTAATTATGTACAACCAATAATTTTAACTATTTGGAAGGACTTTTTTTTTTTTTTAACGTAGAGCCATACGGTCACTGAAATTCTAAAGTTTAAATTTACAAACTTTTTTTCTATTGAGAAATATAGGACAATCAAAAAAAGACATTTTTTCGAGACGGAGTCTCGCTGTCGCCCAGGCTGGAGTGCAGTGACACAATCTCGACTCACTGCAAGCTCCGCCTCCCGGGTTCAAGTGATTCTCTTGCCTTAGTAGAGACGGGGTTTCACCATGTTGGTCGGGCTAATCTCTAACTCCTGACCTCGTGATCCGCCCGCCTCGGCCTCCCAAAGTGCTGGGATTACAGGCGTGAGCCACTGCGCCTGGCCCCAAAGATTTTCATATATAAAAATATTAGGATGAAAATCTGAGGTATTTGGATTACTTCAGATTCATTTTAAGAGTTTTGGCCGGGCGCGGTGGCTCATGCCTGTAATCCCAGCACTTTGGGAGGCCAAGGCGGGCAGATCACGAGGTCAGGAGATCGAGACCATCCTGGCTAACACGGTGAAACCCCGTCTCTACTAAAAATACAAAAAATTAGCCAGGCGTGGTGGTGGGCGCCTGTAGTCCCAGCTACTTAGGAGGCTGAGGCAGGAGAATGACGTGTGTGAACCCAAGAGGCGGAGCTTGCAGTGAACCGAGATTGTGCCACTGCACTCTAGCCTGGGCAACAGAGAAAGACTCCATCTCAAAAAAAAAAAAAAAAGTTTCACAATAGGCTGAGAGACACACTGGTTAGATCAAAGTCAGACAGATTCCCGTTGATTTTGAAAAAGACAAAATAATAATATGAATTGATATCAAAACAATAGACTTAAATTCCAGCTGTATTACAAATAGGTAGATTTGAATGCATCCTTATTGGCCCTTTAATTTGGGCAAAGAACATGGAGTCCTGGATTTTATATATTTAATTAAGTGCCCTTAGCTTTACCCATGGATATAGGTGGGTCTGAGCTCCTTACCTCATCCTTCATTTTAAGCATTGACTAAAACCTGAAATGATCATCCCTTAGATTTTGTGTTCTATCATTGATTTGCCCTCTTTTCTAGCTCATTCTTATCAGTATTCAAGCTTGCTGTTGATATTTCACGTCCTAAAAAAATGAATAAAAAATTCAAGGATAAAAAGGTGTTCAAGAACAAAACAGAGACTAAAAGTAGGTGGCATGAAAATAGAAAATATTTCCACTATTTGTGGGAACTGAGAAACAGAGTAATGAAGGGGTTATTTTTTGTTTCATTTTCTTTTGCAAAATTTCTAACCTTGAAATAATTGCTTTTGGGGACTTCGGTGTTATAAAATTAGCAAGTGGATAAACATGATAATTGGAGAAAATGCAGCTGTGAAGACTGCAAAGTTATTTTTAAAAGTTTGAATTGTAGTCATATACATGTAACGTGAAATGTATCATAATCATTTCTAAGTGTATACTTTAGTAGCATTAAGTATTTTTACACTATTGTGCAACCAATCTCTAGAACTTTTTGCACAACTGAAATTATATACCCAGTAAACATGTCCCCATTTCCCCCTCCTCCCAGTCCCCAGCAACTACATTCTACTTTCTGTTTTTATGCATTTGACTACTCTAGATACCTTATATAAGTGGAATAATCCAGTGTCTTCATGACTGGATTATTTCACTTAGCGAGTATTGTCAAGGGTCATTCATGTTGTAGCATGTGTCACAATTTCCTTCCTTTTTAAGGCTGAATAATATTTGTTGTAGGCATATACTACATTTTGTTTATCCCTTCATCTACTGATGCATGTTTGGGTTGCCTTCAAATGTCAATAATGCTATTATGAACATGGGTGTGTAAATATGTCTTTGAGACCCTGCTTTCAATTATGCTGACTGTATACCCAGAAGTGGAATTGCTGGATTGTATGGTAGTTCTATTTGTAATTTTTTCAGGAACCACCAAATTGCTATTCAAATGGCTGCACCATGTTACTTTTCCACCATCAAAGCACAAGGATTCATCTCTTAATATCCTTACCAATGATTATTTTCTGTTTTGTTTTTGTTAGTCACCATCCTAATGGGTGTGAAGTAATATCTCACTGTGGTTCTAATTTGCATTTCCCTAATGATTAGTGTGATATTGAGCATCTTTTAATATGACGTTGGTGCAAAATGACCTTAAGTACCAATATTCCCTCATCTGACTTAAGTACCAATATTCTTTAATCTGAGAAGATGAAAAGTTCTTTGACACACAGTAACATCGAGAGAAACCCTGGTATACTTTAGTAAGGTGCAATGCTGTTAAACATGACATTCTGTTATGGTTTCTCATTCAAGAACATTACTTTGAAAAACCCTAATATTAGTAAATCTTTCATCCTCCATTCTAACTCATAGATTAAATTTTCTTATCTCTAAAATTCTCTCAAACAGCTGTAGGCTTCTATTCTTCAAAGGTTTTATTACAAGACACCAGAAAAATGTATATTCTCCCTCTCATGAGATGGGAGCAAGAGATAAGCATGCCATCCTGAGGAAAGTGATGTTACCCAGAAACTGCAGTAAGGTGTTTCTCTTATCAAGGTATCTGTGGTTTCTGTAATGTCATAGGTTTGTTTATTCAGCAATATTTACTGAATACCTACTTAGCATTAGGCACTGGAATCCAGAAGATAAAATGGGACAGTTCCTGACCTAAAACAAAACAAAACAAAACAAAACAAAAAAAAACAACTCACAGTCTAGCAGAAAGAGCAGACAAGAAGGTTGGCAAGTTTAACACGGAACAAGCGACATGTGTTGACATTGAGATCAATTCACCCAAGCAAGGTCTTATGGGAGGATGGAGAGAAATAATGAGGCGGAACCCAGAACATAACATGGGAGGAGTTGTAAAATATGTGGTGGAATGAAGTAGGTAACAAGGATACCTTGGAAAAGATATCAGACATGATCAAAGTTTTTCTATATACCTTTAAGTGCATTCTGTTGCTCTTGTCCTTCCATTTTTAATTAATTGAAAATTTTAGTCCATCCACTTGTATCTGAATAAGTTGCTTGAATGGATCAATGCTGTAAAAATGTAAATACCTTAATAGTTATTGCTTGAATTTTACACAGGTACAAACAAATGATGGTGCGTTAGCTGACTGGTTTTACAACCATGATCTTACAAAGTCATTTTCTATATAATTTATTTTGCCCTAAAATTTACACTGAAGGAAGAAAATTTATAGTTTATAAAATAGTTTCCTGTCATGTTAAAAGTTACAAGATGTTCTTTTATTCATATTTATTTTATGGCCAATGTACCGATTTCCTTGCGAACTTATATTCTCACATTTATTTAATTCAAAAACATTAATTGGAAGTGTTGATATGGAGAGAAAGAAGTCTCCTTAATATTTGAGTTCATGGCTTGACTGTTTTAAATTAGCAGCAAAGGTGAAGGTGCTCCTTCAGGTATTTGTGAGTTAAGAAAGTGCATGGGTGAAATTGTTTAGGTTCTGGTGGCATTTGAATGGAATTAACATCAAATAATTTCAGATTTGTCATTGTCTCATGAGATCATTGAGCATAGTTCTGTCATTCTGCACTGAGACTCTCAGAACTCATGTAATTTGACCAAGGAAATACAATTAGAGTAACAAATTGCAATGTAACCGGACACTCACTTAGTTCACTTAGTTAGTCTAAGTGAGTTAGTTACAAGAACTGATAAATGTTGTGCCTTCTTTGGGAGACTTTGAAAGTTTATGGTTTTTAAAAAATTCATATTAAGCACTTGCATGATTCTACTTTCATTTCTAGCATATGTAGTTTCCTTGCCACTATACTGAATGAATTAAAAAGAAGGAATCACACTTATCTGTATTTTTTTTTTTTTTTTTTTTTTTTGAGACGGAGTCTCGCTCTGTCACCCAGGCTGCCGTGCATTGCTGTAATCTTGGCTCACTACAGCATCTGCCTCCCTGGTTCAAGTGATTCTCCTGCCTCAGCCTCCCAAGTAGCTGGGATTACAGGTGTGTGCCACCATTCCCGGCTAATTTTCATATTTTCAGTAGAGATGAGGTTTCACCATGTTGGCCAGGCTGGTCTCGAACTCCTGATCTCAGGTGATCCACCCGCCTCTGCCTCCCCAAGTGCTGGGATTATAGGCTTGAGCCACCATGCCCGGCTGTCTTGTTTTAATTAATAAAAAATAAAAGGAGCTGACATGTACTGAATACGGATGTGATGGGTGGTGAAATTCGTTATGTACATTCTCTCATTTAATCTCAGCAATACCTCTATAAAGTAGGCACTGCTATTAATCCCACAAAGTCTCACAACTTTGGCACAAAACCAAAATTGAACCTGGACCTTTATACCTCTAGAGTCTATAGAGATAATACCTATGTACTATGCAACTTGTCTCCCAAAGCACAGAACACAGGGCTTTCTAAAGGCTACAGTTCTCTAAAAGTTGAATTGAATGGCATCCCATATTTAAATGCTCACTGTTACATTAAGAAATTAAGAAATAATCATTTTCATTTTAGAGAAATAAGTACAACCCTAAGACATTAATTTGCTAATTATTCTTCCTCATGGAGATATAATCTTATAATTTATCTTATTTATCTCATATGCTACGTAGACATTTCCAACTTTCATATATTATTAACCTTAACCTCTGTGATATTCAGGTAACATTGAAATAGAAAAATGCAACAATGTCACACATAAACCTTTCTACATAATATGGTGAAAGGAATGAAATATGATGAGTTAATTTTACTTGGAAAAACATAGTGTTACTCTGCTTTGAATCAAGGGTGTTAACATTTTTAGTGTTAGCAATAATTTGTTTTCTTTCAATCATACAATTATTACATTTATTTTCCTTAGTAAAATGGAAAAACATCCCAATTGCCAAATACTAATGACGCATTCTTAGGGTCTCTATGTGTAATCTTATTAGGTTTCTGTTTTCAACTGGAAAGTTTATGAAGCCAGTATTTGTTTATCTTGGGGGAATTTTGCTTGTGCATTGAGAATACACATTTACCATTTTTCCACAGGCAATCCAGGCCAATATTTGTCCTTCTTTATCATAGCAACAAAAGTTTTTCACTTTGCAATCCTGTGTAGTCTGGATAGATTTAGTCTGTTTTTCCAAAAAACATTAATAGAATACCTGCTGCATGTTTTTTCAAAAAATATTTTTTGTTCTTCATCTTTAAAAGAGTATGTTTATCCAGAGAAAGTTTATGAATCAATATGAGATTTCTTTTATATTTTTAAAAAATATTCACTTGAACTTTGATATGAAGCATCCTCAAGAGGTAGTTTTGTTTTTATTATTTTAATATTTAAGCAAATAAAAACAGCTATTTGTGATACTAACAATTGTGTTTTTAAGATGACACAATTGAGCTTCATTTCCCCTTTTTTGTAATACTGCCCTATCACATGAAATAATTAAGAATTAAAACATTGACAGGACACTGGGATTCTCTCAGAGTCTTTTCTGGTTGTCTAGATCTTGCACAGAACAATGGCATGAGGAAGAAGCAACTTTGATATATTTATTTTTGTTCTAATATGCCCCCAAAATTGATAATAATAAAAAACTAACATTTGAATTTCATACTTTAACATGACTTTCAAATACATTTTCTTCTAATTTGGCTTCACATCTCTCTTGTTGGTAGATATTAATCCCAATGTAAAGAGAAGGACACAAAGATTCAGAGCAGTGAGAGGCAAGCCCAGCTTACCTAGTTAGTAGAGTTACAAATGAAACTTTGGAGTTCTGATGACAAGACTTGCATTTGCCATGATTAGATGCTGTGAAATGAGGAAAATAAAATGGACTAAGCATTTCTAAAGAAATTTAAATTACAAGATATTTAAACCTTTCTCTTTCAATATACCTGTATCTTAGATTACCAAACTTACTGATCAGGTGGGGGTGGGGTTTGGGTGTGACAAGTAGAAATAACCTAGAGCAGTCCTTCAAATTGGTCACCTTGAAAATGATAGACAAACTGAGGCTATTGTTTTAACACGTGAATCCTTTACTTTGTTCACAGCTGCAAACATTTTTTGAGACATTCCTGAGAGCCAGTTCACCTCAGCAGGCTTTTGATATTATGAAGGAAGCAATTGGCAAACTCCTGCTAGCGGCTGAAGTATTCAGTGAAACATCTACTCTGGGACCAAAGACCTTCCATAGGTAAAAAACAAATTTTAATTTCAAAAAAAGAAAAGAAAAGAAAGAAAGAAACCTATCTTTTAAAAATTGGTGGTGGAAATGTATCTTAATTATCATAAGTAGGTGGTACTTGGAAAATTTTATGTCAATATACAAATATGATCTTCTAAACATATGTGGCCATATTTATAGATCCTAAAACTTTAGAACATGTGACAGACTCAGTAGTATCTAAATAGTGGTAACAAGAAGTAAAGTACACATTTTCAAAGTTAATCTTTTAATTGCAGCCCCCTTTTCAAGTGCAACTATTTCTATCATAGATACTTGGCATTGACTAGGTATAATTTTACTTATACATAATAAATTTCATTCTCAAATATCCCACTGATTTCATAATGCAGAGGAGAAAATGAAGAACTTTATTAAGAAAAATCAGTAACTCCTATTCCCATATCTGTTTACTTGAATATAACTTTTATTGCCTTTGTTCTAAGGAAATGTTAAATCTAGTATGTCAAAAAGTGGGGGAAGCACATCAATTTAAACCTTATCATAATTTATATGTGAATAAGTACCTAGCATGTAGGAGTAGGAGAGTTTTCTTCTTCGTATTTAGGTTTCCATGGATTAACTTTATTGCTTAGTTTAATGTGTTATGAATATTTAGGTATATTTTTATTTTCTGTAAGAAATAAAACAGAATCCAAATACAAAAATTTATCACATGTAATTTTACATTATCCAAGCCACTGCTCTTTTTAATTAGTAGACATATTGAAAATTAACAATAGTGATTATTAATATGACACCAAATAAGAGTAAATGTAGCAAGAGAATATAGTTTTTATTATTATTATTTTACTTTAAGTTCTGGGATACATGTGCAGAATGTGCAGGTTTGTCACATATGTATACATATGCCATGGTGGTTTGCTGCACCTATCAATCTATCATCTAGGTTTTAAGCCCTGCATGCATTAGGTATTTGTCCTAATGCTTTCTCTCCCCTTGCCCCCCACCCCCCAACAGTCCCCGGTGTGTGATGTTCCCCTCCCTGTGTCCATGTGTTCTCATTGTTCAATTACCATTTATGAGTGAGAACATGCAGTGTTTGATTTTCTGTTCCTGGGTTAATTTGCTGAGAATGATGGTTTCCAGCTTCATCTATGTCCCTGCAAAGTACTTGAACTCATTCTTTTTTATGGCTGCATAGTATTCCATGGTGTGTATGTGCCACATTTTCTTTATCCAGTCTATCATTGATGGGCATTTGGGTTGGTTCCAAGTTTTGCTGTTATAAATAGTGCAGTAATAAACATACATGTGCATGAGTCTTTACTTTTATGGTACCTTGTGTTTTCATGTTAGATGCAGATTCTGCTTTCAACTTCTAACTTTTGATATTGGTTATGGCAGTTTCATGTACCCTGTAGTGCTCCAGGTCAGTATGCCAAAGGCCTCATGTGAGCTTCTACCTTGTGGTGAAAGATCAGTGTGTGTGTGTTGTTGTTGTTGTTTTCATTCATAGTAACCAATCAATAAATAGCAATTTGCAAAAGTAATGTAGGCTTATATTCACTGTGGTTCAGAGAATTAACTAGTATGTGGAGAAACTATGAGTCCAATCCTGCCTATGTGTCTCTGTAAAATAAACATGAATTTTTCTATGGTTCAAGTACTATTTGTGAAATAAATGTGGTATGAAGTCAAGTATGCATTAAAGGAAAAAAGAGGGTGTGTGGATAATAGAAAGTAACAGATTATCTGGCGTATTTACATGAGGTTATAAAAAGATAACTTTTATTTTTTACATATAGATATTTAGTTTAAAATTGGTTTATAGTTAGTTTAAAAAAACCATGGGAATTTTTGAAATTTTTTTTCTGACATAGATATGTGTAGAGTGAAGTGTTTTTGCCCATTTTGATTCTTTTCCTTCCTCTCAAATTAAATACACTCATTCATATTATCTCCCCCAACATATTTTTTTTTCCTCTGACATAGCCCTTAGAGGCAAAAAGATAAAAAATAATTTATTAAATTAGTTTATAGAAAGTTCTACCTTGGAATACAGGGTGGGAAAAAAGGAAGAAGGGGAAGATAAAATTATATATAAGTAGAATATAGCTTCGTATAACATTTCTATGTCCTCAAACTATTATTCCGGTAAACCAATTACATTATAGATGGCTCAGACATTTGGTTAAATAATTCCAAGATTTCTCCATAAAAATTTAAAATTTTATTAATTGACACTTTTAAATACTCATTTTTTCATTATTTTGCATGCATACCTAATAATTTGTATTATGCTTTTTAAAATCTGTTGTTCAGAAAGAAATGTTATGTATTATCTTCCATGAAAGCATATTCTTCAGCTATAAAGGGTATTGAGATAAACTAATGTGACTTTATATTAGTTAATTTTCTTATACTGTACATTAAATAATTGTGTCTTTAAATTGTATCTTTAAAAAAACATTACTCACATTTATAAAACTGTTGACTTCCAAAAAGACCACTAGATGTCAGTTCTGATCTATAATCCAACAGGAAATAAATCATGTCTTAGAAGTAATTCCATTGTCTTAAAAGTAAATCGATGAAAAATATTTGCTGTGTTTTTGTTCTTTCAAAGGTACACGAGCATTTAAATTTTCAAGATTATAATAACATGGATTTTGAGGACCAAAATACAGAAGAATTCCTTTTAAATGACACTTTCAATTTTCTCTTCCCTAATGAATCATCACTTTCCATATTTTCTGAGATATTTCAGAGACTTTATAGATCAGATGTTTTTAAGGTAAGTGCACATTTGTGTACTGATAAATATTTTTTCAAGTCATTCCTTAGAAGGTGTCATTCTCTTTATTGTGCAATTCAGCAGCTTGATAATTCACTTCAAATTAATTGGTATCTATTATATCACACTTCTTAATTTTTTTCTGACCTCTGGACTAAGATTATTTTTATGTCAACTAAGTATGTAAGTGACTGATTATGATAAAATTATGGGTTGAAAATTGAGTATAGTGTTCATAATTTCTCATTTTTTCTTTTTGTTTTTCTTTTTTTTTTTTTTGTGAGACAGAGTCTCGCTCTGTCACCCAGGCAGGAGTGCAGTGGCACGATCTTGGCTCACTGCAACCTCCGCCTCCTGGGTTCAAGAGATTCTCTTGCCTCAGCCTCCCAAGTAGCTGGAACTACAGGCATGCACCACCACACCCAGATAATTTTTGTATTTTTAGTAGAAACGGGGTTTCATCATGTTGGCCAGGCTGGTCTTGAACTCCTGACCTCGTGATCCACCTGCCTCAGCCTCCCAAAGTGCTGGGATTACGAAATGTTTGTGGATATTATGAATAATATGTATTGTATGCTACAGAATACTTTTTTATTTTTTAATTTTTTTCTTTCATCTTATAAGTTCAGAGGGTACATGTGCAGGTTCGTTACATGTATTATAGTATACTTTAAAAGAAATGTTAGAACTCTTTGGAGGCAGTCTAGAATAGCAGTGAGTGCTCCAGATTGACGTCAGAGGACTTGAATTATAATACTATTTTTTTTAAGCATTCATATCTATTGTCACATTTGGGCAAATGCCAATGAATAGAGCAGAGTGCTTCAAAATAACATAGATTGATTTTTATAACACGTTAGCATCTCCCCAACCTCACTACCAAAGCATCATTGAGCTATTTTATCCAGGTCCTCCCTGTCAAATATGAAGTTTTCTTATATTCAGACACCACTGTGACAAGTTGAAGTTGCTATGTATTATTTAACATTAATTAGCTCAGTTGTTTATAGAACTCAAAATTTGATTGGTTTATGAAATGGGAGGTAATTGGGTTGAACATGGTTTGACTTTTTAACAATTGCTTAAGTTCTTTCCCCCTACCAATACAGGGTGAAAACTATCAAAAGGAACTAAATCAGTGTCTATCCTTAGAAGAAATTAACTCAATTATGACTTTCATAAAGGAACTTGGAAGTCTGGGACAATTCCAACTGGTAAAGCAAAAGTGACATTTGATTCTTTCTTGGTGACTGGGATTAGAGTAGATCACCGTAAGCTACCTGATTTTGACATCAAACTAGATTAAGTATTTCTTTCAGAAACAGAAATCTTTATAAGCTACTTTGCTCTTTTCAGAGATCTAAGTAGCAAAATGAGCAAGATTTATATGCATTACTTTAAGAGTTTGCAAACAATATGTGACTTATTAAAGGTAAAAGAATATGGGATTAGCATAGCTGCCAGAATTTGACAGTTCTCAAGGGGAAAATGCCAACATTTTTCTGAAGAAGTTTTACTTTTAGCTTCAGAACATTTACACGCAACCAAAAGTTATTTCTGCTTATTATACCCTTGTTATTTCTGCTTATTATACCCTTTTTGTTTTTGTAAAATCATATAGAGTTGAAAATAATATTTTAGAAGACTGCCTAAACCTTAATTTCTTATAACTCTTTATCAAACTTCAAAGAAAGAAAATGTAAATAATTATAACTTTTACTGGCTTATATCTTTTAAAAAAGGCATTCATTTTATCTTCCATGTATTTTGTTAATTTCTTGGTTAGTATCAAAGGATAATTTATTAAATGTGAAATGCATGTTTAATACTTGTTTTCTTTCCAGTTCTGATACTTTTATAGACTAAAATGATTGGTATTTTTCCACCTAAGATTTGTTTATATGAAATATCTTCTTGAAATAGCATTCTTAATCATAAATCATTTCTTATTACCCTGATGTTTCACTCAAGTTTTTAATCTAACTTGTAAAAAGTATATGTGTATATATATATATGTATATACATACATACACTACTTGTATGAGTTTAATCAACTTACTAAGTTAATTAAAGTGTTTGGTACTCCTTTTTGTAATTTGGTCCCAAATTTTGGAGGATTCACAGTAAGCTAATTTCCCCAAAGATAATTGAGTTGGCACAATATCATTTTAACTATTTTAAATGTATAAGTATTACATTCACGACAGTTTGACTTAATACTATAAAAAGATAATAAAAGGGATCTGGCCTCGTTCTTCAAGAATTTATAACTTTAGATACTGTTAATATGGAGAACATTTCTCACCATAACTTGAGGAAGAACTAAATAATTATTTTGCAAGAGAAAGAGAAAATTCCAGTTTCCTGGTTCTCACAGTAGAAAGGAGATAACCACAGATTTTTATTTGCGGGGGAAGGAGGGGAAGATTAATATTTCTCACTCTGACATAATTCATTTGTAACCCAAGAGGCTCTCTCATTCTTCCTGCTGCCTAACTCTGTTATTCAGGTGTCTTCTGGTATCTGTAACAGGAAAGAGAAATCTGCTTATATTCAATGAAAAGAAAAAAAAACTCACCCTATTTGGAAATATGATAATCAACAAAATTAGTTTCTTATAAAAAGTGGCATTTACATCAACAACTTCACAGAAAACTAATTTATGGTACTGACCAATGGATTTTTAACAAATATCTGATTTTTTAAATAAATGACTAAGTATAAGGCTGTTCATAGTAATACTACATTATAATTTGTTTTCCATAACTTATGCTGATATTTTGTGTTCTCAGCTCTTCCCATCTGCTACTCCTGGGATTCAGTCACTGATGCATGAATTTTATGATGTGGCAAATCCTGTGGGAAATCCTGGCTCAGTCCTGACCCAATACTGGTCTCTTTTAAAAGTATTTGAACAATTTCAGTTCATGAATAAAAAGACACAGCCACTTCCACTGGAATGGTAAGATAGCCACAAATTTGAATTGTACAATCCAAAAAATCTCTAGTTTACAGATTGATTTCAAAAGGCTTTGCCTATGTTAAAGCAAGCAGCAACAACAAAAAAGTGTGTCCAAATTTCCATGCTCAGGAAAATAAATGTCTTTAAACATTGAAACCATAATGATTCTAGTGGTCTTCAAACACTTTAATAAAAATGTATCCAACAGTTTTTTAAACCAACATGACTTGACTCCACTATAATGTTTAGAATTGAAAGTTTCAATCTAGTTTTCTTCTGTGATATATATTCTTGAATTGTGAGGGTATCAGACAGAAGTAATTAGGTGAGATGTGTTTTATGAACCATCAGTCAGAGTGGCAGCTTGAGACAGTAAAATTATTTATTTAGAAAGTTTTTGAGGTGTGACTTTTTTCTGAGCAAAACCCATTGAATGTATATACGTCTGTTCTGTCTTTGTCACAATTGATTCCTATTTTGGTTTCAGAAGGTAGAACTTTGGGGTTTTTCTTTTTTTAGAAGGTAGAATCTCAGAGGAAAATATTTGGATAAGATAAAATTTCCCACCTTCACTTCCATTCTAATGAGAGGTAGTAATTAGGGAATAAGAGAGAACTGAGACAGATAAAATTTTACCTCCACTAGTTAGGGAAAAGGGGCAACACCTAAGGTTTTTTCTGCTTCTCTTTTATATGGATGGAATTACGGGAGCATTTGACTTTTCTACTGGCAGCAAAACAGAAATAAACCTAAACCTCCTAGGGAGATGAAAGACTAAATGGCCCTGCCATAATCATTTAAGTCTTTTGCAGTCACCCTAGGCCATGGCTTCAGCTCTATTGACTTACATTTCACTTCTTTCTGCTCAGGATTATAGTGAAAACAGTTCTATAAAAACTTTATTTTTACAGTTCAAAAATTTGAATAATCATATATTTGAAGAATTCTTAGGACATCTCCCGGGATCAGAATTCACTTTATTTGCCATGGCTTTAAGAAGCTGGTTTTATTTCCTCAATACCTGGAAGTAGTAGGCCCAGCAGAAGGTTTTGTTTATGTGTTTGAAAATTAGGTTTTAAATAACATACTTCAGAGACACTTTGTACTTTACACGCACTCAAATAATCTAAGACTGTCTCATTTATTATAGATGGGTGAAAAACAGACTTGATTTCCACAGGAAGCTATTTCAAAGTTTTTTTTTTTAACTTTGAAGAAGTTCCCTGAAGATACTCAAACTTTGGAAAGTTTGTTCCCAAGCAAATTTTTCTCAAGCGCCATGTATGTTGTAAGGTTAAGCAGTGTTCTGATCTTAAATTTAGAAGATTGAATTCTCTTCCAATAAGAAAATTTACTAATGGTCAGTGTTGAGTATAGTTGGAAAGGGTAAGGACTTTTTTGAATCATAGAGACTATATTCAAAAATCCCAACTTTAGAATTTATGAAGACAGGTTTGAACCCCTCTGAGACTCAGTTTTCTTATCTGCAAAATATACATTATACTATGAACTATGTATATTTCAGTATGATTACATAAAATAACTTTCATTTGCTACATAGCATCTGATATGCTGTAGCACAGGTAGATGGTAAATATCAGTATACTTTTCTTTCCATGTTTCTATTCAATGATCATTTTAGCTTCTATAGTGGGGGTAATGTTTTTTTTGTTGTTGTTGTTTTTTGTTTTAATGGGAAAAGCAAGACAAGTTTGAAATATTTAAGTTAATAGTGAGACAAGTAAACCTTACTATGTTTGTCAACAAGCAATTAGTATATTGCTAATTTCATTTGCATTCAAGAAAAAAATTCCCAAATCTAATTATCTTCAAGGTTACCAGTGAATGTGTATATATTTAATTATCATTCATGCCATATTGCAATGAGGATGCATGTTATATACCTGTTCCAGATGAGAAAATGAAGTGCTAATAAGATGGGTTGTTTGCTGGGGTTACAAAGCTAATAGAAATAGAGTTGGAATTAGGACCCTAGCCTTCTCATCCATGGCCAAGTGCTTTGGTCCGGGGCTCATTGATGATCCAGTACATCACGCAGACAGGGAGGCCATCATTGTCCTTATCTTCTCAATGGTTACCACAGTTTTTTTCTATAGAAAATGTCAACTTTATGGATGTACATTACCTGTGTTCAATGACTTCATCTTTCCTTTTAAGGAAAGATCATTGTCTTGTAGCAATGAAGTGAGAAAGTCAGGAAAGCATGACAATACTCGGTAATAGTTACATGTTTGTCCTGAGGCTCAAAATCCAGAGATCTCAACAGAATTAGTGTAAATCTGAACAGAATGAAAATCTTAAAATCAACATGGTGCACCATGTGCTAATTTTACCTTCCTAGAAATACAGTTGCATTGTACATTGCTCTAAGGAAATGCTTTCAATGAAAATCCACATGGATTTGAAACAATGTATTCACAAAATTATGCAGAAAATCACTGCAAGATGCCTTTACATACAAAGTGTCTCATTCCATTAAGATAGTAACCTTTCCAAACTTCAGTTTCTGTAACTTTTGTAAAAGTCACCTGGAATAAACAGTTTTTAAAATAAAACTGCAAAATATTATCATGACTTCCAACATTAGCAATAATTTTAATTCCTTGATGCTTTTAAATTTCCTAGCTGATGTTTATATTTGGAGCTGAATATGTCTTATTCATCTCTTCTCCATTACAGTACCCAGCACAATATCTGGGACAATACATATTTCTAAAATGTTATTTAACAAAGAAAATTGTATTTAACTCTCATAGCATCCCTGTGAAGTAAGGTAAACATTGTTATCTCCATTGTGCTGGGGTAGAAATGGAGATTTGCACCAGCACAGGAAAGTCTTGTCGGGGCCTGCGGACGATCCTGCCTGCTGTTCTTTATCATCAGGAACAGCAATTTTTCCGTCTGCAATTTAAATTATTTTGGTCCCAAATTTGAGGATTTAAAGGGCAATCTGGCCAAGTATTTAGTTAGTTATACAACAGAGAAAATTAGGTGAACACACCAGAATTTAACTAACCCTTACTATTCACTACTGTTAATTAGAGTTTAAGGGTAGAAGACTTGGCAAGGCATAGGTCATTTTCTGCATGGTATACTTATATTTCTTCAATTAAATGTATGTTCTTCTCAGGCTGTGCCTCGGTGATTCCAAGATTTTTTGCTCCAAAACAGTATAACTATAGCCAAACAGATTTCCAATAAGAATGAGTATTCTTGAATCACTTCTATTGGACCCAAGCTATCTGAGATTCCTCAGATTTGGACTGAGAGGGACTATTTACCCTGGTTTTCTTCAAATATGCTTCTACTGATTAGGGATGATGAGATTTCCACCTACTTCCTTTGAGGGTAGATTGCCAGTTTTGAGGATTGAAATGCAGAAAGCGTTTTTTTGTGTTCATCAAAGTAACTGTGCCCATACAGAAGAAAAGATAGTGTGTTAGATGTAATTTCCACGCGTTTTGTTCATTTCACTAATCCAGAGTTGTTTGGCATTGCATTTGCAGGAATTCTTTCACAGAAGAGAAGAACATTGAAAAACCACAAGTGCCATTTGATGCAATAGAAAATAAAAAAGGTAAAAATATAGATATTCCCACTTATTTCAACATAAAAATAAGTATTTCCTGGCAAAAAAACGCAAAAATATTTAGCTTCGTTAGCAGTCAAAAATGAAAATTAAATGAGGAAATGCTATTTTCCCTTAAATTTGGAAAGGATTTTCTTAAAATAATAGAGAGGGAATCCAGCAATCCTACTACTGAATATCTATCCAAAGGAAATGAACTCCGTATGTTGAAGAGATATTTGTACTCTGATGTTAACTACAGCACTACACGCAATAGCCAAGATATAGAATCAAACTAAGTGTTCATCAGTGAATAAATGGATAAAGAAAATGGGGGTATATATACACAATGGAATACTATTCAGCCACAAAAGAGAAAGAAATCCTGTTGTTTGTTATTTGTGACATAGATAGTCCTGGAGAATGTTAAGTGAAATAAGCCAGACACAAAAAGATAAAAAACCCCATAATCTCACTCATGTGGGATCGAAAAAAGTTGATCTCACAGAAATAGAGAGGGGTTACCAGTTTTATGCTCTCATAGAGAATAGAATAGTAGTTATTAGAGGCCAGGGAGGGTAGGAAGGGAAGGAGGTGGCCAGAGATTGGTTATAGTTAGGTAGAAGAAAAAATTCTGTTGTTCTATTAAAAAGTGGGATGACTATCGTTAACCAATATATATGTTTAAATAGCTGGAAGAGAGGATTTTGAATGATCTCATCACAAAGAAATGATAAATGTTTGAAGTGATAGGTATGCTAATTAGCCACATTTAATCATTACACAGTGTATACATGTATCAAAATATTTCACATTATACCCCAGAATTATGTGTCAATTAAAATAAAACTTTAAAAAAGATAGTAGAGTTGGAGAGAGTGTAGGGAAATAAGTATTCTCATAGTGCTGGTGGACGTATAAATTAGAACAACCTCTATTAAGGGGCCATTTAAAATATAAGAAAAGCTTTAAAAGTTATTTTTATAGATCAGAAATTTTACTTCTAAATGTTCATTTTAAGGAAATAATATATACAAAATTTAATTACATAAATTATCAACAAATTAAAAAAATAGAGTTCATTACTTGCAATAAGAGTGGACTGGACACACAAATTAAGCTAGAGTCGTCAAATAAAATGTTATAAATCCATTCTTCTGTTGTGAAAGAATATTTATGACATGAAAATTGTTTATGATCTATTGTTAAACCTAACAATTGGCTACCTCACCGTGAAGCTCAGGAAAAATTAAAGGTGATTTATATTTTTCCCCTTTGGCTTATCTCTATTTTCTCATTTTTTCATTCCAAAGAACATCTGAGCTTTTTGTTACAAGAAAAAAAAATACTTCTAATTTTAAAAAGAAAAAAATGAAAAGAAGTACCCACCTATATGTCTATAATATTTTTTTTTTAGTTCAAAGTTGTTCTATTGTGAAACAGGATTTAGCCCAATACAGTGGTTTTCAATGTGTGTCCCCCTCTCCCCAGAATCACCTGGGAAACCTAGCAATTCAGAGCTACTCAATCAGAATCTTTGGTGATGAGACCCAGCAATTTGTCTTTTAACAAGCCCTTCAGATGATTCTGAGGCCAGAATTTGAGAATCACTGGTTCAATAGAATGAATCAGTAGGTGCAGTGAAGAGCTGAGAGAAACTGCCTTTCTTTTGCCCACCAGTTTTTTCCTCTATAAATGAATGATTTAAGCACCCTGAGTGTTTTATTCATTTGTTTCATAAATATGTATTAAGCAGTTTTTAAAATAAATATTTGGTTGAATTAAAAAATATAGAGTAAATATTACTGGAACAAACTGGGTGGCACTTTTATAATTCTAATGATTTGGGAAATTATAGTCATAGGATATAGAAACTATAAGGAACCTTGGCTGATCAACTTCAGGCAATAAATGGCATTTAGACCATTCATTTTCTCTCTTAATATTTTTCTATTTGAAATAATAATTCTTCTGAGCTTTGAATAAAATAACATTTTATTGTAGTTTACAGTTTTACTTAGAAGTGTTCACTAGTATAATAAAAGTTAAATAAAAAACATGTTTTATTAAGTTATCTAATAGCTAAATGTATATTTTAACATTTTGATTAATGGTTTTTATTTTAAATTTACATTTCTTTTTTTTTTAGCTGCAGTTCCACAAATTAAAAATGAAAATAAAGAAATACATTGCAGTGATGGTGAGTTGAGATTAAAGTGTTGTAGCAGCATAATAAACAATTAGGGAACAGCCTTACTTTGAAAAAAAATCCATCATTTTATTATATGTGGGTATCTTAGGCTGATAATTGTTAAAGTAAATTTTAGAAGTTATTAGATTTCTGATGGAGTCAGTATCTATCACTTTGGCATAAGAACATAAAATATTACATTTTTTTGTTTAAGGACAATGACTTCCAAACCCACTTTGAAGGGTTTTAGGAGTTGTAGGGCATTGCCTTGGAAGCCTTTCAGATGTAAGAGCTTGGCTTATCAGCTTTATACACTGATCTTTAGGGGTCTCACTACCTGGCGGTGATTTCTTTCTCACCAGATTGTTGCTGTAATGGTTAGTACTTGAGTAGAATTTTCTTTTTAACAGTTGAGAGTTTTTAAGCCAATTTTCAATTTTTTAAATTCATTTTTTAACCAAGACATAATAGGAGAAAAGTAAGTACTTTTAAGTTTGTATTAACTTTAAATTTAAAAATTATTTTCTTCATTGTGGTCAGCATTATTATTACGATGGTCTCACAAATATATCATCTTAGAGAGTCTAATTGATTTTTCCAAAGTCACAGGGTTATTAAGTGCCTGAACTGTATTGCAAAGCTAGATCTTCAGATTCCCTGTTCAAAGCTCCTGAATTTAGGCCGGGCACAGTGGCATGCACCTATATGCCCAGTGCTTTGGGAGGCCAAGGCAGGGGGATCACTTGAGTCCAGGAGTTGGAGCTTACAGTATGCTATGGTTGCATCTCTGTACTCCAGCCTGAGTGACATAGCAAGACACTGTCTCTAAAAGAAAAGAAAAAGAAAAGCTCCTGAGTTTTCTTAATATCCTATAATATATTGTAGAAAAATTGAGTTCTATATAGCAAGATTTTTCTTGATAATGTATACCTTAAAAAATATATATATATATGTGTGTGTTTGTATATGTATATATATAGCTGTATGTATTTGGTGCTAAAAATCAACTTAGAAAATTTAGTTTTCCACAAATAAAAAATCAATTTCAGTAAAACATTAAAGCTGAAAAAAGTATAGATATAGGTTTAATTTATTATATTATTTGTTTATTTATTTATTTGTTAGAGATAGGATTTCACTTTGTTGTCCTTGCTGGAGTGCAGTGGCACCATCATAGCTCACTGCAACCTCGACTTCCTGGGCACAAGCAATCCTCCTCCCTCATCCTCCCAAGTAGCTAGGACTATAGGCATGAGCTACTACATCTGGACAATTTATGCAATTTTGTATAGAAATGAGGTCTTGCTACATTGCCCAGGATGGTCTTGAGTTCCTGGCCTCAAGTGGTCCTCCCGCCTCAGCCTCTCAAAGTACTGGGATTACAGAAATGAGCCACCGTGGCTGGCCTAATTTATTATTAATAGACGTCTTTGAATTTAATAAAATCTAATTTTCATCTAAAATGCAATTTAATTCATTCATGATGTTTTATCACTATTGTTAAGGTCATGGTAGGCTGAGATGTTATAATAATATAGTTTAATAGAATTAACATATATAGCCAATTAAAGAAAATGGCATTTTAAATAAAGTATTGCTAATAGAGAACAAAGATAGCAAGTATTACTTATGCCATTCCTTCCCTGCACTCACCATCCAATCTCCTACCCCCAGTAAAATACATGCTACTCCATTCTCCTGGAAAACTGTTGTCTAGAGTATGGTGGCAAAAGGACTAGTGAGAAAACTAGGAGAAAAATTAGAATGAACACTTGTTGAGGGTCCACTCTGTGCCAGGCCCAAGGCAAGATGCAACATCCAGAAAGCAACTTCACCTCTTTGGGCTTCTATTTTCTCATTTGTAAAATGAAAGGATTGCATTGGATGATCTCACTTTTTTTTTCCGGTTCCCAGGTGGTATGGTGTAGATGATGTGAACATGTTAGATAGGCACTTTAACTTTGTTCATGTTTTTATGCTGATAAAAATTAGTCCTGCGTGGATCTTTAGTAATTAATCTTCCTGCTTTTATGGTATAAAATAAGATTTAAAAATGATGTGAGGATGCCTCAGAACAGGTGGGATTATCTTTAAGAGTCTAGGCTCTTCTCATGTTCAATATGAGTTATGATTATTCCTCAAGAGAGCAATCAAATTCTGTGGTTAAAAGAAATCCATTAAAAGCGACCAAAACTTCAAACAGCTTTCCCATATATACTTGCCAAATAGGTTAAGCAGCCTGCTTCCACTGTACCTCGTGCTGGGTTCTCCGTAGATCTCAGGTAAGCTGGCCTGAGACAAGTTGAGACTCGGATGGGAAAGATGCCAAGCAAACACCAGGTGTTTGTAGGCGGCAACACTGATACTTCAGTGGAAGATGATGTCAGAACTAAATCAGCTTTCAGACAGGGGTTTAGGAGATAGTGCTCACACCAGAGGTGGAGACTTTCTGATGAAACCAAAAGTAAGCACTTGCTGAAAAGAACGATTGCACATTTATTTCCTGTCATCTAGGGCTGTTTCAGTTTCTAAGGAGGGCAGACCCCATTGAAAACCGTGACTATTAAGTGAAAGTATAAACTGCAGGGAAATTAACTCTCAGAGAATCTTTATAAAAATGTATTCTATCAAGTTAAAGCACATCTTCTATGTTTTATTTTGAAAAAAGATCTTCCTCTTTGTTATTCACTTTGCTAGTTCTGAGCAGAAAAGTGCGACTGTTTATATTCCCTTTGTGCCTGGGCAATGGTCGTTTCCAAAGCACAGCCTGTAACTCAACTCCAGCTTGTTTAATGTTATGTTGGGTTTGCAGCCATTTGAATCAAATCTCATGATTAATAATATCTTGTTTTTATTGTGCTTACCTCAGGGTCTTTAACAGAGAAAATTCTGGAGAAAAAACTTTGATGAAAAAAGAATGTATTATTAATAAGTGGTTGAATTTGAATTAAAAACTGTGGTCCTTTACAGAATGACTTCTAATAAAAACAATTTCTGCCTTCATTCTTTTTTCTTTTTTATTATAAGAAAATTTCAGGGGCTGTTAGGATTGTTGAAATTATAGATGTAGTCCACCTACATCTATCAGCCAGATACTATCTTTGGTTGACCATTAGGTCAAATTACAAGTAAAATTAATGAAGCAGACAGTTTACCCAATTCAATGAGTTATTCGACCAACATTACTAGTTGTTTATTTTTTATTAAGATTTTTTATGAAATAAAATTACAGTATATCTATTGTATTATTATTGTTCATAATTTATGCCTGAATTTGTTTTTCTTCCATAGCCTGAGAAAACTATAGAGCATAGGTCAGAAATATATAGGTTTTTTTTTTTCATTTTAATTGTTTTAGTCCATAATGGGAGCTATACAGAGACCTAGTCCCCAGAACTAGAATGATGCATCCATATGGGTTGGTGGTACCCATCGTCATGGATTTGGTGGTGCATCTCCACGTCCATCAAAGAAAAATAAAAATTTTGGTCTTGTTGAAGCACAAAGACTGGGCAAAATGGGCAATGCAGCTGGAGAGCAAGACAAGGAAGGGATTGTGAAATGCCTTGTTTGCCTTATTGGGAGCTTGGACTTGACTCTGGAAATGATGAGAAACCACTAAAGAATGGAAGACAAATCATCAGATGTGATTTTAGGAAAATCAATATTATAGCTATGTAAAAGCAGAGGAAAAAACAACAGTTAATAAAATAATCTCCTTTCTCTAAGTTCAGTTTTATAGCTTTCTGTAGCAAATTCTGTGTTATCTTTTTTGTTGCCATGTTGTTAAACGTCACTGAACATTTTATGTAAGGCAACACCAAGATACTTTAATTTTACTGATTTTTATAGAATTTTGTATGTTTATCTTTGTTGGCATTTTGTTGACAATTGGAAAGTATTGATGGAATGAAGTGCTCCTTGACATTTCTTTGAAAAACACTTTGTTAAGCTTTTGGGTAATTTGTTTATTCTAAACATTAACATTGAATATAACTTAACAGTAGCTGATGTATGTGCCTATAAAACTATTTTTTCTTTTTTTCTCACTGAAATAAAGCTGTAAATAATTGGGCTAACAAAGAGAAAGTTTTTTTAATGCCTCAGAATCAATGGTATGAAGTAATATTCTAGGTTCTATGACAGGATGGAGCAGAGTATAGTATTTCTTTCTTATACTTTATGGTACTTTCCCAAGTAAGGTGGCCTGGGCATGGAGCAGTTTCAGGATGCCCTTGTTTTTGTGTCTGTTTGGTGTAATACTGGAGTTTGCAGTCTTTGCCCCACACTGCCTATAAGATACTATATCAATCAAGTGGTATTTCAATGACACTCCACATTAAGAAATTTTCCTCATTCCTTGCTGGTCCCCTTCTGCCACCATCCCACAGAGCCATCACTCCCACTTACATAGTTGCTTGATATATACAGTAAATATCACAAAAATGTTATCAATCCACAGGAGAGACATTTTCCCACCTTGTGTGCCTTTAAACTTTCAAGGGCTGAGCAGAAAATACCATCTATGTAACACTGACTAAAGTCAACAGCTGTTATATGAGGCAAATTCTACAAAATCTGATGAATTGAAAAGCCAGCTGCAGCCACAAATCAACTATGATCAGCGTACTGATTGGAAAGTCAGCAGGGATCATTGAAGTTGTTCAAAGGAAACAGAAAAAGAAAAACCTAATCATATATTATTTAAAGATATTTACCCAATTCACAGTTGTCTTTGTCATTGTTTTTGTTTTTTTAACAGATAAAAACACACCATGTCATATCAAGCAGATCTTCACACATCCACATTTGGAACTAAATCCTGACTTTCATCCAAAGATCAAAGATTATTACTCTGAAGTCCCATTTGATGTGGTAACAGTGACAATTGGAGTGGAGACTCCTAAGTGTCAGTGCAAGGTGCGCCTGTACGAGCAGGCAGGGCCAAGGTATGAGGATGTTGACTGGGGCTGTGTTGAGACACCATACTGGGAAGTAGACATTTGATGCAACGTTTGAAAGTGGTTCAGAAAAGTTGATTCATAAGATCAGTTGAAAGATTGCCAGGGTGTGAACTTTCCCCTTCTCATTTGTTTTTAAAAAAGATTTGCAACCTTTGCAGCTCATCTTTGTAACAATATTTTAACAAGAAAGGATCTTGTGATATGAAATATAGAGAAGATCCATTAAGGAAAAATTTTACTTATTGTTGTCTTCATGTTTTAACTTTGTTGAAGATGTCAAGTTTTTGAATATTCAAAAATTGATTGCTTAAACCAATTGGTGCACAATTTGTGGACACAGTGCCACTAACTTTCCTAACCTCACTGGCTTTTTTGCCTATTGATTCTTTTAAAAGTCAGCAACTCTTTTGTTTATAATTTTAAAAAGAAGATAGAACCTTGTTCTGTGCTGTGTCCATAGCAAAGAAGATACTCATGGTTCCATGCTGTAGGGAAAGAAATTTACTTGGAACCCTCGGGAGCCACATCTAGTAGAAAGAAAGGATTCAAGTCAGGACAACCCGGGTTCCAAACCCTGACTCTTCTATGTGACTTTGAATGATGTGTTTACCAGTTCTAGGTCATGGTCTCTATATTTAAAATGGGGACAATCCTATTGTATTAAATGAGATAATGTGTGACCCTGGCAGGTAGTTAATAAATATTAGTTTCCTTCGCTTTAATTGTGGAAGATATAACTTGCCCTAAAAGAACACTCTTGGCATAGTAAAGTACTGTGAAAGAGATATTTATTTATTTTCATATTTTAGGTTTCTTATGAAATTGTACAGACCTTTCCTGTTATTTATTCAAATAGGTATTTAGTAAATATTGATATGTCAATCAGTTTGGGCTGAATAAATCTCCCCTATTCATATTCTATTTCTCTCTCCCTCTTTCTTTCTAGCTTTGCCAGCTACCCTCTGGGCTTAGGAATGAACAAAATCTCAATATTTGTTGTGGATGAATCTCCAGCACACGGTGAGACCCTGATCACGTACAAACTCACCATCTATAGAGAAGACCGCCCAAGTCTGCCCTTGTTTGAGGCCTTCACAGCATGTGGTTTTGTGCAGGTAAGTGAAGTTTACATTTGCATTTGGGTTGAATTGGGAATGATCTGTTAATCCAGGCGAAAAATGCCAAATGAAAATTATTACAAGAAATTGTATGCCTTGAAATCAAAACTGTGGTCTCGTTTCAAAAAAGTGAGAATCCCAGCCAGGTATCTAAGGCACCTCGTTGTGAGTGATTTTCTTTTTAGTGTGATGGCTACTGTCTGTGCTCATTGTTTTCAGTGGACTTATTGTGGTTAATGTTCAAAAAAAATGTCTGAGGACTCACACTTAGTTGTGAAATCGGTTTCACATTTTCCTTTTAAATTGGGCTATTTTTCTTGGATTTGTCCCTGGATCTACTTTTGAAATTTTAAACTAGATTTAGTAGAATTTACTTTGAAGAATAAGAGGAAAATTTATGAAACTGTTTTACAGAACGGATACTGGATAAATGAAACTAAATTTGCTTGGGATAGTTATATTTCTCATTCACTTCTCATACAGTAATCATTTCACAAGGCTGTAGTTTCTCTTGTGAGCAACACATACCATTTTGAAACCTTGTTCATTTTGGAGAAGGGTGAATGTTACCCTAACACTTTTGTTCCATGGTTTTTCCCTATTTTTGCTCTTTTAAGGACCTATGTATAACTTTGTACATTTCCTCATATCATATACTGCTACAGGTGATTCCAGGGAAGTAGTAATTGGTATTTTTATCACATATCTACTAATTCACTCAGAAAGTATACTTGCAAATATATCATGTCAAATTATATGTTACTGGGAGCTTTGAAGAATAGCTGGTTAGTAAAAGAGAGGTATTGCTGACTGGGCCTTGATAGGTAGTATGGTTACCATGTTTTTTATAAATGTAACAGCCAGGCACAGTAATCACCCTGCCACCGTCTTATCTGTTTCCAAGAGCTTTAAAAATCTCAGGGATTGGTATAATTTTTATTTTTTAAGGAAAACATATCACTAATTTAGGAATGACCACTAAATCAAATGGAATTTCACATTGGTCTGAAGATTCATTCGAAGAAAGACAAATATGTTATTCTCAAAGATATTAATAAGCATACTTAAAAAAGAGTAGAATAGAGTTACATGGTCAAGTAAACCCATTGGTTGATGAAGCAATAAGCTAAACAAAGTTAAGTGGATGTCTTTACTATAGGACTTCCCTGAACCTCTAATATACTAATTTAAATGATGGTTCATTTATAGTATGGAAAATATATAGTATGTTTCATTTCCAAACTTATTTGATATGGTTTTAATAGAATAGCTACTAATATTTTTTTGTGGGACAGATTTGAGGAAACACTGATCTACACTATGGAGAAGACTTTAAAATATGTTCCTCTCAGGTTTTGACCTTTCAATTTGCTTTCTTTGGATTGCTGTCTCAACTTGCTTCTGAATTGAAGAACAAATAATATAGCCACACCAAAAATGTTTAAAAAAATAAACAAAAACTTAGAGGGAGGTGTGCTTTTGTATATTTGTGTATATTTATGTGTGTATAATTCTTTCTAAACTAAATATTCTTACCCTTTTTGGTGGAGCATTTTTTTCATACATTGATGGGAGAAGTGTGAATGTTTGACCACTTTGGAGAACTTTGGCAGTATCCACTAAAGCTAAATTTACATAAATGATTCAGCAGTCCTTCTAGCTATACACCTAAGATAAATGAATTCATATGCCCGTAAAAAGACACACATACACAAAATCTTCATACTGGTTTTATACATAGTAGCTAAAAGTTGAAAATAATTCAGTGAGAAAGGAAACAAATCCAATATTATACTATTGGGGCATTAAAAATAAATGAAGTACGGATACACACAAATATGAAAGAATCTTCAAAACCTTACATTCATAAAAACAAGCCAGACATCAATAATGAATGATAGCAAGGATGTGGAGAAAAGAGAATCCTTGTACTCTGTGGGAAAGTAAACTAGTACAGCCACTATGGAGAACAGTATCAAGGTTTCTCAAAAAACTAAAAATACAACTACTGTATAATCCAGCAATCCCACTGCTGAGTATATTTCCAAAATAAAGGAAATCAGTATATTGAAGAGCTATCTGCATTCCCATGTTTGTTGCAGCATTATTCACAATAGCCAAGATATGGAATCAACCTAAGTGTCCATCAATGGATGAATGGATTAAGAAAATGTAGTACATATATACAATGGTGTATTACTCAGCCATAAAAATGATATCCTGCCATTTGCAACAGCATGGATGGAACTGGAAGATATTATATTAAGTGAAATAAGTCAGGAACAAAAAGACAAATATCACATGTTCTCAGTCATATGTGGGAGCCAAAGACAAGTGGATATCTGGAGATAAAGACTAGAATGCTGGTTAACCACAGGCTGAGTAGGGCAGTGGAGAGGCTGGGATGAAGAGTGGATGTTAATGGGCACAAAAACACCAATAGAAGGAATAAGGTCTAATGTTCAATAGTATAACAGGGCAACTGTAGTTAGCAGTAATTCATGGCATATTTCAAAACAACTAGAAGAGTGGAATTGGAATGTTCCTAACACAAAGAAATGACAAATACTTGAGGTGATAGATATCCCAATTACTCTGATTTTATCATTACACATTGTATACTTATATCAAAATATCACATGTATCCCATAACTATTATGTATCCACAACAATTAAAAACAAAAAAATTAAAAGAAGCCAGATATATAAAGAAATACTGTATTTCACTGATATGATGTTCAAGAATAAGCAAAACTAATCTATGTTTATAGAAGTCAGAATAGCAGTTACCTAGAAGGTGTGGGTACCACTAAGCATGAGGGAACTTTCTGGGCAAATGTCCTATATCTTAATCTGGGTAGTGGTTACATATATAACTAGGTGCTATATAGATAGATACAAATTTAATTAACTGTGCACTTAAGATTTTTGCAATCTACTGTTTAAAATTATACAATATATCAACTATACATGTGTATTTGTGTATATATATAAATTATGTATACTGCGTATAAATTATACCTCGATAAATTTAGAAAAAAGATTGGTGGGAAAGTTATGTATTCCTTTCTTCCATGACATGTTTCTCCAATGTTATATTGATCAGAAACAAGTTAATTATCACGCCATTACCTCAAAGAATAGATTATGTCAGGAAAATGTTACTATAATATCAAGAAAAATATTAGAAAATTCTTGTGGGATGAATCCTACAGACGATTGCAGAAAAGTATGTCGGTAATTTATAAGAATCCTTTCCACAAGGTCTTAATTTACAGTTTGTGTGTGGTCCCCCAGTAAGTATTATATTTTATAACATGGAAAACTATCTGATAAGCACTAGTACTTTTTAGAAAGTGTCAAATGAGTGAACCCAAAAATGTGGCATGAATAATACGGACTGCTTTAGATACTTTACTAGGCACAAGTGGCTTCATGAGCTGGGGGAAGTCAACAGGAGGGATAAAATTTTCTCACCATAGATTCCACTTAAAATTCTAACCCATAGACTTTTCTATTATTTCTCTTTTATATTTAATCTCATTAGTGTCTTTAGGTTTCAAATTAATAGCTAAGCAGATATACATCATGAGACTTACAAATTTTTACTTTTCCAAGCTGTTCTTTTTTTTTTTTTTCGTTTTCTGTCAACAACCACAGTGTCCTCACTATATTCGCAGGGCTGAAATCTAGAGTCAAACTGTTGCAGATTAAATGGCAAGCTGTTACATTTGAATCCCCAAAGCCTATGTAGGCAAATCTAATTGAAAATGAACTAAACTTTTATTATATTTTATTTATAGGTCAAAGGGAAAAATTGTAATTTCTCCCTATATTTCAAATTAGATTTTGGCCTAATGAACCCCATTATTAAAATTTAAATAAACATTGTCTTAATATATTTGTGCTGCTCTAACAAAATACTTGAGACTAGGTAGTTTATAAAGAACAGAATTTTATTTCCTTTAGTTGTGGAGGCTGGGAAGTCCAAAATCAAAGCACTCGCCTTTGGTGTCTGGTGAGGTTCTTCGTGCTGCATCCTCACATGGTGGAAGGGGGAAATGAGCAAAAAGGGAAAATTCTATGTCCTCACATGGGGAAAGATGCAAAGGGCAGCAAAAGGGTCTAAAGTATTTACCTCCGGCACTTTTATAAGGGACTAATCCATTTATGAGAGTGGAACTCTCATGATTTAATCACATCCTAAAAATCTTAATACCATCACAATGGGGATTAAGTTTCAACACACGAATTTTGGGGACATTCAAACTACAGCAAACTTAAAAGGCCATCCACTTCCAAATAACCAAAGAAGAAGAAACCAATTTAAGATTAATCAAGCTTCCTAATTTCTCCTTCTCCTATTCTCTTACCTTCTGAGCATCAACTCTGCATGTTACCATTTTGCCAAAAGACTAACATGGCAGAGTAAGCAAAGATAAAGCATACCAGTCAATTAAAAAATCAATTACAATAACATTTTGATAAATAGTAAGATAATTTGATTAATTTATTAATAGACATTTTATCAAACATTCTTAAGTACCTACTTAGCCATAGTGAACTATTTGAGTTTATTTAATGTCTATATTTTAATTATTCTTATGCCAATTAGAATTTGTATATGATTGTCCCAGAGACAGCTCTGAGTTTAATTAGCTCTTAGTTTAGTTATTACCAGTGAAGGAGAAAGAGTTAATTTACATAACACATAACCAGATTGGGATTAGAATTTCTCAATATCAGCACTATTGACATTTGAAGCTGGGTATTTCTTTGTTCCGGGGTAGTTATTCTCCTTATTGTTGGATGTTTAGCAGCACTCTTGGCCTCTATCCACTAGATTCCTATAGCAACCCCCTCCGCAAGATGTGTCAACCAAAAATGTCTTCAGACATTGCGAAATGTCTGTTGAGGGACAAAGTCAACCCTGATTGAGAACCACTGGTTTAGACAAATGGGTTTCTGTATTTCTACTGTCCTATGTGTTTACTAGGAGTGTGAATAATTTATGAGTAATGCTTCAATGTTGTATGTTGTAGAATCATTCTTATCTTTCATCTTTGTGTTTTAAATCATTTCTGTAGACGTGATACTATTCTGACAGCTCTTTATTCTATTCATTAATCTGTCTTCTTTTCTGTCCAATGTAATTATTACAATCAAAAACATGCATTCAATTACAGAAAAGATTGTTCATGAAACTTAAAACATCGTATAATATAATGAGTCTGTTATTTCATTTTGATTTACCCATAAACAGTATAATGTTTTGCTGTTAGGAAGAAAGATTTAGAAAGTAATAAACTGTTATTGTGGCTAAAATATGTCAGGTTTAGGAATTAATAAAATATACTTATGTTATAAGAAAATTGCTATACACATAGGGGAACATTTCTTTTAATACCCCTTTCCAAATCAAAAATTTTTGACATGGGGAACAATATAATATTCACACAAGTTGATTTGTATAGATGATCTATGGTGTCATATACATTTTGCCCTCAAAATGTTGCACCAGAATAGGGTCATAAATAAAAGCTACAGAAAGGTTATATATAGGAGAAGCCTGGAGACTACATTTCACAGATATGTTTGAAACGGCTTTCATTTTAAAACAGATAATACCAAGAAAGGAGAAAATAGGATTTAAAAAATTCTCCAGCATTTAGTTACACATTTGAAATTGACATTTGATGACTTATTTTTAAAAAATCAATTAGCCATCTAGATTCTGATATATTAAGTGATGTGTGAATGACTTCAGTTATGATATTTTGAAATGGTTTAGAACTTTCTCATTTATTTTTTGTATCCTTCCAACACCATAGAGGGCTATTATAAATTAGCTCAAGTGATAGTTATCTAATAGCAAATATCCATAATAAGAGAACAGGGAGTGCATTTATCAGTAATTATTTAATAAAAACCTATTAGTTTCCAAAGTTGTACTGTCAATTAAATGCCTATTTTAATGGTTATTAGTTACCTTGCCTACTTCAATTTACCAGAGGAATATGATTTAATTTTTTAACAATACAATATATGCTATAGTGAAATGCTCTCAACTAGTAATGCTTATTAAGTACCCACTATGCACTTTGTTCTGAGAAATATGCTATGTGCTATAGGGGAATACAATAGCAGCAACAGCAGCAGCCGAAGTAATAGGTGTAGTAGCAATGAAGCATTTGTAGAACTTTTGTTATGTGCCAGGCATTATGTTAGGCACTTTACCTTCTTGCCTTATTTAATCTTTACCCCAACCTTGAACATAGGTGATTTTTTAATCCTCCTCTTATTTTTTAACATATGGAGAAACTAAGGCTTTAGAAAGGTTAGAAATCTTGTCAACCCTTTCTATGAAATAGGTCATTAGTAAAGGTGGGGTTTGAATATAGGTCTTGCTGACTTCAAATCGAGGAAGAAAGACAGAGAACAACTAAAGAAATAGGAGCAGATAATACTGAAGATGCCAGGCAGGAAGAACTTGTTGGGAATTGGGGAAGAGAGATGAGAAGAACCGATTGGGAGTCAGAAATGAGATTGAGTGATCTGGGCTGCCCCATAGATTGTATTCCTGACATTTGTGGGTCCTAGTCACTTTTCCCTTTGTGGACCCTTTGTTCCAACAAATAAGTAAATAAATATTACATTTTACAATAGTGTTGATATAAAGACAAACGTATTTATATTACAGATGTAGACTATCTTCTCTGACTGAAAAGTTTGTTTTCTTTCTGCTTTTAAAGAAAATAAAAATTTGGGGGCCCCTAAAATATCACATGCTGTATGGACTGTGGCTACTGTGCCTAATAGAGTAGTTGGTTCTACTCTTACTCTTCCATTTCACTCTAAGAGATCTTTAGCAGTGGCACCTACTTCAATATCAAATGACCTGGGCTGTCGGCATTCTTTCAAGTCTTGTTAAGTGCCCTTGATTTAAATGCATAACCTTTGCAGGTATTTCAGATTCTTTGCCCATGGACCAGTGAGCCATCCTTTACCATCATTTACCGAGAGCCCACAAAGCACCTCGGGAAGCGAAATGTTATTTTCATGAGCAGCAGGTGCATGGAGACATTTTGAATGCATAGACCTCCCCAGTGGCCAGGAAGCATTTGCACACATTCAAGGCTTGGGAGGTTTTGTTTAACATTCAGTTTTCTTATAAAGCAAGCAAAGATCAGAGTGGCATGTTCTTTCAATCATGATCTGTTTCAGCACTTATACAAATTATCTTTTGTGTTGATGAAAAAGAGTCATGTTAAACACTCACCTCATGAGGTCATGCCACTTATGATCGGATAGATTACCATTTGCATAAAAACTTTTGCTCAGCACATTTGTTTTGCATGTTTCTCCAACTCACATCTGCTTCCTCTGCTAGAAGAAGCAAACTTTTGCTACCCAGCAGAGCAGCAGAGCCAATACAATTTGCAGGAGAATTGGGTCTTCCTAGCTTCTGACAGCATCCAGAGAAGTTTCTCTAAGTACTGCTTCTGCAGTATTCCCTCATTGTTGCTTCAAGTTTATGTTTTGACATTCTAAGAATTTGTCTTTTGATTTCCGAACTGGACACAGAAATATAAAGGAACCCTGAGAGGTTTTTTCCTAAAATATTCTGCTTGAGTAGCTAGATTTCCAATGTGACATTTGAAACTTTGAAACAGGTTGTAGCTAAAACAGAAGTAGAGGGAATCTCTTTTTGATAATGCCAGTCCCTGATGCCCACGTCTTTATGGGCTTTAATTGCTCCAAAATTTTATCTTTTATCTATCTTTCTTCACTTCCTTCCCCATTTCTCAAGCCAAACTAACTCAAGCAAAGGTATATAGCAGCATAGTGAGGATGGTGGTGAAAGAAGAGATCTTCGACACGAAGTACTTTGTTTTCATAATTTCAGCTTTTATTTTAGATTCGGGGGTACCTGTGCAGGTTTGTTGCATGAGTATATTGTGTGATGCTGGGGTTTGGGGCACAATTGAACCCACCACCCAGGTAGTGAGCATAGTACCAAAGAGGTAGTTTTTCACCCCTTGCCTCCCTCCCTTTCTCCCCCATCTGGTATTGTCTGTCATTGCCGTCTTCATGTCCATGTATGCCCAATGTTTAGCTCCCACTTATAAGTGAGAATATGTGGTATTTGGTTTTTTTGTTCCTGCATCAATTCCCTTAGGATGATGGCCTCCAGCTGCATCCATGTTGCTGCAAAGGACATGATTTCTTTCTTTCTTGTGGCTGTGTAGTATTCCACATGGTGTATATGTACCACATTTTCTTTATCCATTTCACTGTGGATGTGCATCTAGGTTGATTCCATGTCTCTGCTATTGTGAATAGCACTGCGATGAACATACAAGTGCATGTGTCTTTTTGGTAGAATGATTTTTCTTCTGTATATATACCTAGTAATGGTATTGTTGGGTCAATTGGTAATTTTGTTTTAAGGTCTTTGAGAAATCTCCAAACTGTCTTCCACAGTGGCTGAGTGAATTTACATTCCCACCAACAGCATAAGTATTTCCTTTTCTCTGCAGCCTCAGATCGGGCATTTTTATAAGTCCTTTTCCCCACAGCCAAACCAAGTCTAAAACGTTATTATTATTATTATTATTATTATTATTATTATTATTATTATTTGAGATGGAGTCTCGCTGTGTCACACAGGCTGGAGTGCAATGGCATAGTCTTGGCTCACTGTAACCTCCATCTCCCGGGGTCAAGCGATTATCCTGCTTCAGCCTCTCCAGTAGCTGGGATTACAGGCACCTGGCACCACACCCGGCTGATTTTTGTAATTTTAGTAGAACTGGGGCTCGCCATGTTGGCCAGGCTGGTCTCAAACTCCTGACATTGTGATCCGCCCACCTCAGCCTCACAAAGTGCTGGGATTACAGGTGTGATCCAGTGGCCGGCCGATGTATTTTTTTTTTAAGGATATTTTTGGCTTTATCAAACAAAGTTTGGCTCTATATAGGATAAGTTAAAGCAAATGATTCTTCTGGGCCAGTGGTTCTTAATATTTTGGAGGAGGCAATGTGCCGCTTAGAATATCTGATGAAAGTTTTGACCCCTCATCTCAAGAAATAATGTATGTATATATGCCCAATGCCGTATACAATGTCAGAGGTATGAAAAGTGCCAGGTAAAAATTCCTATCCTAGTAACTCACAATCTGAAGCAGAATATTACTAGCAGTGACACACATAATAAGGACAGTTTCATTTCTGGCATAAAATATACATGATTATAATTCAGTTTATTGAGCACTTGCTTTGTTCCAGCAACTGCACTATTTATACACATTGTTTCATTTGTAGTTTTAATGATAAAGAAATTAGTGTCTATTTAACAATATAACATTTTGGAGTTGTGTGCTTTTTTCAATGATCTGTATTAGCACAAAGAATCAACAATTGATATATTTCTCAAGGCAAATTGCCACCAAATCTAATATTTGCCTTAGAAATAAATATCTGTAAAGGGCTACTAGCCCTTGCTTTCTTCTTACAGGCTTAAAAAGTGGTTATGAGATATAGGTAATGGTGCTCCTGAAAACCCAGAGAAATTAAACAGTATATCATTTGGACTATTTATATTGTTCTTATTAGTCAAAGCCATTGGTGTGCTTTCTTTCAGCAGGCTATAACAAATTGTTTTTTGTTCAAAGAAAGGTTGGCCCAATGTTTCAATTAGGTAATGCTGAGAAAATTTCCACACGCATTTGACCAACTGTGACATTTCCTTCAATAGGCATGTGTTGTAGGAACAAGACTGGGGGATGGAGTATTCCTTGCAGATGGTTTCACTGATTGCAGAACTAACTACAGGCTGATTTGATATATGTTCCCTGAAGACAGAATTAGGACACTTTTCTGCCTGACATATTTAACTTCTTTTGAAAATGATGCTAATTTGTCCTTTTTTTCTTTTTCACCCACACCCTTTTATAGGCAGGACTGATGAGTTTAAAACATTGAGCATGACCTCATTCTTCAAAGCAGAGCAGGCCCCTACCCAGTACCCTCCAGCTCTCAGGACCTCATTCTTTAGCAATGTGGTACAGACGTTCACTGTGTTTGCTGGGTTTTCACCTCCTCCACATCCCCCAGCTCCCCACCCCTCCACATGCTTGAAGATAATCTTTCCAGACCTAATGATTTGGAAAATAAATATTGCATGTGGGCTTCTTGACCTGACAAATTATTTTAAAATTAAATTGTTGATAAAGAGACCCAGGTTTCAAAGGTTTAAGAAATAACAGGGAGGGAGAAATTTTCTTTGAGTGAAATAATCCCTCTTAAATACTTTGATCAAAATACTATTTATATTGTCTAGATTTGAGTCACAGCTCAACCCTTACTTGTCAGAGACTTTGGACAATTTCTCATCTGTCATACATGGATAGTAATGATACTGATGCTCTAAGGGAGTTTTAAGGAAAAATTGAGTTAATATTGTGAAGATCTTGGAACAGTGCCTAGGCACATAGAGTCCAGTGTCCATGTTTGCAAAATGTATATTTTAAAAGAGACAGATAAATAAAATATGTCTTCAGATTGGCATAAGAGGAAAGTTTAAAACATCAAATTTTATTTTTCCATTGAAGTCTAGTAAAATGTATTGGAGATTTTCAAATTTCTTAAATTTAAGTTTAGATTTAATAAGATGCAAAAATATGAAGGACTTTGTAGCATGAATCACCTGTGCTAAATTATACAGTACATTTTTGTAATAAATATGATTACAAACATTTCAGAATTGAGTGTAAATTTTGCCTTAAACATGTATTTTAATTTTGACAGTTGCATGATTAATGGTGGATTTCATTTTATTAGCAGTCTCAGCTGAGAGACTGGGAATTTAATAATTATTTAACAATAAGAGAGAAAACATTTCTTTACTAAAACCGGAAACATCTTTCACAGATTCCATTTGGTAGATTCCATTAAGCATAAGGATGAGGGGATCAATGTTCTCTGTGCTGTTTCAATAAATTAGTAGCAAAGGATAAAGATATTACCTATGTTTTATCAGGAATGAGGCATAACCATAATGTAATTTAATTATTTTGTATCCGTAACCTCTAAAAAATACTATTATTCTAAAAGACTATAAACTTGTTCATAAATTATAATAAACTAAATGAGAAAATGAGTCTTAGCCTACATGATTTCAACCAAAACTGCTAAACTTTTCCTCACTTTTTTGAAATCAGATTTCATTCCAAATGACTTTTAGATATTTCCCAAATGCTAATACATCTTCACGGATTAGAGAATTGTCCCTCCTGAGAACATTTAGATGTATTGCATCTGATAATTATTTAGCACTTATTGTGCGTTAGGTTCTATTCTAATTGCTTTCCACTTATTAACTCAATTCTCAAAACTAAACCAAACACTTAAAAGGTAGATACTTTAATAATTCCCTTTTCACCGATGAATAAAGGGAGGCACAAAGAACTTGCCAAGGTCACATAGCTTGTAAGTAGCAGAAACCATTTTTGAACCCAGACATCCTGGTTCCAGAGCACTGCTAATTACAAGCTATAAGCCACTCTATCACATACCAAAACAAGATTGTTAAAGTAAGTACAGTTGACCATTGCATAACACAGGATTCAATTACATGGGTGTAGTTATAAGCGGATTTTTAAAAATAAATATATTGAAAAATTTTTTGAAGATTTTGTGACAATTTGAAAAAACTCACAAACCATCTGGCCTAGAATCATCAAAAAATAAGAAAAAGTTAGGTATGTCATTAATGCATAAAACATGTAGATCCTAGCCTATTTTATCACTTACTGCCCTAAAATATAAACAAATCTGTTATAGAAAGTTAAAAATGTATCAAAATGTACCAAACCCTTACAGACCATACTTGGTGCCATTCCCAGTCCAGAGAAATATAAACAAATGTGAAGATGAAGTATTAAATCAAAACTATATAGAATGAACTGTAGTATGTACTGTGCTACTGTAATAATTTTGTAGCCGGTTATTGCAGTGAGCTCAAGTGTTGCAAGTATCCACATAAAATGTCAACTGACACTAATCATCTCCATATGAGGAGTTTAACTCTCCAGTAAATTGTGCATCACAGTAAAAAGTGCTCTCTCTTTCTTTCTAATTTGGATGCCCTTTATTTCTTTCTCTTGTCTAATTGCTGAGACCAGGACTTCAGAATTACATTGAATAAAAGTGGTAAAAGTGGGCATCCTTGTCTTGTTCTAGTCCTTAGAGAAAAGGCCTTTAAATTTTCTGTTCAGTACAATGTTAGCTGTGGGCTTATCATACATGGCCTTTATTATTTTGAGGTATATTCATTCTATATACATTTTGATAAGGATTTTTATCATAAAATATGTTGAATTTTTTGTTTTTATTTTATTTTTATTATTTATTTTATTTTATTTTTGAGACAGAGTCTCACTCTGTTGCCAGGCTGTAGTGCAGTGGCACAATCTCGGCTCACTACAACCTCCAGCTCCCTGGTTCAAGCAATTCTCCTGCGTCAGCCTCCTGAGAGCTGGGATTATAGGCACCCTCCAGCACGCCCAGCTAATTTTTGTATTTTTAGTAGAGATGGGGTTTCACCATGTTGGCCAGGATGGTCTCGATCTCCTGACCTTGTGATCCACCCGCCTCGGCCTCCCAGAGTGCTGGGATTACAGGCGTGAGCCACCGCGCCCGGCCTAGAGATGTTGAATTTTATCAAATGCTTTTTCAGCATTGAAATAATACGGTTTTCATTCTTGATTCTGTTAATGTAATGTATCATGTTTATTGATTTGTGTTCACAGATGACATGATCTTATACCTAGAAAATCCTAAATACTCTATCAAAAAACTTAGAGTTGTTAAACAAATTCAGTTAAGTTGCGGGGTGCAAAATCAACATACAAAAATCAATGGCATTTATATATGCCAACAGCAAACAACCTGAAAAAGAAATCAAGGAGGCAACCCCATTTATAATAGCTATAAAATATAAAATAACTAGGAATCAATCTAACTAAAGAAATGAAAGATCTGTACAAGGAAAACTGTAAAACTCTGATAAAAGAGGTCACAAATAAAATGGAGAGATGTTCCATGCTCATGGATTGGAATAATTAATATTGTTAAAATGACAATATTTTCCAAAACAATTTACAGATTCAATGCAATCCCGATTAAAATACCAATAACATTCTTCACAGAAACAGAAAAACAATCCTAAAATTTATGTGGAACCAAAAAAGATCCTGAATAGCCGAAGCAATACTTGGTAAAAAGAACAAAACTGCAGACATCACACTACATGACTTCAAAATTAACTACAAAGCTATAGTAACAAGAACATCATAGTACTGGCATAAAAACATATGCATAGACCAATGGAGCAGAATAGAAAACCCAGGTATAATCCATGCATTTACAGCCAATTCACTTTCACTTAAGATGCCATGAACATATAATGGGGAAAGGACAGTCTTTTCAATAAATGGTGATGGGAAAACTGGATAACTATATGCAGAAGAATAAAACTAGACCCTTATTTCTCATATGCAAAAATCAAATCAAAATGCAATAAAGGCTTAAATCTGAAACCTGAAACTATAAAACTAGCAGAAGAAAACATTGGAAAAGTGCTCCAGAAAATTGGTCTGAGCAAAGATTTTTGTATAAGACCTTAAAACCCCAGACAACCAAAGCAAAATTAGACAATCAGGATTACATAAAGCTAAAAAGCTTCTGCACAACAAAGGACACAATCAATGAAGAGAAGAGATAACCTACAAAATGGGAGAAACTCCTTGCAAAGTGTCCGTATAACAAGGATTCAATAACTAAAATATGTAAGGAACTCAAACAACTCAATAGCAAAAAAAAAAATCTGATTTTAAAATGAGTAAAAGATCAGAAAAGACATTTCTCAAAAGAAGAGATACAAATGGCCAACAAGGATGTGAAAAAATGTTCAACATACTAACCATCAGAGAAATGCAAATCAAAATCACAATGGCATATTATCTTACTCCAATTAAAATGGCTTTTATAAAAAAGACAATAACAGATGCTGGCAAGAATGTGGAGAAAGGGGAACTCTGGCACACTGTTGGTGGGAATGTAAATTAGAACAGCCACTATGGAGAACAGTATGGAGGTTCCTCAAAAAAGTAAAAATAGAACTACCAGATGATCCATCAACCCCACTGTTGAGTATATATCCAAAAGAAAGAAAGTCAATATAGGTAAGAGATATTTGCACTCTCCTGTTTATTGCAGCGCTATTCACAATAGCCAAGATATGGAATCAACCTAAGTGTCTGTCACAGATGAGTGGATAAAGAAAACATGGTATTATACACAATGGAATATTATTCAGCCATAAAAAAGAATGAAATCATGTAAATTGCATCAGCATGAATGGAACTGGAGGCCATTATATTAAGTGAAATAAGCCAGGCACAGAAAGACAAATGTTGCATGTTCACGTTCATATATGTGAGCTAAAAAAATACATCTCATGAAGATTGAGAATAGAGTGATGGTTACCAGAAGCCAGAAATGATAGAAGGAGAAGGAGGGAAGGAAAAAGAATGTAACTGTACTTATTACCACTGAACTGTATGCTTAAGAATAATAAAGACAGTAAATTTTATATGCATATTTTATCTAAATAAAAAAATTAAAAAATAAAATGTGATCTCTCATGGCTCGTACATATTTTTATTGTGTTTAGTGCAATACTGTAAACTTGAATAACACCAGGGCACCCATACAAAGTGCCACCACTAATGACGCTAGAAGTGCTCCCAAAAAGCAGAGAAAAGTCATGATATAACAGAAAAAGTTGAATTGCTTGATATGTATTGTCAGTTGAATATGTGTTAATCAATTGTTTATGTTGTTAGCAAGGCTTCAAGTCAATAGTAGGTTATTAGTAATTATGTTTCTGGAGATTCAAAAGTTATACTTGGATTTTTGACTGCCTGGAGGATTGGCATTACTAACCACCACCCCTCTTCTTACCTCCTGCTGTTCAAGGGTCAACTATATATACTTTACATAGAGTTTTGGCTCCAAGAGTTTATTTGTAGGTTATTGTTTGGAACTTGTCATTAATTTCTGGTGGGTGTGTAGAAGTAAATTTACATATGAGGTTAGGTTTTAGGTAAGCCTTTAAAAGCCCACTTAATATATGATATCATTAATATAGTGACGGGGGCAGTCATAAGAAAGGGGTCGAGTACACCAGGGAGCCCTGCAACAATTACGTGTGGGGAAAAGGTTTGAGGGGCCAACGTTGTTAATGGGGAAGATACCAGTAGAGGAGGGTGTGAGCAATGGGGTGTGTTTCCAGCTGTAGGATTGACCAGTAGCTCTGTGGCCAGTAGCCAGTTCATGGTTAGGCCATTGGTGAGTCTTGTGTTCCAATGTCACACTGAACTTTAGAGTTAGGAGGATCTTTGACATCTAACACCTCACCCTGCATATCATTCAACCTCAATAATTTGCCAAAGTCCACCATCAATAATTGACCAAAGTTCATTGCCATTCAATGGCAGAGTAAGGATGAGAACCCATCAATCAGGTGTTAAACCTGCTGGCAGTTTGTAGTTGTGCCTTATGTAGAAGGGCTATTGGGATCCAGACCTAGACACAGTTCTTGAGTTCCTGGAAATGAATAAAATGAATGAATAAAATGAGTAAAATGAATGCAGAATTGCCAATTCACTGACAATTTACCTTCCCTGACTGAAAAAGTTCCCCATTTCTTCTTTAGAATATTCTTTAGAATATTGACTTAGCTGTTCTATACCCTTACTGTTTAAATCTTAGTGGCATTGTCTTGATATCACAAAATATAAAACTGTAAAAAATTTTTTGATGAAAGGGATACATTATATGCACAATTATAATTCATTACTTTAATAACCCTCCTTCAGTGATATCTCCAAGGATGAGACCTACATTGGTAATCTGCAAATCTTCAATAGCCAATCAGCAAATAGGAAGTAATTATTGGGTCATGGTGTCAACATATAAGAGATAATTGTTATATTAAGTTCTGCTGCTGTTTAAGGGTTTGCATGTTTGTTAGAAATTAAACAAATACATTTGACTGAGGCAATACTGGTACAGAATGAAAAAATAATGATTTGTGTAAAGCCCCCAAAATAGCCGCACTGACTGGGAGTCTTTGACATCCTCTTTCCCATGCTAAGTCCATCTGTGATCACGATAACCCCAGTCTGGCATTCAGCCCTCCCTGCCAACTGGACACATGCCGCTGATGAACAGCTTCTCACCCCCTTTCATAACCAGAGCGCAAATATTAGATGAATTTCCTTCGACCCCTGCTTCCTCTTGCCTCTTAACATAGTCTAGCTCCTTAGAAGAAACATTTCAGGTTCTGGGAGCCACAGAGTCCCTTATTAATCATCTTTTTTTTTTTTTTTCTGGAGGAACAAATATTAAAAAAAATTTTATATTTCTCCAAGGTAATAGATACTGTGTATCATGATTGGAAAAGATGTCCCACTTCTTAAATATTTAATTAGAATCTGTCACTGCAGTATATGGAATATTAACCATCTAGCCCTTAAAAAGAGTACTAAGATTTCTCTGCATAACAATAATACTATTAATAATAAGAAACGATAGTCATTTTCTATTAGATGCTTCTTCCAAGAACTTATTTCTTTAGACACTTTCATGTGTAACTAGCCAGACAACAGCCAATCCATATTTAAATAACTCCGTGTAATAATGTTTTCCATGTTAAGAGGAAAGATTCCAGAATGTTATATTCTTTTTAATGCCATTATCCAGTTAGAACACTTTTAACCATAACAATAATAATTTCCAGCTATCCCAATTCCTAACATAAAGTGCCAACCCCCCCAAATATATTTCGTTACTGAAACATGTGTAAACAATTATGAGTATCTAAACCATACTGGTATTGGTTTTCAGACTCTCTCCAAAACTGTAGGGAAAAATGCCCCTAATGAGTATGTTGATAAATATATTCGACTTCAAAAGTTGCTTTTGCAGACCCAGAGAATAAAGACTTCACTTTTTATTGGGTATGTAAAAAAATGGTATAAATTTTAGATTTTATGTTTCAGAAAGAGAAAAAGACATCTATACAATTTACTCTTCTGATTTGTAAAACTCAAGTTTATTCAAAACTGCACCAGAATCTGTGAGTAGGGCGTGATCAATTGGAGTTGAGATTATAATTTGGGGGAGATCAATGAGGACCTCTGACTTGATCAAAAGTTTTTGTTTTTGTTTACCTCTTCAAAAAATTGAATAGAAATACATGGATTTGTTATGCCGGGTACATGGATTCATTATGATAAGAAAGAATTTGAAGTTAGATATATATTTAAATATTAAAATGTTTAGTTCAAAAGTATTTTTAAATGAACCTACCTCTTATTGTTACCAAAAGAGGCAATCCCAATCTTATTTAAATGGCATGGATTCCCCAACCCATTAGCAAAAATATTGTTCAAGATGGTGAAATAATTGTGGTATCTTTTTAAAAACTCTACAATTAGTTAACACTCTGTTCTTGTATATTACTCTTGTCTCTCTCCCTCACTCGCACACATACATGCACACACACAAACACATACATGGTAAACTTCTCCAGGCCAAAGCCTAGGTCTTTTATCATCCTCACTTAGCACAATGCCTGGAAAGTTCTTAATATTTGTAAAATTAAATGATACTGTTCAAACCAAATACAAAATTAAATACATGCCCTATTTTAAAAGTTATGATCTAGGTTACATTAATATGACATTCTTGAAAGTGTTAAAATGCATGATTACATTTATGAGGTTTTTTGTATGTATAATTTTTAAATTGTTTTAGCTTCGTGTTTTGAAATAATATTGAACTTATGAGTTGAAAAACAGTATAAACAATTCCTATACACTTTACATCCAGATTCACCAAATTGTTTTTTTTTAAATTTTTATTTCTTTATTGAATTTTAAATATTTATGGATATATAATAGGTGTATGTATTTATGGGGTACATGAGATTTAAAAATGCTAAATGCATCATTACATTACATCACTATAACATTATATCACTATGACATTACATCACTATTGCATCAGAATAGTGTTGATATCCCTGTGCATGAAGGTTGTATGTGTATAGTTCCTCTTCTCCTTATCTCAGTAAAAGAAGGCCTCCTTCTTAGCCTCAGACTTTCATATATTTGGCTGCAAGAGAGATATGAGGGGATAGAGAGTGAGAAGAGGTGAACTTTGGGGAATGTATTGTTCATGAAGAGAGACTATGTCCCCCCAACCTGCTCCCAGAGGGGGAAGGGAGAGGGGTCCATGATTTCTCCTCTTAAGGTAATCACCTGTGAAGCTTAGAGATGACTTCAAGAGGGAGAGAAAATTGCTTGTTTACCTGGCTGAATATCTGCTTCGTAACAGGGTCTGAGGCCTTGTACTGCCAGAAAGGGAGAAAGAGCGTGCTGAGATACTGCTGCTGGTAAGGTTCGCCAGGCTAAGAAGGGGCAAGGAGCAGTCCCCTGAGTTCTCAGGAATTCGAGGTAGAGCTATATCTGTCCCAGGCCACAGTCCCCAGAGTTAAAGCTGTAGAAGGTAGAAGAAATGCGGTTCTGTATGTAGGCTTCTCAGGGACCCAGAAGGAGATGAAAAGACATCCGAGGCTTTTAATCAGGATCAGCTGGAAAAGGTAGCTGAGCCTCTCAATGCTCCAGACAACTGCCTCAACATCATGGCTTTTTTGAGGCTACCCCCCAACAATGAGACAATGAGTGAGGTCAACAGGGATGACCCCCAAAAGAGATTTATTTTGCCATCTTCTCCCACCTTAAATCAAAAGGAAAAAATTTAGGAAAGTTATGAGGGAACGGACCCCATTGACCACCTCCAACCCTTCAGTGTTACTTTTTTTATTGCTGTGCAACAAATTACTACAAATGTAGCAACTTAAAACAACATCCAGTCACTAGGTCACGTTTGGTAGCTTAGAAATCCAGAGGCAGTGGGACGGTGTTCTCTGCTCAGAGCTCAAAATCTAAAATTAAAGTGTTGGCCAGGCTGAATTCTTGTCTGGAACCTCTGGGGAAGAGCCCACTGACAAGCTCACTGGAGTTGCTGGTAGAATTCCCTTACCTGCAACTGGAGGGCTGAGGTCCTTGTTTCCTTACAAGCTGCCAGTCCAGGACTGCTCTCAGCTCCCAGAGGCTGCCCACATTCCTTGCCACCTGGTTCCTTTCATCTCCTAAGCCAGCGATGGGGACTCTCACACCTTGAATCTCTCTCCCAGGATTTTTCTCTCTCTGTCTTCCCTGTCGCTGACCTCTAGACCCAGATTTTAGCTCCCTAATTTAAGGTCAACTGATTTGGGAATTTAATTACATGTGCAAAATCCCTCCAGGCAACACCTAGATTAGTGTTTGCTTGAATAACTGGAGGAAGATGGGTATACATCAAGGGCCAGGAAGAATAAGAGCTATCTCAGAATTAGACCTGTCATACTTCTCTGCCTACCATAAAGTGTGGGAGCTGCAAATCTACATTTCCCTGGGGGAAAGCTTTGCATCAAAATGAGAATAAAGTTTTAGTGAAAATGAGACTTTTAATAACTGGCAATTACTAAAGTGTAATGATACAGGACTTTAGTATCATGAAGGGAACCAGATCCATTAAGAAAGGGGGTAGGTTTGTCAACATAGCAGGATAGTAGCAGTTATTCAAAAAAATAAAATTATTTATCATTTATTTATTTACCTTACAAGTTGAGATTCTTCAATTAAAACTATTATCTATGATTGGAGTAACCTCACACAGTAGTGCAGTCTGTTGTAGTAAATGCCTACACTGTTCTTGTCAGATTTTATCACTTTAATGTATAAGACAACCATATGTGATGGGCAGTATCATCACAGAAAACAAGTGGCAGACCTGGGACTTAAGTCCATAAAGTGTTGCAAACACAAATGTTTTCAGACATGGCTAATATAAATGACAGAATTAGGCCAAGTGTAGGCAATAGGAACTGGTGGGGACTATGGCTAAGTGGAAAGCATATGCCCTGTTAAATGTGAACAGCAACTGCTCAGCTCAAGATATTTGCTGCTACTTTGGAAGGATGATTCAGTATTGTGGAATCTCCTAATTCTTCCAAAGAAACCTAACATTTGAATTTTAATGAAAGACTTCTCAAGTTTTACATATTGATAACTAATTTTTAAAAGGGAAGCCTCTGCAAGGCAAACAAGTAAATAAAATTCTGTGATCAGATTCCACACAGAGAACATCAGTTCATGTCTTCTGATATAATCCAATGCACTCATACCATAAATGATAAACTTAATGTGTGTGTGGGAGGAAGGATGGTTAATTGAAGAGAAGGGATACAATGACTAGAACAATTTATATTGTTAATTCAAAAAAACCTACTTTGGTTTGTTTTTTAAAATAAAGAGGATTTACTAGCAGATTTCACTGAAAAAATCCAGATATTCCAAGCTCCAGGTGAAGTTTGGTTCAGTGCTTAAACAATGTCATCTGTTTCCTCTCCATCTCACTGTGGTATATTTTAGTTGTTACTTCACCCTCAGACTCCACATGGGAGCCTTCAGGCAACTGCAGGTTCTCTCAGATGTGCACACATGTGGTCATGCTGAACTTCAAAACCTCACATCACTTTCCTGGGAGTTCCAGTAAAATATGCATAAATATCATTATCACTTATTGGATTTTGTACCCAACTACTTACTACTGATTGATTTAAGCCAATGAAGTCTAACCCTAGAACTGGTAAGAGGCCAATTCCTCCAAACCTCATAGCTAAGCATAAACAACAATCAATTCCCAAAGGAAAATAGAAATACTCTTTTAAGAAGGACAGATGCTGGGAAACAAAGAACAAAGTCTACCTGAGGTTTATCTTCTGAATAACTCCTCCAGTTCTAGGACTTAAAAGATGTCTAGAAATATCTACTTCCAGTCTCAACTCTCCTCATGGACTCCAATCCATTTATCCAACTGCATTTGAACCACTTTTACTTAGATAACCAACCTTCAATCAAACATCTCTAATGTCATTTCATCATTTCTACCCCACTCCCCACAACATTCTATTACATCTAATTTCTTAGTCAATGTTCTTGTGCAGGAAATAGAAACCAATTCTGGCTAAACTAAGCAGAAAAGGAACTTTATTCAAAACATATCTGGTAGCTTACAGAATTGAGCTATCGTGGGAAGACTATAGAAGCAGAAAATAGACAGGAATCAAGGGAAATAGGAGGAGCTGCAGGCAAAGTACCATCCCGACTCTCACTGTCACTGGACACACACTCTTCTCCAGAGCCTACAGGCTGATGCTTCTGCCTTTGCTGCTGAACATCAAGGCCATGAACAGTTTCTAAACTGTCCCATCTTATTTGTGTCATTTGTTCCAAATTTGAAATCTTACGGTGGGGCATCCAGTTAGCCACATTTAAATCACATGTTATCGTTCTGCTCACTAGACAGAGCAGGATTACTTGGCATTTATAGTACAGGATTCCCTCTAAATAAGAGAGGGTTGAACAATGGGCCATGAAAAAATGACAAATGTCCTGAATTCTTATATTTTATGGAGCCTCACAAGACAGCTACCAGTTCAATATAAATAATTCCATTCTCATACCCATAGCTCTCCAAAGATAAAATAAATATGCCCTCTCAATAGGCAATATGTTCGTCTTTAAAGTGTCCAAAGGATAGACTCATTGACCACTTGGTGGCAATATTAAAGAAAGAATTCGGGCATCACAGGGTTGGATAGACCAAATGATTTTTTAAAACCTCAATAATCTAAACATTTTAGTTAGAAGTATGTCCTCAGTCCCAATTTACTGCTAGGTTCTCTGCTCTTTCTTCCACTATTTGTGTGTTTGTAAATATTAAGGAACAAAAGCTCAGAACATCACAAATCTGATCTGAAGGCCCTAATAAGATCTTGTGATCACTTCTTTCTCCAGATGCCCCAGGGCATGGCCCACTGCTGGATACTTGGCCCAGGATTTAAAGGGGCTGTGTGCCGCTGTGGATTTGGAGGATTGTATCCACAATTTGCCACCCAATTCCTCTCTGGTCTAGTACGCTTCTTTAGTTCACTTCTTAAGTTGCATCTAGGCCTTAAGTGTTTCTGACTGATTATGAGCAATGTAGCAACTGAGGAATCCCCTCCCTGAAAGACAGTAGGACTATGTTGACCAGGGTACTGGCTTCACTTCTTTCATTCCTCTCTTGTCACTGCTTTTTCTCATCCTAGTGATTCTCAAGCTTAAGCATGCATTGAAATTTCCCAGAGGGCTTATTAAAACACAGGCTGCAAAAAAAAAAAAAAAAACAAAAAAAACACAGGCTGCTGGCTTAAACCCCAAGTTCCCACTCAGTAGGTTTAAGATGAGGTTCAAGAATTTGCATATCTAATGACTTTCCAGCTGATGCTGATGCCATGCCTCTTGTCCCCAAACTGCAATTTGAGAACCATTGTCTTTTACTACCCCTAAGCTGATGCCTTTTCTTTTTCATATAAAAAGCACCTGCTTTTACCATTATGTAGCTCAGGTGCATTCTCTTTTCAATACATTTCTTCCATATTCCATTTATTTGTCTCATAGGAAAGGCTATTTCTTTACCTCTCAAAATACCCTGTCTTTGTGTGTGAAAAGACTAAATTTCAAGTAATGTCACCAAGGAGATAGTTTTATTAGGGAATAAAATAAACACCTTTTAGTGGTACTTCCCAAAACTTCTAATCCTATATTGTCCACTCTGTATTCTTTATGACATAAATGTGTCTTCATTTTCTCAACTTTTCTGACTCTTCCTATAAGTGATTCTGAACATCAAAGGTATTGTTCTAAGTTTCTTCTTAAACTCTCTGAAATTTTAAAATTCATTCATTATTTTCTTACCTTTGAGTATTTCAATGATTGTTTTGCTAACATAAATTACTATGTTTCTTAAGTTTTATTTGCCCTTGTTAAACATAATTTAAATCTATAAAAACAAAAAGGAACAAAAAAGGAAAAGTAATATCAAGCATCAGATAAAAGACCTGCCAAAGTAGTATATGTTGGACATAAACTTCACTTAAATATCCAGTGTGTAAACTTCACTTAAGTATCCAGTAAGTGTTTTTTCTTGTTTCTTTTTGTTGTTTGTAACTGTTTTTGAGAAAGCAGTGTCTAAAAGCAAAAGTAAATTTCTTTTTGTCAAACTTTAAAAATTAGAAACTCATTAACTGACCAGTAATGCAAATAAAGGGTCTGTTCATTAATGACCAAATTCATGTTTAAGGACACAATTTTGTATGAGTAGCTTCAAATAATCTTTACCCCAGTCTTCCTACTATTCAATCATGAAAGAGTCTAGTATGTTTAGTAATCATTTGACCAAGTCATACATCATTAAACATGTCCTTTTCTTAGAATTAACACCCTCTATACTTTAAGTTCCTTTCCTTTCATTCTGTCTCCAATCTTTAGAGACCTCATCAGAGTTCACAATATGTCCCCACCCTACTTCAGTCCCCTGGATGATTAACCACCACTAAGTCTGAAGTTTCCAAATTGTTATTTTTCTTCTTTTTGGCATGTGTGGGGGGAGAGGTAAAATTTTTACAATTCAGAGAAAGACATATTTTAAGATTGGAACTGATAAAGATCAAGCATTTCTTTTGATTCTGGCTTTCATTTAAATCATTTGCATTCCGATTATTTGTTAGCTTTCTAAATGGTCTCTTCAGCATCAAACTAAAATATGATTGGATGTATTTGTGGCTTTTATAAACTCTGTACTATTGAGGGTCATCCAAGTTTTAGAAACATTATAATGTATGTGGCTATTTTGACAAATCAACATCCTTCTTATTGAATCAGTTTAATATATCTGTTTTTGCTCACATTAGAATGCTAATTATGTAAACACAACTTACCCACCAGCTCTGCCACAAGGGCCTGTTTGAGTGCATGGCAAAAAAAAAATTACATTTCACCAGAAGACCACATTTTGTATGTTATTCAATAAGATACATGGATTGGGTGTGGCATCAGAAGATTTGAATCTATGTGCTAGCTTTATCTCTTATTACCACAATGACACTGAGCAAGCCACTTAAGTTCTCAGAAAATTGCTATGATGTGTAAAATGGACATAATTTATACTTGCCCCAACCTATTTCCCTGGATTGTTATTAAGAATAAAATGATAATGGATGAAAAAGACTTTTGCAAGTTATGAAGTATTATACAGATGAGACATATTATATTATATTTACTTATATATTAGACATACTGATACATTTTAAATGATTCCAGCTCATCCTTTTTTTGAATTTCAGTTAAATACACATTCTAACATCTCGCTCAGGAAAAAGGCTATTGTTTTCTTTGATAATAAACTGAAATATGTAACTAAAATTGTATGAGCCTGTATTGTAAAAACAACTCATGATGCTCTTCTCCCTGCTAGTTCCCAAAGGTTAGTTATCTTAGAATTTTAAGAAGTAAAATTATTTTGGTTCTTCTTATCTTTGGAGTAATGCTGTTTTTCTCATTCCTTTTAAAGTTAAGAATCATGTAGCATTAAAAAATATATACAGTAGGCTATGGCATTTTCCTAGATGCTACAAGAAATAAATGTAGGAGAAAGTTCTTTAATGTAAAAATTCCTAACTGTTAACAGATCATGAAAATCAGCAACAACTGTTGTGCTGAGGATCATGATCTACAAGTAGAGGGCAGATAATTCCACTGAGATGAAAAGAGTGCGTCTGGTGTTTGAGCTGTGGCCACATTTGACTTTCATGTCCTTTTGGGACACGACACACTTTGTGGAAGAAGAAAGTTAATGCAGCTGCCTTTGCTAATCATTCAGTGTGACCCAGCCCCTCAGGGAGGAAGGTAAAAACAGCTACACTCTGAGACCCACCAACCTTGCTGATTAACAGCAAATGCTGGTAAAGTGACCCTCTAAGTCTGTCTAGTCCATCAGACCTAGAAATGTAATTTAGATGATTATCTCTATGCCCATTAAACCTTGTGACCTATTGCAGTCCGTTTGAAGTTGGCCTGCTTACACTTGTTAATAGGAAAAAAAAGAAGGATTAACTCAGAGGTCATGAAATCAGAGTGCAGCCAAGATGATGGCAAAAGAGCATAGGAAACCTTCCTTGGCCCCTGTAGAAGAGAGGAAGAACCCTGAGAATAAGGGGCTGCCAACAGAATTCATTTCTTTATGGAAAAAGGAGTTCTTTGGAATGCAACCAAGATTGAATCCTTCACCCTCCAGTAGTTCTGGAGAGTTTTGTTTAATTTATAAGCATCATATTCTAACAAGGTGAGCAGTCATGTTTAAGATCATGGGACTGATGAAAGGGATCACAGCATAAAGTCTGCTTGAGAAACTTAATGAAGAGAATAGATGCATTGTCTGCATTCTATAACAATTTGAAACAGACACCGTAACATATTTGAGATCTGATATAAAAGTTTATTCACAACAGAAAGAGGATAAATGTGAGCAGTGAGACATTGACATTTATTATATATCATATATAAAGAACCCAATTCAAAAAAAAAAAAAGTTTAATCATTTTGTGTAAGTTGTAAGGTCTGAAGGAAACTACTAGAACCCATTAATTTTAGTTTACCTTTTAAGTCTATTTTATTTATTTATTTATTTTTTGAGATGGAGTCTCACTCTGTTGCCCAGGCTGGAGTGCAGTGGCGCGATCTCGGCTCACTACAAGCTCTGCCTCCCGGGTTCACGCCATTCTCCTGCCTCAGCCTCCTGTGTAGCTGGGACTACAGGCGCCCACCACCACGCCCAGCTAATTTTTTTTGTATTTTTAGTAGAGGTGGGGTTTCACCGTGTTAGCCAGTATGGTCTCGATCTCCTGACCTCGTGATCCACCCGCCTCGGCCTCCCAAAGTGCTGAGATTACAGGCGTGAGCCACCGCGCCCGACCCAAAAGTCTATTGCTTTTAAACTTGAAAGAGCTGAGCTTAGTTCCTGAGGACCTTGTTGGGCGCAGCTTCTCTATGTATGCAGAGCACTTCATTACTGGCTTGCATTCTGAACACCATCATAGCGGGAGGCTCTCTTACTGGTCAGAGCTTTAATATGCTGAGAATGTTGCTCAAATAAAAGCTCCTATCAGCTGACCTCTTTACTCACTGGATATTTAAACTTTCTCTTTCACTTTAAGAAAACCTGAAATAACTTTTAAAACTTACAATTCTTAAAAAGTGAGTGACAAGGTCTTAATATTTTAAAAGTAGCCTTCTCTATCTAAAGAATCGAAACTTTGTATTCTCTTAATTATCACTTTTAACATATAATTTCATTTACTAAAACATGTTTCTGCATAATTTTAATTTTTAAAAATTTTTAAATTGTTGTGGGTATGTAGTAGGTGTATATGGGGTACATGAGATGTTTTGATGCAGGCATGCAATATATAACGATCACATCATGGAGAATGGGATATCCAACTCTTCAAGCATTTAACTTTTGAGTTACAAAAAATCCAATTACACTCTTTAAGTTATTTTAAAATGTACAATTAAATTATTATTGACAATAGTCAGCCTATTGTGATATCAAATACTAGGTCTTATTCATTCTATTTTTTTGCATCCATTAACCATCCCCCAGCTCTCCTCCAGCCCTCCACTACCTTTTTCAGCCTTTAGTAACCAACCTTCTACTCTCTGTGTCTATGAGTTCAATTGTTTTGATTTTTAGATCCCACAAATAAGTGAAAACATGGGATGTTTGTCTTTCTGTAAAATTTCTTAGAAACAAGACTATTTATAAAGGTAGACACTTTAGTATGGCAAACTCTGCAAATGTTTCAGAGTTATAGGAAAAGGAAAAATCAAACAAGTTTAGAATCTCAATGAAGACTTTACTGTATACATTTATAATGGCTGATAACAGGAACCTAATATTCAAATACAACATAAATATGTGTATATGCTTATAAAATATTCTAATGAAACAAATGCAATATTACAAGCTATTTAAAAATCTGAAATGCAATTGATAGGAGTTCAGAATGAATGTATAAATGAATATGTATACAAGTTTCAACATTAAATAGGTTCCGAGTCACTGTATTTTATAAAACCATCAAACACATTAACAAGCTGCCTATAACTTTTAGAGATAAGTTAAATTAGCTAAAATTACATTCATAAGACAGTATTAAAATGATTGAATGAAAAACTAAGTTCTATAAAGAAGGTAATTGGGAAAATTAACTTTAGGAAAAAGCAACTTTATTGAATATGAAATTTTTGATCCTATTTCCCGTTTTAAAAATGTATTTTTGTTTTTAATGGAATTTTCTGTTTTATATTAAGAATAGGATGGCATTGAATTAGATTTAATTTTATTGGGAAGCAACAGATAATCCATGCTTTTTTGTTTCCATTAAGTTCTGATAATGATCAAAATGTCATTTGATCATCTGATCATCTGATAATGATCAAAATATCATTTTGCTGAAATTTTTTACTTAAGAATATCATCAAATTTTGGTAGGCCGCTGAGAATACTAATGGCTAGCCTTTTAAATTTACCACTCTTGTATCCCAGTGCCTGACATAATAAACATGCAATAAATATTTTTTGAATGAATGGATGATCTTATTGATCTGTGGCTAGTGAGTTTAGAGAGAAAAAGTGGCAACTAAAGTGATTCTTTTCACTCTAAATTCAGGATAATAGTGCTGAAATGTGATTTCCTCCAGGGACTGATAAAATAATTTTGAGTTAATCTCTAAGGTACATTCAAATATTTTTTACGTTGAAGGAACTGTGTTTGGATTTTTTTTTCTTTAGCATGGATGGCTCCAATAATGCAAATGGTTTAATCAATGTCTGTGGGAGGAAATCACTTCTTCCTTTGATCCCCACCTTACACTTACACTTCCTTACACCTTACACTTCCCTATTTTACACGGACTACACCTTAGTGACACTTGCTTACATGTATATCTCCCCTACATTTTTCTTCCTTGTCTTGCCATGCCTGCCACCTCACAAAGCATGTGGTGTAAGGTTGATAGCCAGTGAATGTGGAGTATGTGAATGATGAAGAGTGAGTCCATATATAAGAAATCTGTCTAGTTTTTGCAGCAACTAACTCACTGCATCTCTCTTCAGATACTCTAGCTCAGTGGCATCAGACACATCATCAGGACATACTGGAATTTGTGACATTTTTTCTGTGGCTTTAAGCTGGTTGCCTGTACCTCTCTGAGCCTTGGTTTAATCATTTTTATGGACTAGCTGAATTTTTCTGGCCCTTCTCACCCTGGGCCTCATTCTGCTTGGCAAAAGTTCTTTTGTGCTTCTCTGTATAAATTTAGGGTCTTTTGATTCACTATAAACTTTACTTGTTAACTTAATAAATATAATTAAATGAACTTACTAGTAAGTTTATTTAATAAGAAAATGCTTATTTTCTTATTAAAAATTATTTTCTTGTTTAATAAGAAAATGCTTAACACAAGGCCTGATGAATAATAAGCACTCAGTAAAAGTTAACACTTACTGTAAATATTATTAGTACATACCAGCTACAGGGCTGATTAAAATAGATATCATCCATCTTCTCATGGAGCTCAGAGTCTAGTGGGTAAAACAAATGTTCAACAGATTATACAAATAATAAATTAGTTATAATTGGTATAAATGCAATGATGGAGAAGATCAAAGTTTAATAAGAAATGAGTTTCTATCCTTCATTAAAATTCAAAAAGAGGCCAGGCACGGTGGCTTACGCCTGTAATCCCAGCAGTTTGGGAGGCTGAGGTGGGTGGATGACCTGAGGTCGGGAGTTCGAGACCAGCCTGGCCAACATGGTGAAACCTCATCTCTACTAAAAATACAAAAATTAGCGGGTGTGGTTGCCCATGTCTGTAATCTCAGCTGCTTGGGAGGCTGAGGCAAGAGAATCACTTGAACCTGGGAGGCAGAGAACCCAGTGAGCCAAGATCGAGCCACTGCACTCCAGCCTAAGTGACAGAGCAAGACTCTGTCTCAAATAAATACATAAATAAATAATAAGAAAATTCAAAAGGAGATCTTCATGTCTCTTAGTCTACTGGTTTTGCCTACCAAGGAGGTTTTCTGTCATCATTAAATGATTTGTAAAGTGATTGTTAAATAATTTCTAATTTACTCAGTAAAAATGCCCCTACTACCACTGAAATTTAGAATATCTCTATGACAAAACATTCAAATTACTCAAACTTAAATTCCTGCCTTTAATACGTCTTTACATATTTTCCAAAGACTGAGTTTGTTTAATAGAAGGAATACTTTACAATATCAAATGAAAAATGTAATGTCTAGAGTTAGAGGAATCCATAAACACTTATTGTCCAATTAGCTGGTAAATTTTCCCTGATTAAAAATAGCTGTATCTTCATTGGCAACATACCATTTTCCCAATTCTGCTTTTATTCATATGATTGCAGATGTCACTAGAAGAATGCATTTTAAAAATATACAGTGCTGTTATATCCATATACCAGCCCCAACATCTCCTGAGCCTGTCCCCTCAGTGGTTTCTCTGGAACCTAAACATGTTATTAAACATAATATATTATAGCCTAGTTGAATCATCTTTGTAAGTCACATTCATAAAGTAATGCTATGAAAATATTTGAAAAACCCTGAATATTTTCTTTCCCAGACTTTTCCTAATTTCCTGTAAACACATCCTTTGTATTCCTACCAGAATAGATAAATGGGTATTTCTTACTGTTTTTAAATCTAACAATGCCTAGGAATTGGATATCTTGATTTAACCTTTCCTAAATTAAAATGAATTCATTATAAAATCAGTGAATATGTAACTATTAAATTGATTTCAAATGGGCAATAATATATTTTCAACTATGACTTTGGAATCTGGAATCAGAAAGTCTTGGTTTGAATTCCTTTCTCTTTTAAAAATCTATTTATATGAACGCTACTCTGAATAGGAAGGCGCTGAGGTGGCTTTCAATGACAGCTATATAAAAAATAGATTGGTGAAATAGAGCTGGAAGGCAGGAAAGGTAAAACAACTTGTCAAGGTCAAACAGCTTGTGGTCACTCACAGATCACATCCCCTGGTAAGTCCCGGTTCTTTCTGTACACTGTTGAGGGTCATTAGGTCTACCCCGGAAAAGGTTGTGCTGGATAGGTAGTAATCAGTATCTTATAGCTTGAATGCTTGGAGAGACATATATTTATAGTATTACGGATAAATGATGATTTTTCTATAAAACTAGTGCTTAGTTTACAATGCTAAGCAGATTTGAAATCCAAGAGTATTTCTATCTCAGTTTCATTAACCATGTTCTGACTGAAATACTCGTTTTTTTTTGTTTTTTTTTTTTTTTGATGTGGAACAACTAGAGATATTTTTCATCCTTTAATATAGTTAATAAACTTCACATGACACTTAAAGATTATAGACTGCTGCTTCCTTCTAGAAAGGTAAACCAATTTAAATAAAATATGTTTAAAAACATTATATGTTTTCATTCAGAATTTTGATTTATATATCTCCCCTTATAAAACATAAGGAAGACCTGACATAAGTGGATGGATGAATGAATGGAGGAATGGTTGGGTGGGTGGGTGGATGGATGGATGGATGGATGGATGGATAGATAGATAGATAGATAGATAGATAGATAGATAGATAGATGTATTAGTTAAAACTCTTGTATATTTTAGGACTTTAATATTACATGCCTAATTCTGCTAAAAAGTCAGTTCCCAGCTGGGATATAAATTAAGGAAACCTAGAGTAAATGCATATGATCAGTTGCTCAATGTAAGGACAGATCCAGCTGGTTATGAAGAAGGCTTAGAAGAACAAGACAGATTTCGTATTGACAGCTTACAGATGTCCAGTGATTAATAGCTTCAAAGTTTATACTGAATGAAAGATTCTGAAGAACACATATCTACTGCCCTATGATAGTCATTTTTGTGTGTATACATATTTGAATTTCTATCTAGAAGTCAACATCCTTAAAGGCAGAGACTATTTTTGTTGGGCAGCTGAAACGGGGTTGGTATCTTATCATTTGGCTCAATGAACTGGCAGTTCTTCAGTAGTTCTTGTAACTAAATTATAATTGTAACAAAATAATACAAAATAATTATAAGAAAATAATAGTGTTTACACGTCCATACTCATTTACTTTCACTACCCTGTGAAATAGATACTTTTATTAATATCCCCATTTAATTTTTTTTAACTTTTAGGTTCATGGTTACATGTGCAGGTTTGTTACATAGGTAAATTCGTGTCACAGGGATTTGTTATACAGATTATTTCCTTACCCAGGTACTAAGCCTTTGTACCCAATAGTTATCTTTTCTGCTCTTTTCCTGTCTACCATTCTCCATCTTCAAGTAGGTCCCAGTGTCTGTTGTTCCTCTCTTTGTGTCCATGAGTTCTCATCATTTAGCTCCCACTTATAAGTGAGAAGATGTGGTATTTGGTTTTTTGTTCCTGCATTGGGAACAGCTCCATCCATGTTCCTACAAAAGATATGATCTCATTCTTTTTATGGCTGAATAGTATTCCATGGTGTATATATACTACATTTTCTTCATCCAGTCTGTCATCGATTGGCATTTAAGTGGACTCCATGTCATTGCTGTTGTGAATAGTGCTGTAATGAACATTCACATGCACGTGTCTTTATGGTAGAATGATATGTATTCTTCCAGGTATATACCCAATAATGATATTGCTGGGTCAAATTTCAGTTCTCTTTTTAGCTCTTTGAGGAATTGCCTGACTGCTTTCCATAATGATTGAATTGATATACACCCCCACCAACAGTTTATAAATGTTCCTTCTTTGCCGCAACATCACCAGCAAGTGTTATTCCTCAGCTTTTTAATAATAACCATTCTGACTGGTGTGAGATGGTATCTCATTGTGGTTTTGATTTGCATTTCTCTAATGATCAGTGATATTGAACTTTTGTTCATTTGATTGTTGGCTTGTCTTCTTTTGAAAAGTGTGTATGAAAGTCTTTTGCCCACTTTTTAATGGGGTGATTTGTTTTTTCCTTGTAAATTTAAGTTCCTTATAGATGCTGGATATTAGACCTTTGTCAGATGCATGGTTTGCAAATATTTTCTCCCATTCTGTGAGGTGTCTGTTTACTCTGTTGATAGTTTTGTTTGCTGTGCAGAAGCTCTTAAGTTTAATTAGACCCCATTTGTCCATTTTTGCTTTTGTTGCAATTACTTTTGGCATCTTCATCATAAAATCATTGCTCATTCCTATGCCTAGAATGGTATTGTTTAGTTTGTCTTCCAGAGTTTTAATAGTTTTAAGTCTTTAATCCATCTTGAGTTGATTTTTGTATATGGTGTAAGGAAGGGGTCCAATTTCAATCTTCTCGATATGGGTGGCAGTTATCCTTGCAGCATTTGTTGAATAGGTAATCCTTTCCCCATTGCTTTTTTTTGTCAGCTTTGTGGAATATCAGATAGTTGTAGGTGTGCGGTCCTATTTCTGAGCTCTGTATTCTGTTCCTTTGGTCTATGTGTCTGTCTTTGTACCAGTACCATGCTGTTTTGGTTACTGTAATCCTGTAATATAGTTTGAAGTCAGGTATCATGATGTCTCCAGCGTTTTTCATTTTGCTTAGAATTGCCTTGGTTATTCGGGCTTTTTTTGTCATTCCATATGAATTTTAAAATAGTTTTTTCTAGTTCTATGAAGAATATCATTGGTAGTTTGATAGCAGTGGCATTGAGTCTGGAAACCTCTTTGGACAGTATGGTCATTTTAACAATATTGATTCTTCTCATCCGTGAACATGATATGTTTTTCCATTTGTTTGTGTCATTTCTGATCTATTTGAGCAGTGTTTTGTGATTCTCATTGTAGAGATCATTCACCTCCCTGGTTAGCTGTATTCCTGGGTAATTTATTCAGTGAAAATTGTGAATGGGATTGTGCTCCTGATTTGGCCCTCAGTTTGGCTGTAGTTGGTGTAGAGAAATGCTAGTGATTCTTGTATGTTGATTTTGTATCCCAAGACTTTGTTGAAGTTGTTTATCAGCTAAAGGAGCTTTTGGGCTACAACTATGGGGTTTTCTAGATATAGAATCATGTTGTCAGCAAACAGGGATTATTTGACTTCCTCTCTTCCTATTTGAATGGCCTTTCTTTCTCTTGCCTGATTGCTTTAGCTAGGACTTCCAATACTAGGTTGAATAGAAGTAGTGAGAGGGCATCTTGTCTTGTGCCAGTTTTCAAGGGGAATGCTTCCAGCTTTTCCCCATTCAGTATGATGTTGGCTGTGGATCTGTCATGGATGGCTATCTCAAGAGATGCAGAAAAGGCTTTCAATAAAATTCAACTTCCCTTCATGTTACAAACTCTCAATAAACTAGGTATTGAAGGAACATACTTCAAAATTATAAAATCCCCATTTTATTGTGACAGAAACTGAGGCAGAGAGCATTTAAGTGTCTCATCACACAGGATAGTGGATAGAGTGGCTTTCAAATGTAGGTAGTTTGGTTCCAGAATCTTGTACTCAAAGCCAGTCTTCTATTCTACCTTAGCTAAAAAGCATCAATGTATTACTGAAATAACACTTTTGTTTCTTGAATTCAAATGGGAGTATTTCAAGGAAGTTCCAAAATTGAAGATGAATTATATTTAAAACAAAGGTCAAATTTTTAAGTTAAAATAAACTTTGAATTAACAACTACCACATTTTGGAACTTTTCAGTACAACAAGATTGTTGACCCATTGTAAGAAAGCGCGATAGAGGAAGGCTGATGCTGGCACCGGAGTGAGCCAGTGAAGGACAAGAGAAGCTCTGCAGCAGTTTTCTATAACAAATAGATTTGTCAGGCAAGGCAGCTGGACCAAGGGATGTGGTTACTCTTTTTTTCAGAGAAACAGTGGCAGCAGGGGTCCAAGAAGCAGCAAATTAACTTGAGGTGAGTGCCCTCCTATAACGGACAGTCTGGAATGTATACCCCTTGGTGATTTAGTATGACAGGCAGGTGTAAATTACTTAAGGAATTAGTCTACTACTAGCAGGACTCTGGCCATAGGGATAGGGTTAAACAAATAATTCGAGAGTTTTATGCGCTAAAAACAATAGACAAACAATATCCCTCCCTCCTCCCCGCTGAAAAAAAAACAAAAAACAAAAAACCACCTCTGGAAATAACTTGAATTGCATAGTTAGTTAAATAACTAATAGTAATAAGCCTCCTATAATTGAAATCAGGTAATATCCATAAATAAATCACAAAGTTGCAACATTAATAGGAGCCCTTACTATTTCTTTCTCACTATTTCCTTTCATTTTCTCTGATTTCTTTTTTTTTAAACATGTTTTACAGGGAATCAATAGCTTTTAAAATATCACCTTTGTAATACTGAAAAAAAACACAGTTGGAATATTACATTTAGTTTTGGTTTGCACATTACTAAATACATATAAGCCAACTGGATGGAGTTCAGAGAATAACAAGAAAAATTAAGAGGATGAAAGGATTGATTTATTAGCCACGATTAAAGGAGTCAAATATGTCTAAAGGGAAAGGTGAACGTCATGACAATAGCTCAAAAATATCTGAAAGGTGTAAACTCCCCTGAAGAGGACCATTTTTAAATTTGTATAACAGCAAGTATATCTTGCGAAACAGATTTGGTTTAGAAAGAAAATTGCTACTTTATGCATTTATACAGGCAGTGGAAAGAGCCGCTGTAATATAACTTATTGTTTGCTTTCTCCTATTTTGAAAAGGACCAAGGCAATCTGAAGTAAAATACAGGTTATTTATGTTCTTTCTATCACAGAGATTTCTGCCATCCTTGGAAAGGAAGAATCTGTGATAATAGTGACTAGAAGTACTCCAAAGTATAGAATTGTTGATAGCTTTAAAGTAAATCTGTCATGCTCTGACTTATAGCTACTTAATTTGACTGCCTAGGAAGTAAGAGAACTCTGGCAAAAAGAGACTTGCTTCAAAGCAGCAAAGAATGGCAGTAGCATACATTTTGGTATTTTGTTTGATCTGTTTGTTTCTATGCATTCTCATTCCCGGAAGGTACCACTGAGATTTAGATGCATTGGGACTACATTCTTTTCTCGCCATTTCTTGTTTAGTGGTGTGTTTTCCTTGTGAGAGAGATGCAGGTTCCTGTCCTGTCTCTGTCACCTACTAGCTTTTTGACATGAGAATAATAACATCTTACCTCCCTAACTTCAGGGATTCAATGGTATGTGTGTGTGTTCGTGTGTGCAGTTGTCGAGCTCATAGAAAGTGCTTAGTTGATATTAGTTCTGTCTCCTTGCCTACTCACCATGTTTCTCTATCCAACTTTACAAGCTCTATTTAAGTCAATTTTGTACAAGTTCCTGATGTTGCCAATTTTTTATATTTTTCTAAAAAAGCAGAAAATGTGGATTTTATGTGAAAATTCTCAATTAAAAAACACTTTTTAAAGGTTTAAGCCAAGCCAAAGAAATGCATATATTGTGTACCAGCCAAACAAAATGCATATATTGCCCATATATTTACCTAAAATAATTCTTTCCATAAAGAGTTACACACATATAACAGTGCAACGGCTAGTTCCTTCCAAAGAGCAGTGAGGAGAAAGTGCGGTACTGCAGCTTGGCAATAATCCTCTCCGAAGTGGTCTTTAAGTTCTGCTACTATAATTTCATGACATAACATTTTGTAATAAGCTATGCTTCTTTCCCCCTTTTTCCTTCTGCCCCTACCTGCCTTCCATGCAGGAAGCATCTACTGTGTTCTATTCTTATGACCAGGGGGTAAGGTTGTTATAGCATGAATGCAAGTAAGAAAATAAAGTCTGTTAGATAATCTGGATTCTTCCCTACAGGAAAGGATTCTAGGATTTAATCCCTTATTGTCATACCCAAGATATTACAGTTCTCTGAATTGGAGAACAGAAAGAAAAAGCAATGGGGAAGTAAAGGAGGTAGGTGCTAGGAAGTATCCATGAGGAGGGGCTCTTGAATCCAGATCTTTTTGTCAGAAGAACCACAAAGAGATTGAGGACCTAGTAGCAGAGAGGACCTCACCCTCACTTTTCGGCATGCAGCCTCCGAGGAGGGGGCAATGAACCAGCAACTGGTGAAAAGAGGAGAAATGACAGTGTGGAATATTGGGAAAACAGCATCGGAGACAACACCACTGAATGAAAAAGCATCTAAAAGTTACCCATCCTGACTTCCTTGAGGAATGGGTATTTAACTAGAAATTAAATTTCTTTTCAGAGAAAGAAAGTTATATTTTACACACCAAGTTTGTGGTCTTTGAAACTTACACCTATTATACACACATGTATTTTTGTTGTTGTTGTTGTTATGGCGAAGGGCATTAACTTTGTGCTGTAATGTGGAGGTAAACAGGGAATGGGGGACAGCTTGATGAGAAAGATCCACTTCAAGTACAATTGATGATGAATCATATGAATCTTAAACATGGACAAAAAAGTTGTGCAGACAGGTGGTAAGGACTGTGCAAGATGTTACAGCCTACACTACAATGGCAAAGTACATGTGTCCCAAATTAAAAGTGGAGGAATGGAATGCCAGGAGTGACAGAACCAAAGCAGTCAATCATGATAGAAGCATTTGAACTTAGATGACTGAGGGTGAATGGTGCCTCCAAAAATACACAGGGAAAGCAAGAAGAGCTGACCTTGTAGAGAATATGTGAATGTTCGCAGGACAAGTTGAATTTTTAAAATACAGGTAGGTCATGTAGCAGAGCTGTCAGGCAACTAAATTGAAACCTGAAGGGGAATGTTGAGACTGGGGTTGGAGATGTGGGTGTCAATGGTATAAATGTGATAACCTAGCTTGTGAAGCCAGGTGAGACTACCTAAAGAACAGGATGCAGCAAAGAGGTCCAAGGAGACAATCTGTATTTAGAAGGTAGGAGAAAGTTTGGAGCCAGCACATACAGCAGAAAAACAAGGTCAGCAATATGGGAGGAGAACAAAGCTGTATCGTGTGTTGGAAATCAAAAGTGAAAGATGTTTCAAAAAGGAGTGATCAGTGAAGTCAGACCCTGCAGGAAAATGATGGGGTACGGGTGTTAAGACTATGAGCCAACCTGTTGGCCTAGTCATTTAGAAGGTTAGAGACCTTAAGATGAACTATTCCCCTGGAATGGTGAGGGCAGACACTAGGCTGCAAGCCTAAGAAATTAATAGCTGTGGAATTAATAGCTGTGGATATAGATATACTCTGTAAGAAGTTTAGCACTGAATGAAATAGAGAGTGATGGTTGGAGTAAGTCAAGCAAAGCATGTCAGGAAGTATCCAACTTAACATAGACCTTTATATCCTAGTGTATACATGTAATAAATTTAAAGGGTAGGGAGGATTATTCTGAAGATAAATTTATTCCCTAGACCTTGCTGAAGTACTATCACAATAGTATGCAGAATAGAATGTTTCTGGCACCTTCTTCTAAGCAGAAACAGAACTTTTTTTTAATGTGTCTATACGTTTAAGCTTTTAATTATGAAAATCACTTTATTTTGTTAATATTCTTATTTGATTTTCTATTGTTTACATGAATTGAAATGTGTTCAAATGTATAAGATTTAGGATGAATAACAGTTCAATGGTAATGACTTAGAACCCAACGTAACAGTTTATAGTTAGCTTCTTAGTCAACATGTATTAAAGGTCATTGTTACTTAGCCCTGCCCCAAAGTAGTAAGGGAAGTAGTACATATTAATTAGTATAATACAAAGACAAATAAATTATATTGCTTTGATAGTCTGAAGTTTTGTTAGTAAACATTTAATGTTTTAACTTATTCACAATGTATAATACCTTGCAGTTTTTTAAGGGAAAAAAATGAAACTAACAATGATTGCACTGTGTTCTGTGATACACACTGGGATCTAAAATTTCACTTTTAAAGTATAAAACCGATTTACTGTTATGTTTTTCTTTTTATTGTATGACTTTCACAAAGTACACATCATTTGGCTATTCTCTCAATGAATGAGACTGCTTGGATTTTCAGAATCTTGGAATAGTATCATGTGGTGGTCCAGGTAGCTTTCTTCCTGACAAATTCCCAACGATTTTGCACTTGGGCAAACTGCAAGAGATGTGTGTGATGATTCTTAAACTGACTCATTGTGTTTTCATGTGAGTAGATTTTCACACTGCAGGAGAGACAAGTATTTTCAGCTGATGGCCTATTTTACCTTTTTCCTATGTTTTAAAAGGTAACACATAAATGGATTCCCCAGATTTTAGAAATATATTTTTTTATGGGAAAATATCAATAATGAAATAAAAATAGACTTTTAATGTGGTAGCTAATTTGATTTTCTTTAAAAAATTCTGAGGCTCTTTACTTAGTTTTTCTCCATTATACTTTGAAGACAATGGGACAATAATATCCTGAAATAATTATTTTAATACATCATGGAATTCATGACAAAATCTAGAATTACATGATACATTATTTGTACACTCTTGTCTCCAGGGTTCTCTCAGTGGGTCACACCTTGACACACACTTTCTGTTCTTCTTTCATATATTATTATCAGCTGGAGATTTTCAATGCTTCATCAATTTTTCTTTACTACACAATGGAGAAGAGAAGAGAGAACAGGAAGAGACTTAAATGCACCCTTTATGATAGGAACAGAATATGATTTTTAGATGATCTACCTATAGGCTTTAATATTAATACCTCACCTCCAATACTTCCAGCGTAGCCTGAGACATGGAAGGTGGTTACTTTTAAAACTAACTAAAAGTAATGTTCTTAGTTACTTTTAAGACTAATGTGATGATTAGCTGGGACACGTCTTAGCATTCTCTGACAGGATCGGATCATGGTGGTCAGCCAGGGTTAAAACTGTGACTGTGTGACATTTGATTTGGGCTTTATTTCATCTCTAAATGGACTTGAGGCTTTTTTCACAAAATAATATTTTAAACTATAATTTTTTTCATTCTGTTCAAGAAATAGTCAACAGTAAGGGTTCTGTTGTACTCAAGGAAACTGTATGAGATGAAGTGTGATGATTCTTAAGTGGATTTATTGTGTCTTTGTGTGAGAGATAATCATACTGCAGGAGAAACAATGGTGTTCAGCTGATGCTTGTTTCATATATCTGTAAAAGGTTTCCCCAGTTTGCTTGACATGCAAGTATATTCTTCAGACAGTCTGTAAGGTTTACGAGCATTTCACTCACCATCTAAGAATAAAGAATATTCCACACAGAAGGAACAATACAAAAAATACCCTGTAACTTGAAGTTTCCAGTAGCTAAAATTTTGAAATATTTACATATCAGTTGGTAAAGAATGACTTTCCCCAGAAAAATTAAATCATATTAGAATCTCAATTGTTTTTTTGGATGGAATTAAAGATACTTGTTTGAAATACATTTCTCAAAAAATATTGCTGTGATCTGTACATAAATACATTATTGATTTTTAAAGATGTTTAAAAAATTTATGTCAGCAAGATACCCATAAAAATTCCTCTTTAATTTTCTCTCTAAGAGATGTTCATCATTTCTTAACCAAAATGTCACCTTGACTAATATTAAAATTTGCAAATATTGTTGTTTGTATGAATAGATTTCTAACATTTTAGTCAACCTTTAGTAAAATTGTTAAAACCTATATCATCCATAAGTATGAGAAAGGTTCAAGTATTAAGTTCCTTTTACAAATAAGAAAAATAAAACATAGAGTGGTTGAGTGACTTTCCACAGGTCACACACCTAGTTCCTGGCAAGGCTGGCATATTATTGTCAGATAACTCTAAATCAAGGAATAATAGATGCATATTAATTGGGCATATTGTAGTCTTACAACTTTTAATATGGTTCTGAGTTAGATATTCTTAGAGGACGCTAGTACCTGGAAATTTAAAAGTCACGTTTATTCCAAAATGAAGCTGGGAAACTAGGGGGACATTTGTGTCTGTATCAGCTGTCACACAAGCTTACTTCCCTCATAAAACTTTTTGTGCCCCAAACCCTTCTAACGTTGCATATTTCTGTTATTTTAGACAATAAGCTATAAAAGCTTTATAACCACTATAAAAGCTATAGTACCATTAAAATATGTCAGCCCATGCTAAACACTTAAATTGAATGAGAGCTTTTTTTATTTTTTAGTTTTAATGATGTTACATTTCCCGAAAAAAAAAATACTTATAAAATTCATAGAAATTGTGTCAGAAGAGTTAGTAGACCATGTTAAGTAGTAGACCATGTTTTTACTGCATTAAAAACAGACTAGCTCTTAGCAAAATTAAAGAAGTTCACTTAATAGAGACAATGACTGGTAATAGTAGGAGTGACATGGCATTTCAGCAACCTGCCTTCCTTCCTTCCTTTCATTCCTTCCCTTCCTTCCCTTCCTTCCTTCTTTTCTTCCCTTTCTTTCCTTATTTCTTCCTTTCTTTCCTCCTTCTTTGCCTCCCTCTCTTCCTCCCTCCCTTTTTCTCTCCCTCCTATCCCCTTTTCATTTCTCCTTGTCATTATTTGTTCTGTGGTTATTGAATGTCATTATGTTTCTAAGGCTGAGACTTCTATTTCAACTGATGTTCAGTGTAGCTTGAAATGACATGCCACAGAGGAATAATGCTGGTCAGATTGTAAGTTCTATAGTCAGCTACCCAGTCTGGGTTTAGATTCTAGTCCTCCACTTGCTATTGGCATTACTTTGGGCAAGTTACTTACCTTGTCTCTGTGATGGAGATCGTAGTACCTACTTCACTGCGTTATTGCGAACATTAATTAGATAAGACAAGCTTCTATGTAGCTTGAGGACCACTGTGCCTGGTACATGGAAGGTGTTTGAAATATTAGTTTCCTCCTTTTTTCCTGACTCCCCTTTATGCTAGCATTTTTTCTTCAAAAACTTATTCCTATTTATTATCCTGAGTTCCTATCTTTGTCTTTTCAAAGAAAAAAAAACTCAATTTTTTTTACAGAGCCTTGCAAAAATGTATGAATCATCCAAGAAACTGCAGTTATTAATAGTCAGATAATTCATAGTAATTAGGTGCTGTAGAACCTACAAGCTTTCCCCAAGTGCTGAGTGCTTATCTAAGCTCTTTGAGCCTAGAAATCATTGGGCTTATGACAACCCAATGGGCTTTATCCCTGAAGACGTAAAGCTTCCATTCAGCTTAGAATTCTTTTTCACAACTGTCACCAGGAAATAAAATGACATATGGCAATAAAAATTCGAAATTTTAAGTAATATTTGCTTCAAAGTTTTCAAAACATTTGAAATCTAGAGTTGGTGACAGTTGTCAGCCAAGAGATATTTGTTGAATATTAACTTGAACATAGGTTTGAGAATATAAAGGACCCTTGACCTCAAAGGTTTCCCAAAGAAAGAGAGGAGGACAGTATATGCTCTCAGAAATTCCAGATGTCCACAGAGTATTTTAGAAGACTGAGAGTCTTCTGTAAATTCCTCAAGGTACAGATTTTGTTTCCATGTTCTCTCACAGATCTAATAGACCAGGTAATAAGCAGTGGATAAGTGGATGAATAGCTATAGCAAACTGTTCAAATAAATGTTTAGATTATGTGAAATACCTCAGATGTTAGTGGGGACTGGATATGAATAGAAGAACATAATTATTTTAGTTTTCTATGTATTTTAATTTTCAGGATTTCAATTTTGCTGGTTTATAATATAAACTGAGAATAAAGCACAGAATTAGTTTAAGTTCCGGTAACTGAAAAAGTATTAGACTGTTGATGATTGAAGATTCATACAATTCACTTGGGGGTAGAGAACGACTGTTTTCCATACTTCTTTAAAAATTATTTCTTCACTTTGCAAGGCTGAGACGGGCAGATTACTTCAGGCCAGGAATTCAAGACCAGCCTGGCTGACATAGTGAAACACTGTTTCTACTGAAAATACAAAAATTAGCCAGCCATGGTGGCACACGCCTGTAATCCCAGCTACTCAGGAGGCTGAGGCAGGAGAATCGCTTGAACCCAGGGGACGGAGGTTGCAGTGAGCCAAGATCGTGCCACTGCACTCCAGCCTGGGTGACAGAGCAAGGCTCTGTCTCAGAAAAAAAAAAAAAAAAAAAAAAAAAAAAAAGTCTTTTGTGTGATTCTTTTCTTTCAAAAGGAAGGAAGGAAGCAGAACCACAGTTGTATTTTTTAAGTGGATGTGGGAGTTTTGATTTAGCCATTTTTTTCTACTATTTAAGTGATAGATTCCTCTAATAAAAAGGGGAAAAGAGTGTCTTAAGTTTGCTGAAAAATCTGAGGGCAAACCAACAGTTGTGAACAGTTTCAATAGTAATGTAGTTGAGATTTTTGTTTCATTTCATATAAATGAGAAATAAAAAATATTGCTACTTTAGTTTAACCCTAAAGCTGCTTTTAATTATTTCTGAATTTCACCACACCTATCAAAAGCCATATAGTGTTTAATCTCTCTTGCTAAACTTTAGAAGGAACTCATTTTTCCTCTTAATAAATTTTGCATTATATTTCCTACAGAAAACTAGTGAGTGAGTTTTCTATTTCTTCCAACTTTAACAATATTAAAGATAATTCTGACTATTTTCTGAGCTATACTCTGTGTACACTTAACAATTGCCTTAATCAAATTCTGGCAATAAAAGTAGAGTAAAAACTGCAGGTGAGTGAACAAAAAAAATCATTGTAAAATAGATGCAGAAGTGTGCTTAGTTCTCACTAATGGAAAATTAATGAGAAAATAGTAGCATAAATAGGTTACTTTTGCTCTTTAAAACAATTAAGTTTCTTTAACAAGGTAAACTTGATCAAACCTAGAGAAGGGAACAATATTCAATATTGGATTGAGTATATACTTGAAAGCATAAAAATAATTGTTGCTATGTCTGGGACCATTTAATTCCTATGGTTAAATGAAGAGTGAAGCAGACACAGAGATTTGTTTATGAAGAGACTAACCTCACTCACAGCTTGCAGCAAAACCTTTCAGACATGGACGCTGTTTATCATAAATGATCTCACAATGGGAGCAAGCAGAAGTATGGCTCAGTACTATCCTATCACCACTCCTGAGACCCAAAGCAGCATCAAATCCTCCAGGTTAATAGCACCAGTTCTGTGTGTGAAGAACAGTATAAGGTTCCTGGAAATTGTTAAGTGGCACAGACAAAATATAAATATTCACTAGATTGAAATTATAGCAAATGATGTATCTCTATACAGAGATGGCAAAAGATGCAATAAACAGTCCACTCACTTATTCTTTAGTAAATATACCTATATATTTCATAAATGACTGTGACAAATAGCATAGAAAGACATTCATTGTAGAATTATTTTAAAGTATCTATTTTTACCCCAAACAAGTTTAAATTTTAATTCTAAAATCTCTATTAAATCACAGGAGATAGGATAAATAAATGCACAATATACAAAACTTGATGCCTATAAGGCATCAAAAATTGTTGTTTTACTAGTAATAATTAAGGACATAATTTTAAGCTGTGGAATCACTAAGTAATTCTGGAGGCTTTAGTATAAAGTGGATGGAGAAAGATAATGTTCAACATGACTACTTTCTGCCTTCATTCCCCATCTCTACAAAGCACTGTAATTCGGGAGTGCAAAACTCAGCAAGCAACTACACTTCGTGAACGTAGGCAAACTTTGCATCTACTGGGGGTTCTTAGGAATGAATTGCTACTGCAGATGTGAGTCCAATTATCACAGTTTCCTAATGGATTTTTAGATCCACAGCATGCTGCTGCTAACTGCGATTCTATGCTTAAACAATCCATAAGTCTCATTCCAGTGAGAAGAAAGGAAGCAATGTGCTGGGAAAATTTCAGTGGTCAGGTTGTAATCTGACATGGGCATTTTAAATGTTTTGCAAACAACTGATTAGTCATGTATCGTGTTTTAAAGTATTGAGAGTTACATCCAATAAACTGGATATAACACTATTATAATAATTATAAATTTTTTCCACTGGCCATTCTTCCATAAAGACATTTAAAAAATGGACTAAGAAAAAAGGTATTTAGTTTTATCTGCCTTAATTTGCTTCTCTTCCCAAAATTATTCTGTATTCAAGACCTTGTTATTCATACTTTTGAGCAGATAGGGAGACAAATTTGCAAATCTTGTCCATACTTTTATCACAGCCCTTTATTCCTTCTCTGTCTTTGGTAAAATATGTTTCAAATTTTACTTCAATACTTGCAAATTACCTAAACATTGTATGCATGGGAAGTTATAGAAAGCTGCTTTCTCCATAACTTTAAAATTTTATTAAATAATATTTGAATGTTGTGTGTGGGAAACTAGCACTTATCTGTCATTATAAAATGAGTCCTCATAGCTCTATTTGAAATTCCTGCTATTTTATGCATCTATGAAAAAGCTGTCCTTGGGCCAATATAATTTTTTAATTTCCTGGTCCCTAGAAAGCCGAACACCAGCGTAATACATATTCCTTACAAGATTTCCAACATATAGGACACTATACACACATCTACCAAGATTATCAAAATCAAATATCAAATGTTATAGATACCTGCAATTTATTGAAGAAAGTCTTTTGTGAGACCCTAAAAAATAAAAAAAATTATGCATCCTGTAAATTTGCTTTAAATATTTTTATCTTAAAATTATCTTACATGCTTAGCAGTCTAGTGGTTCTGGTTTCATCAAGCAATCAATAGCTGGATTTCTTACCCAATATTTCAAGTTGGTTAAATTTATCTTGTCTTTTCTAGAGGAGAAAATATTATTGACCCAGTTTCTCAAGAGGGTCAAAATCCAGGATATTTGTTTAAACATATAACCATTGTGCTGGGTCATCGTGCTTCAAGAGAGTCTGCACATTAGTGTGGTCTACTCTGACACTTCCTGCTTCCCTGCAGCATAGGCTATAAACTGGCCAAACCTGGGCCTGCCCCTGGGCTCTGGAGCACATTCATTCATTCTAGATGCAATTTTCTAGGGTACAGTGGGTACCCACAAGAGTATAAAGGTAATCAAAATAGACATGATTTTTCTCTCCTGCTCTTGTGGAGTTTATAATATATTTTATGATCTAGACATTAAATAAGGATCCAAAATAATATAATAATTACAGATTATGCTAAGTGCTGTAAATGAAAAGAGCAGGTTGCTATAATGGACAATGGTAAGGAGCCCAGTAGGTCGGTAGGATTGTCAGAGGACATCTTACTGTGAAGGGTATATTTCAACCAAGAGGAAGCCAGTTTTGAGAAACGCTGGGGTAAGAAAATCCCAGGTATAGAAAACTGCTGGTTCAAAGGTTTGTGGCAAGAAAGAGCTTAGCACTTTTGAAAACAAAAACAAAAACGAAACAGAAAGACCAGTGTGGTAAGTGTGGTTGAATAAGGGAGAGGGTGATATATGAAGAGGATGGACAGGAAGATGGGGACAGATCACATGCGCTTTGTAGGTGATGGCAGGAGTGTTAGGTTTTGTGTTCATTGCATCTAAAGGCACCTCAGCCTCATAATCTCCAAAATTAAATGATCTTGTCTGCATCAAGCAGTTCAGCCAACAGCAGTAAACACTCAAGAGCAGTAAACACTCTAGGTCTTTCAAACAGCTTTAATTTAACAGAGAAAATTACTTGCAGGTGACGGAAGAGTTGAGAAGCAAAACAAAGTATAGTTTTGCAACCCAGAATTATAAAATCTCTACTAACCAGCAGGGACAAAGAGATGAGCTGGCTTTTCAGGCCCTGTTGCCCTCTCACCCCATTTTACAATGTGGCCATAAAGTTGGGAAACATAGACTTTATTTTATTTTACAGATGATGCAACTAGACATTATGTGCCTCTTGATATGATGCAATGAGAAAGTTCACAGGACTTCCTAAATAAATGTAATGTTCACATTTTGTTAGGCTCATAATTCAAACAAACCAATTGTTTAAAAACATAAACAATAAGAGTAATTTAAACACTGGATATTTGCTTCTATTAAGTAACTATTATTTTTTTCTAAATTTGATTGGTATTTTAGTTATATAAAATAGTGTCTGTCTTTTAGAAATATATATCGAAGCATTTATAGATGAAATGATACAATATCTGGTAATGACTTTACAGTAACCCAGTGAGAAGAAATCAGGGAGTAGAAGTTTAGATAAAATAAGATTGACCATATGTTGATAATTGTTGAATATGGATGTTCAATCCAAATTTATTATTTTTTTATTCTATGGGTACATAGTAGATATATATATATATACGGAGTACATGAGATGTTTTGATATAGGCAGGCAATGTGAAATAAGCACATGATAGAGAATGGGATATCTGTCCCTTCAAGCATTTATCCTTTGCATCACAAACAACAAAATTACACTCTTTATTTTAAAATGTACAATTCAGTTATTGTTTACTGTAGTCACTCAATCTAAATTTAATCTTGTTTTGTTTGAACTTTTCTACAAATAAAACGTTGAAAATAAATACATTTGTGGGAATGAATGACACATCCTAAAGAGAGATTGTGAGGAGAAAAACTAAAAGATTCCAAAACTGAGCCTCGAGGATCATAACATTTAGAGATGGGGAAAGGGGAGAATCAGAAAAGGAAACTTAAATGGAGGGGTAAGAACAAAGAAAGAAAATCAGGAGAGTGTGGCATGGCAAAGCTGAGAAGGAATGGGAGGCGTGGTAAAATATGGGAATGTAGCTGAGAAATAGAGTTAAGATGGGGACAGAAAAATCCTTCTCATCTCAAGTGTGACTGAGGCTCAGATACGCCATTATGTCACTGGCAAGAAGGTGTAAAGAGGAGAGAAGAGAAGACTAGGATCTGAGCTTGGGTGAGGGAGGTAATGCTCCTTGCACATGAGTATTTGACTCTGCCAGGTTTACTACTAAAGAAAATTGAGGCAAAGCCTGGGCAACAGTAACCTTGCTTCCGATTTGTCATCATCCTTTGTCTGATTATTTCAGGAGCTGCTAACTGGCAGAGTAGTGACTATGCCTTATAGCAGAATCTGGGCATTTCTGAGTCCTTCAGACATATTATCACATAATGGTGTTCCGTTCTACCTTTACTTGCAACATCTTCCTTGCTCCAAGATAGCTTTCTTCATTTATGAAGATGAAGGATACTTTGAAGCCAGTATGAAAAAGTCCTGTAAAATCAATGAAGGTGTATTAATCCATTCTCACACAGCTATAAAGAACTACCTGAAACTGGGTAATCTATGAAAAAAAGAGGTTTAATTGACTGACAGTTCTGCAGGGTGTACAGGAAACATGGCTGGAAAGCCTAAACGTACTTACAATCATGGCAGAAGGAGAAGGGGAAGCAAGCACATCTTCACATGGCAACAGGAGAGAGAAAGAGTGAAGGAGGCAGTGCCACACATCAGTTCTCATGAGAACCCACTATCATGAGAACAGCAAGGGGGAAATCCACCCCCATGATACACTCCCCTCCCACCAGGTCACCAGGTCCCTCCCACAACACTGGGTATTACAATTCAACATGAGATTTGGGTGGGGACACAGAGCCAAACCATATCAGAAGGTTTGTTAGAAAAATTAATTTAACCACGATGCCTCTCAATTTATGAAAAATAATGAGTTTGCCCATAGGTGATTTTTAAAGTCACCACAATTTTTGGAAAAGAAATGACAGTGCTTCTAGCCATATTCTTATTCTACTTTCTTATGAGGTTTATATATGTATATAATTTGTATTTATTGCCTACTTTATCATCTTAACTCTGCATCTATTTAGGAAATAGATACAAAGATTTATTTATTCATTCCACAGGTATAAATACTTGCAACAAGTATTTCCTGAGTGCCTACTGAGCATCAGGTACTATTATAGACACCAGGAAACAACAGTGAACAAGACCTAGACAGCAAACAAAAAGAGACAAAAATCTCTGCTTTTGTGAAATTTACATTAGAGCTGAAGAAACAGTTAAAGAATTGTAACAAGTAAATATACAATAGGCCACATAATGATATGTGCTCTGAAGAAAAATTAAACAAGATAAAAAGTCAGAGAATGAGAAGGGACACTATTGTAATAATGGTGAGAGAAGCCCATTTGATGAGGTGACATTTGTGCAGAGACCTGAATGAAGTGAGAAGGGAAGCCTTTCAGCTATCTGGTACAGGCACATCCTAGGCAGAACAACAGTGAGTGCAAAAGCCCTGGGGTGTGCACATGCTGGTGATTTGAGAAACAGTGAGTAGAAGGGGCATTGTGACTCTGGCAAATAATGAGGTAGAGAGTAGAGAGAAAAAAAATGAGACGGGTGCATAGATGTTGGGCAATGGAGGCAGATCATGAAACACCTTGCAGACTATGCTAAAGACTAGATTTTAGGCCAGGCACGGTGGCTCACGCTTGTAATCTCAGCACTTTGTGAGGCCGAAGCGGGTGGATCACAAGGTCAGGAGTTCCAGACCAGCCTGGCCAATATGGTGAAACTCTGTCTCTAGTAAAAATACAAAAATTAGCTGTGCATGGTGGCACACATCTGCAGTCCCAGCTACTCGGGAAGCTGAGACAGAAGAATTGCTTGAACCTGGTGGGGAGGTTGCAGTGAGCCGAGATCGTGCCACTGTACTCCAGCCTGGGCGACAGAGCGAGACTCTGTCTAAAAAAAAAAAAAAAAAAAAAAAAAAAAAAGACTAGATTTTATTGGACAGGGGTCAGAGGGATAGGGTGATTTTGAGAACAGGCATGGCATAATCCGATTTAGTTTTTAAAAAGATATGTCTGAATATTTTAAGCTGGATAAGACCAAGATTTTCTCACTTCCAGACCTGTGTGTTCCAGACATTAAACTGCCCCTAATCCCAAATATTATTTTCAGGAACTAATTTCAATTCTAACTTTAGTAAAATTAGAGAGGCAGTGTTTTCCTAGACTCAGGAAAATTAGAAAATAAGTAAAGAAAGAAATAATTTTTAAGAAAATACTTCTATTTTATCTACTTTTATTTTCCAGTATCAGAGAAATATATATCCTTTTTTGACCATCAAAAACTTCTGTTTCAAATAATACAGTCTCACAAACTCTGAAGAAATGAAAGCAGCTCTGGATTATTCTACCACGTTTAGCAAACATATAAAATCTGAAACCTGAATGTGATGACAGGATTTTATTAAATCCTAGTGAAGTCATCTAAGTTAAGTTACAAATTATTTTACAAAAGTCGCACACATACAAATCAGATTTTCCCCATCCCAGAGTCAGTGCTGAGTTTTAAAGCCTGTCTGACCAGTCTTGGCTGTTATAGTATTGTTCCTTTAGCCTATAAATGCCAAGGTTGTTTGGAGGTAAAGGCCATGTGATTATAGCAAAATAGAGAATTAATGGAACGAGGAAAATGTTCCAAAATATTAGAGGATAGGTTCTTGGGGGGAAAAGTAAAAGAACTGTTTTATTAATGCTTTTTGCCACCTTTTAGAATGTAAACCGCAATCTAAACTCTTCAAAAAACACCGAGCATAGAAAAAGACAACGTTTTTAGAGTTTAACAAATAGTTTGCAGATTTATAGGGAAATTCATGCCCTGGTGAGCAAAGGACACCATAAGCCTACACCCTGCAGTCTGCAATTAAGCATATTAGAGGAGGCTTCTTGGAGGAAGTGACATCTGAGATGATTTTGAAGGACCAGTACAAGGCAGGCTGAGGAGAAGAATATTATTTTTGCTAGGGAGGCCTTTGAATTGAAACTTGGGGTTCTTTCTATGGCCTTTGAAATAAGAATACAACAGCACAATTATGTACAATCTGCGTTCATTTTTTATTCTCTCCATCAGTTCTCCAGATCCTTCTGGGGTGGTGGAATGCCTGTGGCTTTCGGACTAGTGTGGCAAAACGGAAAAGTTCTAATTCACTCAAATTTGGGTGGTTATTGGTTGCATGCCTCTGTGGTTCTTTTTCGTAGTTTTGGGACCAAAACTCTGAGAGGTATATCAGTTTCAGACCTTGATCAAAATGTATTTTTAATTGGTGAGCTCATCACAGAAATTGAGAAAGATGGTAGAAAGAAAAAAAGGAAATGCTATTATTTGAACAATTCAGTTTTTGAACTTTCCTTCAACATTATTTCCCTGGCTTACCAACAAACTGGCACTACAGTTAGGTCCACAATAAATATTTCATTTTAATCGAAGTGTTGTTTGATCTCGTCTAGATGGCAGCAAACCAAAACACTTCCTTGACAATAAGTGATATAAGTAGACCTTACAAATACATTGAAAATATCTTGTGCAGTGATCCCATTTCTGGCATTATGAGTAAGTTAGAGACCCAGAAGCAGAAAGTCATGAAATTGGAGAGGGGAAATCTGTGAAGCTTTGCCATTATATTTGAATCTGCAACTATTAACTACCATGTCCACTGGCCATTTCCTAAATATAATTGGCTCTTTCTTGGGTCATCTTATTCTTTCACCATTTCCCCTCATCCTTTCCTACAAGTCATGTATGCATATAGAGTTCGAGTATCCCTAATCTGAAAATCCAAAATCTGAACTGCTACGAAATTCAAAACTTTTTGAGTACTGACATGAGGTTCAAAAGAATGCTCATTGGAGTGTTTTGGATTTCAGATTCTTGGATTAGGGCTGCTCAACTGGTAAATATTTACTGCAGATATTCAGAAATCTAAAAACATCTGAAGTCCAAAACACTTATGGTTCCAAATATTCTGGAAGAAATATACAACCTATAAGATGGATGATATGCGTGAGTGTACATGCTGCTTTGGGTCTGTGCTCTCTAGAATCAAGCAGGACATCCCTCGAGTACCAGAGCTAACCCTAAGTTATTCTTTGTACCCGACACATAGCTTAATATGGTGAACAAAATGTTTGGCACATTATGTTCAAACTTGAATAACTGCAGGTCAGGCTTTGAGGGGTAAAGCAGACCAATAGTTATTTAGAAGTCAAGAGAATACACAAAGAATGAAAGGATAGAGAAAATTTCCAGAGAAAACTATCTTTTATTCATTTCCTCACTTGAATACAACATACATACTGTAAAATAAATAAATATTCACACCTGATGACAAAGAGAAGACTCTTATATCAAAATTTTAAGACAGACAAAATAGATATGATTCTTATGTTTTCTGTTGAGGAGAAGCAGAGCACTTCCCCACTGACTTTCTGACAATTTGTCATCAGGCTCAACCATGTATTTTCTGGGAACTTGATCAAGTAAAATCATTCTGGGACAACAAAGTGCTTTCAAAACCTAGATCAGGTTTCCTTTTGGATCGGGGATCTGACTAAGAGCATATAGAACTCTTAAGATGGATTAACTTTTACTCTGTTCTTCTGAGCTGTTTCATTTATCATGTAATAAGTTGACAAAGGGACTGAAATACACAGAGACATGGAATTTTGGGGTTACCCAGAAAAACCTCCGCTGACTCAGTCAAATTTGTGGTTTATATTTTAGCCATTGCTATGATTAATTTCTATTTGTTTTTACAATGCATATGAACAAATGTTTGATGAAAAAATTAAAAGAGAAGAAACCAAAAGTGAAATGTGAGTGCTGTTAGACTGGCCAACATTTATTAAAGATACCAAGCTAAATGACGGAAAATTTGAACAATCTGGGTTACTTTAGTTGAAAAAATAAACCATTTATAGTACCCTAATACCTTTTAGGCTTGTTTGGTAGATATAAAAGTTTTGCTTTCTTTTGTGTCAAAGTTCCTATTGGGTCATTTAAACTAATAAAATCAAAATCACATTAATTCAATTTCTTCTTTAATTGCTTCTTCTCATGGATCATCTGAAAATTTCAGCAATGGCGTGGTATGTTCCAAGATTCTAAAGAGTGGGTCAGAAGCAAATGAAGGGCAGATGAAAAGTAGGAAAATAGAGAGAAGTTGCCATTTCTGAGCAACTGCTATGTGTTAGTAGGTGCACAGCCTTTCAATAACCCCACTATGTAAGTGTTGTTAACTCTACAGAGGAGGAACTTGAAGTTTTAAAAGGCTAGTAACTTGCCCAGGGTTACTGGTAGTTAAGATTTAATCCTATTTCTGATTTATGTCAGATTTCTACTACTTTATATCTCCTATAAAACTCAGGTGTAAGATTAAGACATGCCTGATAGAAAATCTCAGAAATAAATCAGAAGTATTTTCTTATATGTATACAATGAAGTAAGAGTTAGAAATTAACATCCGTGGACTTCATTTATCTGTACAGTCATGGCCTCTATTAACATGGATTAGCAAGCACTCTCTCTCTCTCTCTCCATATATATATATATGGTTTTTTTTTTTTTTTTTGAGACAGAATCTTGCTCTGTTGCCCAGGCTATAGTGCAGTGGTCTATCTCGGCTTACGGCAACCTCTCCCTCCCGGATTTAAGCAATTCTCCTGCCTCAGCCTCCCAAGTAGCTGGGACTACAGGTGCCTGCCACCATGCCCAGCTAATTTTTATATTTATTTTAGTAGAGACAGGGTTTCACCATGTCGGCCAGGCTGGTCTCGAACTCTGACCTCAAGTGATCCACCTGCCTTGGCCTCCCAAAGTGCTGGGATTACTAGCACGAGCCACTGTACCCGGCCTATAATATATTTCGAAATGATAGCAGTAAAAAGTGTTCATGGCACTACCTGGATAATGCTGATTAAATATAATTTAATTAAAATGGACCAAAGTATAGATTTATTTTACCATTTTTTTCAGGTGATTGAAGCAGAGCATATATGATCTCCACATATCAAGACTGTAACTGATGATTATTTCATTTACCAGCTGTATGGTTTGGGGTTTTGGTTTTTCTGTTAAATCTGTCAAGCTTTAAAGCTCAGTATGTCTCATTGCTTATTTAAAAATGTAATATGATGTGAAGGATAGAAATGAATTCAAATGTGTGTATTGGGACTTTCTAATGTCTCATAAAATAAGTTTTTAATTTTTATAAATTCATTAGAGAGAACTAAAATGATCTGTTTTTAAAAACATCCCTTTCTCTCATTAGTTGTTTGTTTTTTGTTTTTCTGTTTTGAGACAGGGTCTTACTCCATTGCCCAGGATGGAGTGCAGTGGTGATTTCACCATTCACTGCAGCCTCGGCCTTCAGGGCTCAGGTGATCCTCTTGCCTCAGCCTCCTGAGAAGCTGGGACTACAGGCTTGTTCCACCATGTCAGGCTAAATTTTCTGTTTTAAAAATATGGAACGCTTCGTGAATTTGCATGTCATCCTTACACAGGGTCCATGTTAATCTCTGTATCATTCCAATTTTAGTATATGTGTTGGTGAAGTGAGCACCATTAGTTTTTAATATTATGATTTTCTTGCTTAGTATGCTACAATGTATAAAGTACCATACTAAAGTCTCCTGTTTTGTTTATTTGTCCATTAATTCTTTCAAAATAGGAGATACAAATAGAAACATGTAAGACCCCAGACTTTTAATAGACATGATGAAATATCTACACAGATATCTATAATACTAACCCAAGAAATCTTTGTGTAGAATTAACAGCTTGATTTTGAAGAAACATAAGATAATTTAAAAATATTTTTGCTTTATTCTTTCCATAGTTTAATTGCTATCATTTTAAATCACCTTTCATTATACGAAAACACATATTGAAACAAAGAACTGCTCATTTTCTAGTGATTACAGATACATCAATATAATGTTGATAATTCCAGCAAAAATTTAATTTTAGAAATCTGATCATTTTAAGTCAAAGGAGAAGTACATTTAACACACTTATGCTAGGTTGAGAATATGAAGTACTGCTTTAAATGTTTGCTCTGGAACCAAATGTAGAAAAGTTTAGACGAGTCATGGACCAATCCTTACTAAATTCACCTCAAGGATATTTTCATTCTTCTCTACTTGGTAATAACCACTAAGGGAATACAGAAATTTACACACATATCTAAGGAATGTGAAGGACTTCCAGACAGATACGCATTTTGAAGAAAACATTTATATTCAGTGTAAAAACATTCAATAAATATAAGTTAATTTTTCTTTCAAAAACACAACTTGCTACTTATTACCGGTATCTTGACTTCTAACAAAACCTCAAGCTTGGTTGGTGTTTGGTCTGAATGTGTGTTCCTATGAGTGTGCTGTAAATTGGCCTTGGAGAAATAGGGGTTTTCTTGAATCCAGGAAGCCTTGCTGTGTTGTTTGGCTGTTAGTTGGTGCCTTGACTATAACACATAAAGGGACTATGTGGCTTAGGTTGCCGCTTTCCTAGAAGGCGGGGGGAGATGGTGTTTAGTGGGTCTGCTGCTTGAGTAGGCCAAAGAAAACCATGTTGTAAGTAGCGCCTCAGGGTGGAATACATTCTTTGCCAAGCATGTCATTCAGTTTTCAGAAATAATTTAGCTGCTTTGGGATGTGGAGAGCAGGAAGGAATTTTGCTATTGGCTGCTGGAATAGTCCTGGTGAATAAAATGGCGGGGAGAAGATTGCTGAGAACAATCTGTTGCTAGGAGCTGGGGAGAATTGAAACTTCAGTCTGCTCAGTTGGCACTAGCTGTATGCAGTCTGTTGTGGGCCCTATGAGAAAGCTACCTGCAGGCTGCTACTCAGTAAGCAAACAGCCTCCATTGTACCTTCTGACTGCTTGCAACTGTCAGGCAAATGCTTAATCAGCAGCTTTTGAAAAAGAGCATGATTAATAAACCCATAAAACTCTCTTCTCTGATTAAAGCAGCAACTGTGTGGCAAAATCTATTAGAGCTTAGCTAGAGACCATTATAGTAGAGAAAATAAATTATTGAAGGGCAGATTTGTAGGCACTCTAGGAAAACAGATTTGGCTGGACTTACTCCTGTCTCCCAGCTGTGAGAATTAAATAGGCGTCTGGGGACATGTAAAATTTAGTGCAGGACATACTTATAAGACAGCGGGGAAAACGCTATGACTGAAAGGCAGCAGCTCTCTATGAAATGCACATTGATTTTCAAAGGCTGAAGAGTGTTTCTTCAGTTCCCCGTGCTACTGTACGCTGACAGAGAATAGATGAGACCGAATTTTAGATCACACTAAAGTTTCTTTTTTTTTCAGCTTTATTTTTAAACCTTTTCCCACAAGTCTAGCTCATTAGAGCAAGAGAACTTTAATGAGATAATGGGCACAAAGTCAATCTGGAAAGTTAAAAAACACCATTTGGTTGCCATTACTGGACTGAACTCAGTTTTTGTTTTGTGTACGTTTATTAAAGTTAAGGATATCAAATATAAATGTTGATCAATGTTTGCTTCTCCAGAATTGCACACTAAAATAATGCACTTTCATAAAGCAGCTAATCCACAAGTTTCCAGTTCATAGAACTTCGTTTTTACTTTAGTTATTCCTTAAAAATAATCTTTTTTTTTTTTTCTAGAGAGTACCCAATAAGTCCTGGTACTATTAAGAGAGCATTCCTAAAGCAGGTTTTAAAAGTAATAGCAAATTAGTGCATTGACTCTCATTTTAAAATGTATTACTTTATGCTCATTTACTTACTGCTTTACTCTATAAATGTTTGTTGATCATGAGCAATACATGAGATCACATGAAAGTACTGCCAGGGATGAAAAAATAACAACAGTACCACTAATACCTTTACTATGACTGCTGCTATGGATAACACCGAATTACTTACAAAGGGCCAACTATACATCAAGTACTGTTCTCAGCACTTTACAGAAACTCATTTATTCCCCACAAAAACCTTTAGAAGTAAGTCCTATGATTATCCTTCTTTTCATACTTGAGGAAACTAAGGCACAGGGAGGTTAAGTAATGCCCCATGTTAAACAGCTAGTAATGGGCAAAGCTAGGATTTGATTTAGGCAGAATAATTGCTACAGTAGAGTGTGTGTATATGGGTGTGTTGTGTGTGTGTGTGCGCACGCGTATGTGCTTAATAGAGGTAATAGTAGAAGAATGCTTAGAAAAATGCTGAGGGCAGAGGCTGTAGAATTCTAGCTATTGAGAGAGCCGTGGAACTGACTTGAGCCATGAACTTTGAGTAGGAGCTGGATGTGCAGAGATGGAAGCTGAGCCTAGCAGCACAAGAGTAGCAAAGCAAGCTGTCCAAATTGCCTCATCTGTGGAGTATCCAAAGTTGATTATGGATGATAAGGCCAAGCTAGTAGATGAAACCAAATTGTAAACTGAAGAATCAGACTAGTAAGTGTGGCTTTTGTTTAATGCCAATGGTAAATCATTGATTTTTTAAAATATTGGGGAGATATGTTCAGAAATGTGTTTCAAAGTTTAAGTCTAATAACAATGTGTGGTTAGATTGCAATAGAGAAAGACTGACGTGTTTAGAACAAGATTACAATAAAAAGTCAGAAAATAGTGTTGGGGGTAGCAGTTATTACGCAAAAGACAAGGTGGTGTCAGCAGAGTTTAATGTTTAGGAAAAAAATCACTCAGTACCTTATACCTTGGCATTTATAAATTAGACAATCTCAAAAAATGTTATTGAACCAAACTGACATAATAAGAAGGCTTTTTTATTCAAATACAAGCTTCTGAGTGTCATGAGCACACATCTTTTTTGATGCCTTTTTATACCTTCTTAGATAAAAGCTCATTTTTATGGTTACATTTGGTATGGTTTCTTGTGCACATGCTATGCTTCTGTGTGAAAGATGAGTAAATCAGATCCATTTTCATTGCAGTTTTCCTCAGATGGCAAGTGTGAATGGAGCAAGCACACTTTTGCCTGATTGGAAGCACCTGCAGTTTATTTGCCATGGTGTTGTTCCCTGTGTTTTTGCCCGGACTCATACTTTACAGAGTGCTGCCCAATCCTGCTTATTTTCCTCTCACTGCAACTTTCATATCAGCTGCCATTGGGGTTGTCTTCTTACTACTCTCTGAAATTCACTACACCAGAGCCTTCTCTGCAGCTCATGTGAAATGCAGCTAACTCAAAGCCCTTCATGTAGCTGTAGATTCAGGTGGTTACAAGATACCACGTGCTGGCATAATGATTTCACAGATATGGTATGACTTATCAAAGCATGTGATTTTATTTTAAGTTTCATTCCTATCGGTAACGGAATACACGGTCTCTATCAGTTATTTCTGAGCCTGTTACATGGACCTTCAAATCTGGGAAGATTCCTCTGAAGCAAATGTGATAATAGTAGGGATTTTGACTTCTGCTTTTTTCCCCTGCCCACCAAGGAGTGGTATTTTAGGTCATGAGAAACAATGATGATGCCTTTGGCAAATTAGATTCAATGCCAGGGAATAACTCTACAGTCTATAAGTGCCCAAAACTATTGAAATTCACAAAAATGACGTCGGAATGATTGCTTTGAAATAGGAATTACAAGTGCACTTTAGCATTTGTAACTGGGGAGCTAAGAAGAACATAACAAGGGGTCTTAGACCATCTGTAGAAGCACAGCATTACCACGTGTGGTTCTCTATGATTTATAGGCTGAAGTAGTGAATGGACAGTAAGAACAGTCCACACACGGGGTATGATAATGAGTAAGAGTGTGAACACCTTGGAGAATAAGATTCAACTCACTGGCTTTCCTAACCATAATAATTTAGTCAACAATGTTGAAAATGTTTTCACTGGGTATATGGTCTTTCTGTGTGCTATAGAAAAAATACAAATGTAGGGCCGAGCGTGGTGGCTCACACCTATAATCCCAGCACTTTGGGAGGCAGAGGTGGGCGGATCACGGGGTCAAGAGATCTAGACCATCCTGGCCAGCATGGTGAAACCCGTCTCTACTAAGAATACAAAAGTTAGCTGGGCGTGGTGGTGCACGCCTGTAGTCCCAGCTACTCAGGAGGCTGAGGTGAGAGAATCGGTTGAACCTGGGAGGTGGAGTTTGCAGTGATCCGAGATCATGCCACTGCACTCCAGCCTGGCAACAGAGCGAGACTCCATCTCAAAAAAAAAAAAAAAAAAAGAAAAATACCAATATAGAAAAAAGTTTCTATTTTCTAAGGCAGTGTCAGCCAATGGAAAGATAATGTGAACCACACATGTAATTTTAAATTTTCCTGTAGCCACATTTTTTAAAAATAAATAGGGGAAGTTAATTTAAATAATATGTTATTGGACCAAATATATCCAAAATATTTTGTTTCAATATATAATCAATATAAAAATTACTAGTGAGAGAGTTCACATTTTTTTTTATATTGTCTTCTGAATCTGGTGTGTATTTTACACTTACAGTGCATCTCATCTGAGACTAGCTGTGTTTCAAGTGCTCAGTAGGTTACATGTGGCTCATTACTACCATATTGGGCAGCACAATTCTGGGTATTTAAAAAGCCAGCTGGTATAAAAGGTTTTATATGATGATAAACGTGCATACATCTAAGATTTTCATAACATTATCATATTCATCATTTAATAAATCAATTAGGGCAATGTTTCCAAGAGTGTGGCCTGAGAAACATCACTTTTCCTATAAGGTATTATGTAAAAAGTGGTGTGCAAGGATATAAAATCAGAAAATTCTGGGTTAAAGAAATTTTCTTCAGCCTCTCTGCTGGTGAAAACCTCAGGTGTGTCAATGCATACTGTGGATTTCCAAGAGGAGAATGTGTATACATTTCCTATTCTTAATTGGTCGTGAAATTGTTTTTTCACAGAGCATCTCTTGGGCCTAGTGTTACAAGGAATACACTGTGGAAAATGCTGATTTAAGCCTCAAATAAGTGATGTAGGAATTTGGAAATTGGAAAAAGGCAAAATGGAGAGGTTCTGGGAGCCTTTTTGGGAATGTGGGTATACCTTCAGTTAATTCTTCTCAAGTGTGTACAGCAGAACTTATTACAATATTTGGGTTATACTCTGCACTTGGCTGTCTCCCCACAAATTTTAAAGTTTTTTAAAAAAGAAAGAGTCTTACTTACATTTTTATCCCACATTGGACCACGCACAATTATCAGCAAATATTTGTTGAATTGAATGAAACAGAAAGTTCGATACAGACCAGTGCAAAGTGGGGAACCTAAAGAGAAACAAACTTCTCTAGCCCAAGAAGAGAAACAAATCACACCAAGAAGTTAAGGTCAGTGAGGAAATGACAGAGAGCAATAGTATCATTGTAGCAGCAAAGGGTCTCTCAGACATTCAACCTCAGAGTCATTCACAGAAGAATATCCACATTAAAGGCAAATCAAAAGAGGAGAGAGCAGTGAAGAGAACGTTAGATAGGGCAAGGCAGAGAATCACGTGTTGAAAGCTAATAAAAACCTCCCTTCACTGTAACATGTGTGGGTGTTTCTGCCTTTAATAGAGCAATCTCTAGGTTTTTGAGAAAATCAGATCTGAGATACAAGGTAGGAGGAGGTGCACATCAGATGGGAAGGTCAAGAACCAGAGCTTAGAGAACAAGCTCTAGAAAATGCACTTATCTATTGAGACACCCCAAGAAAGACAAAGTTATAGAAATAAATTATTATCAAGACCAGCCTGGTCAACATGGTGACACCCCGCTCTACCAAAAATACAAAAACTAGCCTGGCTTGGTGGCACACACCTATAATTGCAGCTACTTGCGAGGCTGAGGCAGGAGAGTTGCTTGGACCTAGGAGGTGGATGTAGCAGTGAGCCGAGATCACGCCACTGCACTCCAGCCTGGGCAACAGGGTGTGTGAGATGTCATCAAGAAAGAAAGAGAAAGAGAGAAAGAGGGAGAGAGAGGGAGAGTGAGAGACAGAGAGAGAGAGAGAGAGAGAAGGAAAGAAAGAGAAAGAGAGGAAAGGAAGGAAGGAAGGAAGGAAGGAGAAAATTTAGAGAGGAATGCCCAGAAAATTGATTTCTTTGCAGCTTTTTGTTGCTTTCCTCACACCTAGATAGGGAGCAATTAGCTCATACCTCTACCTGGTAAGCCCTCTAGGAGTCTAATTTCTGAATGCAGTTATACAGCCCTTCACAGAGGAAGACAGAAAGCAGAAGGTAAAGCAATTTCAGTTTCATCTTCTGTCTTCCTCTCCTCTACACCTAATCTGCAGTTTATATTTTTTTCTTATCTGACAAATCCTCCTTTTAGAAGTAGACTTCCCCTTAGCCTGAACACAAAAGAAGAGAAAGATTTCCTCCATTTCCTCCATATTCCACCACTGATGGCAATTTTTTAATGTTAGATAAAACAGAAATATGGAACAAAATTGTATGCTAATGAAAGTTGAGTATAGTATAGCAAAATTAATCCTGCAGCCATAATTGTAGTGAGAGACCATTCCCAGAACTTCTGGATACATTTCAGAGAACAATTTTTCCTATTCTAGACTTAGACATCAAAAAGAAAAGGCAATTTTCTTAATTCTACTCTCAGAAAGCATCTCCAGAACATTACCTCTGACCTGGCTTCCAAACACCAGGCATACTCTTTCAGCTTGTCCTTCCAAAGTTTTGGCCACCCAAAGAATGCACCAGGCTGAAGATCAAAGAACTCTGCTGGTTTACACTTGGCTGCTGGGACAGCTCTGTGTTGTGCCTCTGCTGGAATTAGCGCTGTCTTCATCAGAGGAGTCAGCCACAGGAATATGGCAACCAGTCACTGGAGACAGGAGGAAGTGGAGAGGATAGCCTCAGTGCGGTGTAAAAGCTAGGCTCCCTGCTTCCCAATGGGAGACAATGGTTGCCGTAAGAGGGTTTAAGCCTGGGAGAGCCGCGGGCATCTTTTGGAGGTAGTCTTCTATCTGGAAATTGTGATCACCATTAGGTCATGATCACAACAAGACAGTTGTTTCAAGAAAAAAATTACTTTTCTCTAGATTTTTTCTACAGTTGGGCTCCAGAATTTTAAAAACACATTCTGACTTATTATCTCAGTTGACCCTCCCAGTAAATGAAGCAAGATTGGGAGTCACTAGACTGATGGAAACTTGAGGACAGAGTATCCTGTTTCTCTTGTACTTGCCATCCCTAACACAGCACCTTGCAGTAGTGAGCAGTCTGTAAGTATTTGTTGAGTAAATTAATAGATACCCATTTTGCAAGTGGTGAGCCTGATTGGGAAATAATTAACAATCATGCCAAAAATAGGAAAGATGTTAAGTAGCTGAGTCAATGCTATAACACAGGTCTTCTGGTTCATTTTCCAAAGAGCCTCTAGGAAGGTTTATAGACCCAGTGAGTTTTCAAAACATGTGGTGGTTCACCGAGTGCCTTTTTTTCTAGAATTATTCCCTCCTTCTGGCTTAGGCTGTTACTAATTTCTGAAGCCAGTTGTTCCTATTTTAAGACCCACTGACTCGCAGCCCATGATAAATAAATATGACACACCTGTCTCACCACCAAAGGACATGATACATCCTTTCCAAATCTTTTCCACTCTCCTCACGCTTTCATCCCTATGCCCTAAGTCTCAACAGATTGTTAAGAAGATCAAAGTCAGCTGGTATAAACCTACATCTCCAAATCCTTCTATACCTTCACAGATCCCTTCTCTAAGACAGAGCTGTCTATTCTCTCAGAGGCTAATCCCTCCACTTTCCTCAGACCTATTACCTCCTTTCTCCTGGGAGCCTGGCTCCACCAATTAATTATTCTTCGAACTTATCCCTTCTACTGCCTCCTTCTTTTCTGTCAGCAAACATACAAATCACCCCCATGTTAAAAAATAATCTTTATCTTTGTGACTCCTGGTTATGTCTTACCATCTTTCCCTTTCCTTCTCTGTCAACAGATAGACCCGTCAGCATGGCTTCCACTCTGACAACAGACCATTCTATACCATCTCAAAGGCCACAGTGGCTCCCTAACTGCCCCTGTGGGCCCTTTTCCTTAGTTAAGACGCCAGTTGCTCTCAGTGTAGTTGAGCAGCAAGGCCATCACCCTCTGTCTCCCTCCTGTGCTGCTTCTGCCTTCATGGTACTGAGGAAACTGAATTTTCTGTCTGAGGGAAACAGGGCCACTGAAATTGTTAACAAGTGTATAATAACAGAGGAATTCTGACTAAGTGTCATGGAGGGAAAGGGTAACTGTATTAAATGAGTAGATTATGAGGCTGTGTTTTGTTTTGGTATTCAAGAGCAGAGGAAAAGAAGAAGAATAAAGAAAGAAAAAGGATGGGAAGCTGCTTGTCAGTTGCGTGTCACATGGCAGGGTTGGCTCTAGGTCTTGGGGCTGTCCACGCAAAGGGCCAAAAGAGGCAAGACACCCACTTCTCCACTATAGCGCCTGCATTTGCTCCTGCACTCAGGGAGGGTTCCCAACCCTCGCTTTCAGGGAGGTGAGGAGGAGGAGCTCAGAAAGGAGAGATCCACCCGAGTCAGTATTTCCTCAAACACCCCACATTTCAGAATGCTTGCAGGAGAACTACCTACTCTAAAAACCTCTTTTGCCTATGTAATGATGCCTCCATTTTAAACTCCATTTTAAACTCTTTGTTCCAAAATTGGAGAGGGGGCCACTGGTTTGATTACGGGTTAGGTTAAAAAAAAATTATATCCTTTCCTTTCTTGCTGGGGTGGCCAGAAGAGACTGAGCAGATTAGAAGTCTAAAAGTCCATAATAATTTTACAAAGTAGAAGCCCCTGAATGAGAAAAAGGATCAGAAAAGGGATAAGGATACTGAAGGAAAACATCTCTAAATAAAAAATATGGGAAAGGCCCAGCCTCACTTATTGTCATCATAGAAAAGGCAGAGGAAATTGTATACAAGTATATTTCAAGTCTACCAGTCCACACACACCTACAGGCAGCCATATGTCAGACTTTGTTCCTATGGGTGAAAATTAGGTGCCCTACCTGCCCAAATCTGAATTGATCCTCCAGAATGATGGGCAGAACAAATCACAGAACCTGAACAGTATCCACATTGTATTCCTTGTCCCTTCACAGAAGACTGGTCAGTAGCCCCAATGATCCAAAAAGGAGAGGCACATTATCTCATTTCCCCTGGATACAATTCTAGTTAAGAGTGGAAAGAATTATAAACAGAACATTACAGCTTCATTAAGCCCATGATGCAGGTCAAGTTTCCTGGCAGCCAATTCTGCCCCAGGCTAGTGCTAGACATGTAGTCATTTACAGGCAGAAATAATAGAGGATTATATAGTCCTCTCTGTGCAACATGTGTTGAAGCTTTATATAGCTATTAATGTTCCTTTCCTGCAGAAAACGGTCAGATAAATATAACCAAAAGAGGGTCATTGCCTAATCCTGATGATTCAAATGGGTGCTGCAGGCCACCTCCATAAAATAATTGGTTTTCTTTTCTGGGATGCAGTTCCTTTTCATTATTAAGTAAAGAAAAGACTTATCTCTCTGGAAAGCAAGGTTTATTTTGCTGATGAGGATTTCAAATGAATTTTAAATACTAAGAAAACTAAATTGTTAAGCCTGTTGATAGGTATAGTAATTATAATTTTTATTGATTTTGAAGATTTTTTCTTAAATTTATATATGTCATCAAACACGAAAAGTCTTTCCATGTTTCATGAGTGCATTAGAAATACTGTCCTTTATTAATCAGAACTGGAAAAATTATATCTTTTTTACAATGTGGGATTTTATACATCCCACTCATCTGTCAATGAAGCAACACTTACTTCCATTTTTAGTAAGTTAATTATTTCATCCCTCTTATATTTTTCACCCTATAAGTAATTCTGAGTCTTTTATCCACTTTTCACACTGTTGAAAGATTTCACAGTCACTCCTCAGTTAATATTTAGGAAACTCCATTTTAGGTACTTTTGGTATTATCTTTTCTTTGCACTTTCAGAGATTTCTAGTGTTGTTTTTGTTGTTTTTACTTATTTTCTCTTCCTGAAAACTCAGCTTCAATTAAGACAGATAGTTTGTTCTTTTAGGAGTCCTGAAATGGAGAATATAATTACATATTATTTTAAATAAATAAATAAATACAATTTTATTTATTTATTTACATACATTCATTTTGCTGAATTTAAATACATTCATTTTGCTGAATTTTCTTGAAACTCTCAGCAGCGCTCAGCTCTAGGATTACAAGGTTTGAGCTAACATTTTTCTCCCTTTGAAAATTTTGCAAGCACAAGACACTGTAAGAACCTGTTCAGTTCAAATGTAATTAATGTAATTTAAATGCTCAGAAATTAAAAGGCTCTTTAAAACATGGATTGGAAGCAAGTAGAAAGCTGAAGGTTACCCAGCCAATTCATTTACTACCCTAAACAGGATGATAAAAGCTGATTTTATTCCAAACGTAGGTCTTAATGACCATGAGAAAGGAAGTTCATTCCATGGACAGGGAAGCCTCCACTAGACAGCTGCTTTTTCAGGATTTTTGTATTCAGGCAAATGTAGTAATCTGCTCCCTCTATGTAAGTACAGGCAACAGTAACCTCCCTTCTTCTGCCTTGAAATCTAAGTTATGTCAACATTCAAAGAGTTTCAACTGCTAAAGATAAATACCCCCCATTCAAAAAGGAAAAGAGGGACCAAATGCACAGAAGTGGGGCACACAGCCTTCCTTGAGATGCTAAGGAAGACAAAATAATGACATTTTCTCAATAAGTTTTAGACAGATAATTAAGAAACTTTGACCTCTATTTCTCCAAAAGGCAAGCATTAACTAGGCCAAAATGGGCAGCCAGGCATTGTGAATATTAATATCACAAAAAGTTAATTCACTTTACAGAAGGATATTTTGCATAATGGGAGATGCTACTGATCTAATTAGAATATAGTTTTCTTTACTAAAATCTATTAACTTTTAAAGCACATTTCTAAGATATAAAACAGCCATGATGACCTTTTATTAATGGTTGTTTTAATATTTTATTGTTTTTATTACAAATAATGCAAAATGTATGTAATAAATCACTGCATGTTCTTTCTAATCTTGCCCCAGATATCACAGTTTGGTATATATCCATCTAGCCTTTTTATTATTATAAATATTTGCCAAGAAATGATACAATTAAATACAAACTTTTGTTTGTAACCTCCATTTTTTTACTTACAATATTATGAATATCTTTCTAGATCAGTACATACTAATTTGTTTTTAATGTTTTTTAATGGCTGAAAAAATACTGAGAATCCCTGAAGAAAGAAATACAAATTACTCATAATCCCACCACTTAAAAAAAAAAACATGTAAAATGCCTAGTGAACATCTGTTCTCCACCTATCCCATCATACTCGGTCACACTATGCTCCGAGGTTAAAGAGCATATAACAGTTGAGGGCATATTCTTCAATATTTTGCCCAAACTGACACTGACATATTTATATACATACCTACATACATTTGTATTTTAAAATAAAAATGAAACAGTGCTATAATAGTGGCCTGCCGCTTTCTTTTTTCTCCAACTTAATATATTTTGCACATTTTTTCAGGTCAGGAAATATGAAATTACCTTCCTCTTTTAAATGACTACATAATATTTCATTTTATGAATATACTGTATTTATCTATTTAGTCATTAATTGACATACATTCAGATTTTCTTATGCTTTGCTACCATAAATATTGCTACAATGACCATCATCTTACAGATAAATCTTTGTATTCTTGTACTCATTTCTCTAGTAAAGATTTCTAGAAATGGAATTTTAAAAAATTTTAAGTGAGAATTGTAAACTTTAATATGCTCTGCTAATTACTGTAAACAATGTATAAGTGTGCCTGTTTCCCCACAGTCTCAGCAACTAATGCTAGTTAACATCATTTTAAGTTAAAGTAAAAAATATAAAACAAATGGTCATCCCAGTCCTATGACTCAGTGACAAAAATTGCACAGGGGAATGCTTCATTAATTTATATGTGTCGCTTAGAGCTATTGATTCTTCTTTCCAATAGCACCAATTTCAAGTTTTCTTATTTCCAAGGAGGATATCCTTATATGCCAAGAAGCTGGAAGAGAATTGAAATTTAGTACTGATAAAGTATATGTCTTAATACATATCATATATTGAACAAGGCCAACGTGACTTAAAATCTATATTTATTCAGCAGATGCTATTGTCTGTGTACTGTCCAGGTTTTTGAGGTCTTGGGAAAAATCCAAATATATTACAATAGAGCACAATAGGTCTGATAAAAGTGTTATAACACTGCAGCAAAGAGAACACAAATTCCTTTGGTCGGGAAGGGGAATGGATGTGTTTTTGGAACCCCAAACTCTTCTCATTTGTCCAGCCAGTTACCCAAAGATTTCCAACTTATCCTAGATTATTCCCCCTCTCCTTCAGTGCTCATAACTTCCTTTTACATAGCTCTTGTATCCTGGCTTCTTCCCCACCAACCTAATGCAGACTTTTATCACCTTTCCCCTGAACAATTATAATAGCCTCCTAACTCACTTTCCTACCTCTAGACTCACTCGTCTTCAGTCTAGCTTTTGTATTTTTTAAGTATGCAATTCTAATTATGTTGAGATAGCCCACCCCACCCCCATCATCATTAAAATCCTCCCATGATGTCCATGGCATATTATCAGGATATAAAATAATAAATGGCTACAGTATGTAATGTATAGCTTAATTTTATTTTATATATTACATATATGCATATGTAATAGATACCATGTGTATAGCATGCATATGAAACATAGTACTAATACCAGATAAATTCCTCAAGCTCTATAACTGCCATTTGTTCAGAATATCTATTAAATGAAACTTACACTATCTAATTCACAGATATGTTGTATAAGGTACACAATGTGATTAGTGGCACAGAGTAGGGCTTTAATTCCAATCATGGTCACATTTATTGAGCCCTCACTATTTGTCATGCATGGTTCTAGGTCCTTTACATGTATCCCTTCATTTAATCCTCTGAACAATCTTATAAGGCAGCCCTTCACAGAGGAGGAAACTGAGGCAACAATGGGTTGGATTTGTATGGGGTCACAAAGAGGGTGAATGGTAGAGTTAACATTTGAATTGTTTAGTCTGACTCAATAGCCCCACACTTAACCACTGTGCTACTAATAATATTACATCTGAATCCTTCTATTCGCATGTCATCATGCCAGCCTTGTCACAACGACTCTGGTTTCCAGTGTTCTGCATTCAAGTGTGTTTCACAGGCAAACTCCACAGTGTGTGACCAATGTTAGGGGTACAACAAGGGGCAGCATCTGATGCAGCATGTAAAATATGATTAATATTTTTCAGAAAAGGAATCCTGTTTCAGAAATTGATTTACTAACATAGTTCACAGTCTGAATAATGATGTGGAGGAAAATTGCTGTGAATGAACAAACAAATGGGTGTATTCACAGAATACATGAGTATAGCACATGCATAATGTGTGACCTATGGAAAAAGGAAAGCTTGCAGCTCATTCGAGATCTTATTCATTCCCAGGAGTAATTTTGTTGTTGTTGTTGTTGTGCCAGATAGATGTCTGTCATCACAAAATATTTATCTTGTTTATAATTTTAAGAAAATAGTAAATGGATGACAATTGTTTCCATATAGCTGTGTGGTATTTTCTTTTTGTTTTTGGTCCCTGTTGCCACATATGAGTTTTTCACTAATGATCCATCATCGAATAAATGGTCTCACATGATTTCTCAGGTCATTGTTTTTATATAACTAGTCATTGGAACAGCTGACTCAGTTATATGGGTTTTTCTGGTCATGGGTTCTTTAACAGATAGTTAAAGATATGTCATCAAAAATTACTGTCTCCTCAGGAAATTAAAATTCTCTGAGATGGCTGAATTAGCTTCCATATAAGCAATATCAACTTGCTTCACATATTTTTATAGTCAGCTTTATGAAACTATAAAAATTTGTTTGTGGAACATCTTACTATTGACAGTGAAGTTAGGTAACTATTTAAAAGTGTTTGCTAAAAGTTACTTTAGTTCTGGATATCTATATGTAAAGAAATAAAACTAGACCCCTATCTCTCACTATACACAAAAGTCAAATCAACATGAATTAAAGACTTAAATCTAAGACTCAAAACTATGAAACTACTAAAAAAAATTTGAGGAAACTCTCCAGAACATTGGTCTGGGCAAAGATTTCTTGAGTAATTCCCCAAAAGCCAGACAACTAAAGCAAAAATGGACAAATGGGATCACATCAAGTTTAAAAGCTTCTGCACAACAAAGGAAACAATAATCAAAGTGAAGAGACAACTCACAGAATGCGAGAAAATATCTTCAAACTATCCATTTGATAAGGAATTAATAACCAGAACATATAAACCATATAAACAACCCAAACAACAATAGAGAAAAATCTAATCATCCAATTTAAAAATGGGCAAACAACAATAGAAAAAAATCTAATAATCCAGTTTTTCAAAATGGGCAAAAGATCTGAATAGATATTTTTCAAAAGAAGACACACAAATGACCAACAGGTATGTGAAAAGGTGCTCAACATCGTTGATCATCAGAGAAATATAAACCAAAGCTACAATGAGCTATCATCTCACCCCACTTAAAATGGCTTTTATCCAAGAGATAGGTAATAACAAAGGGAGGCGAGGATGTGAAGAAAGGAGAAACTTATATGCTGTTGGTGGGAATGTAAATTAGTACAATCACTATAGAGAACAGTATGGAGGTTCTTCAAAAAACTAAAAGTAGAACTATCATGTGATCCAGCAATCTCACTGCTGAGTATATACCCAAAAGAAAGGAAATTAGTGTATAGAAGAGATAGCTGCACTCTCGTGTTCATTGCAGCACTATTCACTTTAGCCAGGATTTGAAATCAACCTAAGTGTTCATCAACAGATAAGTGGATAAAGTATAGTACACATACACAATGGAGCACTATTCAGCCATAAAAAAGAATTAAATACTGTTGTTTACAACAACATGGATGGAAATGGAGGACATTATGCAAAATGAGATAAACCAAGCACAGAAAGACAAACTTCACATGTTGTCACTCATTTGCAGGAGCTAAAAATTAAAACAATGGAACTCATGGAGATAGAGAGTAGAATAATGGTTACGAGAGGCTGGGAAGGGTGGGGGCTTGGAGAGTGGGAAATGGGGATGGTTGATGTATACAAAAATGTACTTAGAATGAATAAGATCTAGTATTTGATAGCACAAGAGTGACTACAGTCAACAATAATCTATTATACATTTTTAAATAACTGAGGGAGTACAACTGAAATGTTTCTAACACAAAGAAATGATGAATACTCAAAGTGATGGATACCCTATTTACCCTGATGTGATTATTACACATTGTATGGCTATATCAAAATCTCATGTATCCTACAAGTATTGTATATTAGTATCCTACTATATACCCATACAAATAAAAAAAAATTAAAACACACAATAAAGAAAAAGTTAGTTTAGTTGATCTACACCATTCTTTTTTTACTTTGCTAACTTCCAAAAAAACTGTATTTCATGGAACATAATTTGGGAAATGTATGACCTTTCTAAGAATTATTATATCATTCTTATTTCCATAAATGTTTTAGAGTACAATTAAAATAGGCTTTTGAAACTTTATGTAATACCATAGGGAAAGATAAAAAATAATGACCAACCTATTGAACAGTTTATCTTCCTAGATAGTATTTTTCCCCAATTAGTAGCCTCAGCTGTTAAACTATTCTGTCATATACACATTGCCCATTAAAAGGAACACCTGGGGCAAGGCAGAGGGACTCACTGGGAATCAGTAGTGTCTAATACTACATCCATTTTGGTTTTGACCTGTTGAAATTAGCAAAGTCAGTGGAGCCTTAAAACACAGTTGGCCTTTTAAAGATAAAGCAGAAGAGCCACATAGTATCCGATCTGGACAGAGTAACAACCACAAAATTCTGAAACACATCCAGGCCTCTGTCTTTAAAGCAGTGTTAGCTCAGTTCTGCTAGGCCAGGCAAGCATATCTGATTGGGACAGCAGGATCCCAGAGCAGCTATGGACCAATGCAGATACGTGACATATTCTGGAGATCAGCTTGAACTACCACGGGGCTGTGGATTGTTGAGAATCAATGGCAGAAGGCAGATCTGCTGAGCATGTGACAGAGGAGGGAAACCTGGTGACTTCAGCTGAGTGGAGAGAGGCAACCTGGGGTAGAGTCACAGCATCAGCTTTTTAAAGTGAAAACTGTGGAGACTTAGAAATATGTGATCTATAAGAACAGACTTGCCAGACTTGACCTTGAATAAAAGAGTCATTTTATCCTACACAGAGAATTGTGACAACTGCTTAATAGTAATGATCAAATCACAGCAACAGCATTCAAGTTCAGGAAATAATGAGCTAAAGTAAAACCAGGAGGAATTTAAGACAAGCTAAAATGACACTCTTATATCTTGACATTTCTTCAGTACACCTTATTTTATAACTGGGGCCATGGTGTCTTAAGTTCCTCCATTAAGGCAGACAACCCCTAATTTTGCATTGCATGGAAAAGATGATAGCCTATTTCCCACAGGAAAATGCCAACACCTTACTGGGCATGCTTGATGATAACTGACAATATCAGAGCCTGAACTGATATGGCTGTGTTGGGTTCTGAACAAACTGCTTCAGAGTTTTGTAACTGATACCATATGCTTTACTCAGTCCCCAAATGCAACTAGACAAAACCCCTTGCCAATCTGTTCCAGATTGTCTTGTGTATTTTATGGCTAAGGACTGAATTGCAAGGTAACATTCACAGCCAGGAAGAAAAAATTGCAATTTATAAATCAGGGTCCGGTAAGTCTAAGAGACAAAGGATGCCGACTGCTTTGCAGGCAGAGGTATAGGAGAGGATCAATTGCTTTAGGCCCCACTTCCCCTGTCTCTGTTGTTTCCTCTGCTTAGAAAGCCTGTCAGCCTGCTATCCTCCTGGTGAACTTCAATATACTTCAAGTTTAAACTAAAGCATCTCGAGTTGACCATGTTCTTTTGTGCCAACACTGTGTCCAGAGCAATCTTCATTACAGCATTTATCACTCTCTACAGCAATCATGTGTTTACATATCTGTTTTCTCTTCTAGAACTCCATGAGGGCAGGGGCTATGGCAGGCTCACATAGATGTTAAACAAATGTCTGTTAAAGGAATTCATTGGAAAAAAAATGAATAAATGTCATAAACTGTAAACTTCTTTGGAGAACTAAAAACACATGACAAATGAGTACTGATGATTTTCAAAATCATATTAAGGCAAATATTTTCCTTGATGACAGGCACAAACATGTAAATACTTTTTTCATTGCCTACCATGAGAATTTATTTTAAATCTTTAGTTAATAAGTGATTGCTAATGGACTATTATCCAAAAGTGGAAATTATATGAGTGACCCTGCATGAAGTGGAAAGATGCGTTGAGGCTTTTTTCCAGGGGGGTGCGGGAGGGGATGCATTTGGCCTGATTTATGTACACGCTGGCTTAGTCTCACTTTTGACCAACTGTAAGCATTTTAAAGTGCAGCTGGTTATGTTTAAAGATGCCATCTGTAGCCATGACAAAAGAGTCTTCCCTGATGAAGATTTAATTGGTCCATAAATGTTTCACAAACACAACCTTTGTTTCTTAGTACAGTGTGTTTTGTTCTATTTTGTTTTATTTTTCAGTCTATGAAGCATGGATTTGAAGTCAGATAAACCCATGGTTCAAACCCTATTTGTTCCATTTATTAAGCTGTGTGCCTCCAAGAAAAGCTTCCTTCAAACTTTCCAAACTTTTGTTTCCTCATCTATTGAATAAGAATGATAATGTCTACCTCAAACAGCTGCAAAGATTCAATGCCATAGTGCATTTGAAGTTCCTACCCTGGGGCTTGGCATAACCAAGTTCTCTATAAATGGCGTTTCCCTTTCTCCTTGTCAACTCTTTAGGAGACACTCTTTAAGAGTTAGGTGTACCTTATCTCTTCTTTAGCTTATTGACTGTCCTCCTGTAATTTCCACAATTTTTAAAGAGCAAATGCTTGTAGATCACAATCTATGCAATGGATACCCATGAATGCCAATAAGATGTGACTACACAGAGCCATTACTCTGCTGTAGGAAACCTCACAAAACTGTGTTCTTACAGGTTAGAATATCATTCTATTGTTAATGCACTTTTACCTTCAAAAGAGCACCAAAATATGACTATCAAATTGTGCTAATCTTTTAATTTTTAATATTAATTTAGAGTTACAGAAACTTTTCAAATACTCTTCCCCAGTTTCTTCTAATGTTAACATCTTGCGTGACCATGGTACATTTAGCATTCCTAAGCTATTAAACTTGGTACAATTTATTTACTTAACCAAACACCTTATCTGGATTTCACCAGTTTTTCCATTAAAGTTATTTTTCTGTTCCAGGATCCAGTTTAGGACCCACATTACTTTTGGTTATCATGCCTCTTATTCTTCTCTAGTGTGTGATGATTCCACAGTCTTTCCTTATCTTTCATGATCTAGACATTTTGAAGAGTGAAGGTCAGTTATTTTGTGGAATGCCTCACAGTTTGGAATTATATAATGTTTTCTGCTGATTAAATGAACTTACATATTTGTGGCAAGAATGCTAGAGAAGTGATGTATTTCTCTTGCCGACATGATGAGGGTAGTGTTTGCTGGGTTTCTCCATTGTAAACTCACATTTTTCTCTGTGTCGTTAATAAATATCATAGGATAGTGACCTTTAGGGCTGCTCCTTAGAGTATTTTATCATTATTATTAATTTTTTTGAGATGGAGTCTCACTCTGTCACCAAGGCTAGAGTGCAGTGGTGCAGTCTTGGCTCACTGCAACCTCCGCCTCACAAGTTCAAGCAGTTCTCGTGCCTTAGCCTCCGGAGTAGCTGGGATTACAGGCATGTGCCACCATGCCTGGCTAATTTTTTTGTATTTTTAGTAGAGATGAGGTGTTGCCATATTGGCCAGACTGGTCTCGAACTCCTGACCTCAAGTGATCCACCTGCCTCGGCCTCCCAGAGTGCTGGGATTACAGGTGTGAACAGCTACACCTGGCCTGTCTTTAGAGTATTTTAAAAATATTATAAACATGTATAAAAATGTGAGACTACACATAGAAAGGACTGTCATGTCATAGATACAATTATGCTTCATAGGTTTCTAATTTTTACATTGTTAGAATATGTTTGAACTAAAAATGAATATGAACTTTTAATTTCACAATGCCATAGTAGTCTGAATGTTCAGTTTTGAAAGCATTAGCTTTTCTGGGCGGAATTTAGCTCCTTTTAGCATGCTTTGAGCTTAACTGTGGATGTACAGCATGTGATCAGTGAGTAATCTTTGAAAAATTATTCAGCTCTAAGTAATTACTAGTAAAGCTTCAATGAGAGATGCAATTTATAACATTAAGACATGTAATGGGATACATTTTTTGCAGCAGACCATATTCCATATGTCACTTGGTTGCATACACTTAACTTGCATTAATAGTGGATGGCAAGCCTTTACTCTTCTGCCTTTTTGTGTGCATGTAGACTACTGGGCCCTTTCTTCTACCCGTCTGTGTCTAATTTTCAACCATGTTCCGATGCCATACATTTATGGTTATGACAGGTGAGCTCTGCTAGTGACAGCATATTCCAGAGAAGCCTAGTGTCCCAGCTCCATCCTTTTGGCTCTGTTTCATGTGTCAGTTGCACTCATATTTCTATCTGTTAATGCAATAAACATGTAATAAACACCTGTAAGTCAGGCCCTATACTCAGTCATTAGACATAAGTGGATTAGATGAGAGACTATAAACAGTTTAGGAAGTATTTATTATTGCAACTGGAAAGTAAAGTCTATGAGCAATATAATTTTATTTTCATAAATTTTAAAAAACAACATATTTAAATGTAAAGAAAATTAAGAAAATTAGACTCCAAGGCCAGGGAAACTGCATACTTTATCTTGGAATATCATCCCAGATATGTGGATTGCACAGTAACTGTGATTTGAAGTTATATATTTTTAACAAAGGTAAACTTTGGTTGTTGATGTAGCAAGGGTCTAGAGCACAGTTTTTAATAAATGTATTAACTGAGATTTGTCTTCATATCATTATTTATTTGATATGACATATAATTTGAAGTAGTCCAAATCTCTTCACAAAAAGTGTTAGTATGGGAGAATCCCACCTGACACCAATCCTTTTAATGAAATTTAACACAAAATTAAGATTCAAGGATTATTGTGAAATTTAAAATTATCTTAATTTACTCATAGGCACCAGTGAGTTTTTAAAAAGATGTCTTACATATTTTTTAATTATAAGCTTTTGGCCAAGCAAGTATTAAGTGGGAAGTTCGCTTCAAAAATAATAATGACGGTAATGGCAATAATGATAATATTAATAATAGTAATAATAATACTCGTATTTTCCCAATTTCACAGACAAGAAAATTAAGGCAAAAAGAGACTAAGCAACTTGCCCAAGACCACACAGCTACTAAGTGGCATAGCCTTGGCTCAGGTTTGGGCCATGTAACCTCAGTCTACACTCTTAAATTCTTACCCTCTACAACTTTCTAGATAGTTAGGTTATAGGATAAGTTGGTATAATGAAAAGTCCTACATTACAGTGATTTAAATAAGATAGAAAAGTATTTCTCTCTTGTAACAGTATAGGAACGAGTGGCCCAGGGCTGGCTAGACAGTTCTGCTGTCTTGTGTGCATGGCTTCCATCTCTGGTCCAAACTGTCTGTATGCCTTGTTGCCATCTCCCAGCCATAAGGAAAAGGAGGAGGGAAGTCAAAGGCAAGCACCCTCCTTTTGAAGGATGTGACCAGAAGTTCACTTCTGCTCACATTCTGTTATTCAGTACTTGGTCGCAGGGCCACACATATCTGCAAGAAAGGTATGGAAATGTCCTCTAATTGAGTTGCCATGTGTCCAGCTAAACCTCCTGGGTTAAAAGAAAGAAGGGGAGAAAGAATACTGGGAGGAAATTAGCAGTCTCTGCTAGAACCTTCCTCTCTGGTTTTAGACTCCCACCTACCCAGAGAGGTGGGAGTCTATATAGAACTCTATATAGAACCCCTATTCTCCCCAAAGGAGACCACCCAGTTCAGAGTCTAAGATTTCTGGGAGATGTACTGGATGCTGCAAGTTTTTCCTTATGGTCCAATCACCTATAGCCAAAAAGACAAATTATGTGCCATATCCACTTCATACTCTATATGGAGAATAACCTCAAAGATAACTCTCATTCAGATAAGAAAGGAATGGTAAATATATGGTGGTCCATTGTCCACAGCAATTCTCAAATTCGGTGGCAGGATTTACAGACTCCCTGTTCCAACATGGAATATGTTCTTTGGTTTGCTCAACTGTTACACTTTTTGGAGCTTTTTGGTTTGCTCAGCTGTTATGCTTTTGAACATTGCCTTTTTTTGGAGAGTTATTCCTTACTTATTATCTGGAGGTGGTTTGAGAATATTCCCTAATTGAGAGGTTGCACAGTTTTGGTGGCTTTTATTTTTATTTTTATTTTTATTTTTGTCTCCCTCTGCCACCCAAGCTGGACGATGGCAGTAATTAAGTTACATTTCAACTGTGCTCTCCAGACTCAGTAATTCAAGATACTAAATTGTAACATAAAATTCTTATGAAATTACCTCATTTCTAATTTTAGCAAACTAAATCATTAGCTACATTAAAACCTGGATTTCCCTCCTTAAAATGGAATATCTGCTTAGTAGAAACTTTCTACTATGATCATAGATCACCTTAGACTCAAACTCCTTGGATCAAGCAATCCTCCTTTCTCAGCCTCCCAAGTAGCTGAGATTACAGGCATGAGCCACTATGCCTGGCCACAGTTTTTGCCTCCTCCTTTCCACAAGTGCAGGGGTAAGACCCAGATTTGTTTTAAGGGTCAAGCAGTCAGAGGCTTTTACAAGCCAAGCTTGTGATTTCAATGGAAATATGATTCCATAAAAAATGTAGTGGACATATATATGTATATATATTTGCATCTAGACAGCTCCATGTAAATATGCTATTCTATGTTAACTAGTTCGGCTTTTCTCTAAGCCAAGATATATCCTTGGAAGATGTCATTGTTTTGTATTTCCCAGTATTTTCTATAACCATTTCCTAAAGGCATCTGTTGGCCATTTAATCATATTAAAGCATTAAATGGACTCTGGCATATGCTTCAGTTCACTGGTTAGTCTGTTTTTATTCTTAAAGTTTTGGGGGTATTCATGAAATGCTTTGGAAAGCTTGTGACAGACTTGATAGGGCATGATGTCTGGCTGGTGTCTTCAGCAGTTAACACAATGATTCATTCCCATATGTTCTTCTTAGTGCACTGGCCTCATCTGTATTACATGGGCCAGTACCTCACAGCACCCGAAAGCCTGTATAGAAGAATTTAATATACCACTGTGACTGGAGAAAAGTAAAACTTGTTTGTAAATGTTTGTTTCCTTCAGATTTCAAAATTCCACAGTTTAAGGGTTACTGGAGGTGTATACCTGTGTGTGTGCATCTCATCTATATTACATGGGCCAGTACCTCACAGCACCCGAAAGCCTGTATGGAAGAATTTAATATACCACTGTGACTGGAGAAAAGTAAAACTTGTTTGTAAATGTTTGTTTCCTTCAAATTTCAAAATTCCACAGTTTAAGGGTTACTGGAGGTGTATACCTGTGTGTGTGCATGTGTAGATGTGTGCATATAGGTGTGTTTGTGTAGCAGTTACCAAGATATTTGGTTGGTGCAAAATTAATTGTGGTTTTTGCCGAATTTTTTTTTTGAGACAGAGTCTCACTCTGTCACCCAGGCTGGAGTGCAGTGGCACAATCTCGGCTCACTGCAACCTCTGCCTCCCTGGTTCAAGTGATTCTCCTGCCTCAGACTCCTGAGTAGCTGGAATTACAGGCACCCTCCACCATGCCTGGCTAATTTTTTTTTTTTTTTTTTTTTTTGTATTTTTAGTAGAGACAGGGTTTCACCATGTTGGCCAGGCTGGTCTGAAACTCCTGACCTCAGGTGATTTGTCCGTCTTGGACTCCCAAAGCCCTTACTTTCAATGGCAAAAATCACAATTACTTTCACACCCACCTAATAATTGTAGACAGGAAATGTCCACATGGTGCCCAAAACTAACGTGACTGCATCTTTTATTAAATATTCAACTCTCTTAGTAGTGCCACTCAAGCATAAGATTCCCCACAAGTTACATCTTTAAGGATTACAACCTCATATGCTTTATTAGCAGACTATTTATATGTGGGACAGTCCATCCATTCTGAAGTATTTATAACAGCAATTATTTTGAGTATGAGTGATCAATATCTCCTGGGCAAACCTACTTACTGCTTAACAGGTGGCAAACATCTGTTGTTGTTTGGTGTCATCATTTTTGGCAACTATACATCAATTAAAAGTTTTACTCATAAGTGGGAGTTGAACAATGAGAACACACGGGCATAGGGAGGGGAATATCACACACTGGGGACTGTTGGGGGACACGGGGCTAGGGGAGGGATAGCATTAGGAGAAATACCGAATGTAGATGACGGGTTGATGGGTGCAGCAAACCACCATGGCATGTGTATACCTATGTAACAAACCTGCATGTTCTCCACATGTATCCCAGAACTTAAAGTATAATCTAAAAAATGAAAAAAATAAAGTTGTCTTTTAAAATCTCTGCAGCCTATTACCTATTCCCAATCAGTACTATTTCTGCTTCAACCTACAAAAACAGGTTTGCTCCTTTGGAATATGAAATAAGTTTTTCTTGTTGCTATTATTTTGTCACTTCCAAAACTGATCTAGATTCGTCAAAGTATGACAGAACGCAAAGTAGTAACACACAGATCCAACACTGTATTTCTTTGTTCACAAGTCAAAAAGAACTGAATGTTGTATCTAAGCATCTAAATTCATTCTTTTGTTCATTTGTATTCATATTTACCCTTCTGGATTCCATCTGGAACCAAAAACAAAAGTGCAAGAAACCACAACAAAGGCTACTTTCCCTGGGTTTTCTACCTCACTGGAAGTGGGCAGCATTAGGCATTTCACAGGCTTCCTCTCACTAGATTTTCCAGTCCAAATCCTACAAAGACCAGAGACTCATACATTTCTAAATGGAGAATACAGGGTGTCTTTCAGAATGGACTTCAGCAAGCAGGACCACATTGGCCCCATCCTGGCTAATTTGAAGGCCATTTAGGTTGAAAAAGAAAAAAACTTTATATTAGCTCAGAGATTTGGAATGCATGAGAAATGTAAAGAAATATTTCCAATATTAATGTCATATTAATACATTTAATTGAGTAGAACTAATTCATTTGCTTGTAATTTGTTTCAATGTCCTTCCTTCCTGAGTTCCTTGCAGACTAACTTAAAATTCTTTCGTAGTATAATGAATAGCCACTTTTCAGCTGATATATGTTTAGGGAAGAAACACACAACTGTGTCACAGTCTACGATGGCTCATTACTAGGTGGATTCTAATGTGTTATAAGTAAGATTATCCATTCCAAACATAGACAGCAAGGGAAGCCGTATGTACTGTCCTCTACCCAACCTCAAGTTCCATTATTTTTAATAAAACTAAAACGTATTTGTAATTTCTCACTAAAACATAATAACACCCAGCATTGAAGCTTATCAATTTTTAAAGCCATATTTTTAGGAAAATTTTCTGCACAAAAAAATAGAATAACTTAAGTAGCTGTACATTTTTCGTAAAACTCAATGTAAGGTGATTACTTAGGTAAACCTTGTTCACTGCCAATTTTTATTGGAATGAATTGTAAGTGAATGTCAAAATGTTTCCTACTCCTCAGTAAAGATGTTTAATTTTGTCCTATATTTTTAATAGCCAGCTACTTAGTAAAAGTTTTTATAAGTTTTATAAAAGGAAATAGAGTTTAGAGACTTACCTGGTAATAATTTTTAAACATAACAAAGTTGAGGAAGCTTAATTTGTTGTCACATTCAAGAACTCTGTGTCATTAGAATGAGCCAAGCATGGAAATCATGATTCCAAATTAATGTGACTAATTTCTAACCACTTCCTATCCCAGTCTCTGAGCATCGTCTACTCTGAACTTCAGTGGCCATGTTTTCACCCAGCTCTAGCATGTTCCAGGTGCTCATCCCTCTACCTGGAACACTTACTTAACTCACTCTTATGTTTCCTTGGATAAATTATAAGTCTGCGAAACAAGACAGTATTAAATGTCTGTACAGGCTGCTAGTCCTTCATAGCCCTTAGTAGGAATCAAACCTTCCACTGCCTCCATTTCGGACTTCTAGCCTCCAGAACTGAAAGACAACAAACTTAGATTTGTTCTAAACCATATAATTTATGGTACTTTGTCACAGTTGCCCTAGGAAACAAATACAACTTCAAAGAGCTATCAGTTACCTTCTTTTCTATTATTCTGCTTTAACATCTTAAATAATATTTTTAAATTGTAGTTTTAAAAATACAACCATAATTCATACTAATGGTGAAATATTAAAGCATGTAAAATAAAAAGTAAAAGTGCATTTTGCCTTTCCATCTCTGGCCTTCTATTCTTAATCTTCTAAGAGATCCACTGTTTAGAATTTCTTGTGTATCATTCCAGAACTTATGTGTTCACAATCAAGTATATATACGAACATTTTATTTTACTTAAATAAGATCATGGTATACATCATGTTCTGCAATTTGCTTTACTGCTTTTAATAACTTATATATATCTCCATATCTTCACTCTATATCCATCTTTTTTATTATACTTTAAGTTCTAGGGTATAAGTTCACAACATGCAGGTTTGATACATAGGTATATGTGCCATGTTGGTTTGCTGCACCCATCAACTCGTCATTTACATTAGGTATTTCTCCTAATGCTATCCGTCCTCGAGTCCCCCACCCACTGACAGGCCCCTGTGTGTTATGTTCCCTGCCCTGTGTCCAAGTGTTCTCATTGTTCAATTCCCACCTATGAGTGAGAACATGCAGTGTTTGGTTTTCTGTCTTTGTGATAGTTTACTCAGAATGATGGTTTCCAGCTTCATCCATGTCCCTGCAAAGGACATGAACTAATCCTTTTTAATGGCTGCATAGTATTCCACAGTGTATATGTGCTACATTTTCTTAATCTAGTCTATCATTGATGGACATTTGGGTTGGTTCCAAGTCTTTGCTATTGTGAATAGTGCCACAATAAACATACATGTGCATGTGTCTTTATAGTAGCATGATTTATAATCCTTTGGGTATATACCCAGTAATGGAATTGCTAGGTCAAATGGTATTTCTAGTTCCAGATCCTTGAGGAATCACCACACTGTCTTCCACAATGGTTGAACTAATTTACACTCCCACCAACAGTGTGAAAGTGTTCCTGTTTCCCCACATCCTCTCCAGCATCTGTTGTTTCCTGACTTTTTAATGTTCACCATTCTAATTGGCCTGAGACGGTATCTCATTGTGGTTTTGATTTGCATTTCTCTGATAACCAGTGATGATGAGCATTTTTTAATGTGTGTGTTGGCCACATAAATGTCTTCTTTTGAGAAGTGTCTGTTCATATCTTTTGCCCACTTTTTGATTGGTTTGTTTATTTCTTGTAAATTTGTTTAAGATCTTTGTAGATTCTGGATATTAGCCCTTTGTCAGATGGGTAGATTGCAAAAATTTTCTCCCATTCTATAGGTTGCCTGTTCACTCTGATGGTAGTTTCTTTGCCATGCAGAAGCTCTTTAGTTTAATTAGATCCCATTTGTCTATTTTGGCTTTTGGTGCCATGGCTTTTGGTGTTTTAGTCATGAAGTCCTTGACCGTGCCTATGTCCTGAATGGTATTGCCTAGGTTTTCTTCTAGGAATTTTATGGTTTTAGGTCTAACATTTAAGTCTTTAATCCGTCTTGAATTAATTTTTGTATAAGGTGTAAGGAAGGGATCCAGTTTCAGCTTTCTACATGTAGCTAGCCAGTTTTCCCAGCACCATTCATTAAATAGGGAATCCTTTCCCCATTTCTTGTTTTTGTCAGGTTTGTCAAAAATCAGATGGTTGTAGATGTGTGGTATTATTTCTGAGGGCTCTGTTCTGTTCCATTGGTCTATATCTCTGTTTTGGTACCAGCATCGTGCTGTTTTGTTTACTGTAGCCTTGTAGTATAGTTTGCAGTCACGTAGCGTGATGCCTCCAGCTTTGTTCTTTTTGCTTAGGATTGTCATGGCATTGTGGGCTCTTTTTTGGTTCCATATGAACTTTACAGTACTTTTTCCAATTCTGTGAAGAAAGTCATTGGTAGCTTGGTGGGGATAGCATTGAATCTATAAATTACCTTGGGCAGTATGGCCATTTTCACTATATTGATTCTTCTTATCCATGAGCATGAAATGTTCTTCCATTTGTTTGTGTCCTCTTTTTATTTCATTGAGCAGTGGTTTGTAGTTCTCCTTGAAGAGGTCCTTCACATCCCTTCTAAGTTGGATTTCTAGTTATTTTATTCTTTTTGTAGCAATTGTGAATGGGAATTCACTCATGATTTGGCTGTTTGTCTGTTATTGGTGTATAGGAATATTTGTGATTTTTGCACATTGATTTTGTATCCCGAGACTTTGCTGAAGTTGCTTATCAGCTTAAGGAGATTTTGGGCTGAGCCGATGGAGTTTTCTAAACATACAATCGTGTCATCTGCAAACGGGGACAATTTGACTCCCTCTTTTCCTAACTAATACCCTTTATTTCTTTCTCTCACCTGATTGCCCTGGCCAGAACTTCCAACACTGTTGAATAGGAGTGGTGAGAGAGGGCATCCTTGTCTTGTGCCAGGTTTCAAAGGGAATGCTTCCAGTTTTTGCCCATTCAGTATGATATTGGCTGTGGGTTTGTCATAAATAGCTCTTATTATTTTGAGATACGTTCCATCAATACCTAGTTTATTGAGAGTTTTTAGCATGAAGGGCTGTTGAATTTTGTCAAAGGCCTTTTCTGCGTCTATTGAGATAATCATATGTGTTTTTGTCATCGGTTCTGTTTATGGGATGGATTACCTTTATTGATTTGTGTGTGTTGAACCAGCCTTGCATCCCAGGGATGAAGCCAACTTGATCATGATGGATAAACTTTTTGATGTGCTGCTGGATTTGGTTTGCCAGTATTTTATTGAGGATTTTCGCATTGATGTTCATCATGGATATTGGTCTAAAATTCTCTTTTTTTGTTGTGTCTCTGCCAGGCTTTGGTATCAGGATGATTCTGGCCTCATAAAATGAGTTAGGGAGGATTCTCTCTTTTTCTATTGATTGGAATAATTTCAGAAGGAATGGTGCCAGCTCCTCTTTTTTACCTCTGTTAGAATTTGGCTATGAATCCATCAGGTCTTGGACTTTTTTTGGTTGGTAGGCTATTAATTATTGCCTCAATTTTGGAGCCTGTTATTGGTCTATTCAGAGATTCTGCTTTTTCCTAGTTTAGTCATGGGAGGTGTATATGTCCAGGAATTTATCCATTTCTTCTGAATTTTCTAGTTTATTTTCTTGAGGTGTTTATAGTATTCTCTGATGGTAGTTTGTGTTTCTGTGGGATCGGTGGTGATATCCCCTTTATCGTTTTTTATTGTGTCTATTTGATTCTTCTCTCTTTTCTGTTTTATTTGTCTTGCTAGCAGTCTATCAATTTTGTTGATCTTTTGAAAAAAACAGCTCCTGGATTCATTGATTTTTTTGAAGGGTTTTTTGTGTCTCTATCTCTTTTAGTTCTGCTCTGATCTTGGTTATTTCTTGCCTTCTGCTAGCTTTTGAATTTGTTTGTTCTTGCTTCTCTAGTTCTTTTAATTGTGACATTAGGGTGTCAATTTTAGATCTTTCCTGATTTCTCTTTTGGGCATTTAGTGCTATAAATTTCCTTCTACACACTGCTTTAAATGTGTCACAGTGATTCTGGAACACTGTGTCTTTGTTTTCATTCGTTTCAAAGAACATCTTTATTTCTGCCTTCATTTTGTTATTTACCCAGTAGTCACTCAGGAGCAGGTTGTTCAGTTTCCATGTAGTTGTGCAGTTTTGAGTGAGTTTCTTAATCCTGAGTTCTAACTTGATTGCATTGTGGTCTGAGAGAGAGTTTGTTGTGATTTGCTGAGGAGTGCTTTGCTTCCAATTATGTGGTCAATTTTAGAATAAGTGCTATGTGGTGATGAGAAGAATGTATATTCTGTTGATTTGGGGTGGAGAGTTCTGTAGATGTCTATTAGGTCAGCTTGGTGCAGAGCTGAGTTCAAGTCCTGGATATCCTTGTTAACCTTCTGTCTCGTTGATCTGTCTAATATTGACAGTGGGGTATTAAAGTCTCCCATTATAATTGTATGGAAGTCTAAGTCTCTTTGTAGGTGTCTAAGGACTTGCTTTATGAATCTGGGTGCTCCTGTATTGGGTGCATACATATTTAGGATAGTTAGCTCTTCTTGTTGAATTGATCCCTTTACCATTATGTAATGGCCTTGTTTGTCCCTTTTGATCTTTGTTGGTTTAAAGTCTATTTTATCAGGGACTAGGATTGCAACCCCTGCTTTTTTTTTTTTTTTGCTTTCTATTTGCTTGGTAAATATTCCTCCATCTCTTTATTTTGAATCTATGTGTATCTCTGCACGTGAGATGGGTCTCCTGAACACAGCACACTGATGGGTCTTGACTCTTTATCCAATTTGCCCATTTGTGTCTTTTAATTGGGGCATTTAGCCCATTTACATTTAAGGTTAATATTGTTTTGTGTGAATTTGAGCCTGTCATTATGATGTTAGCTGGTTATTTTGCCTGTTAATTGATGCAGTTTCTTCATAGCGTCGATGGTCTTTACAATTTGGCATGTTTTTGCAGTGGCTGGTACCAGTTGTTTCTTTCCATGTTTAGTGCTTCCTTCAGGAGCTCCTGTAAGGCAGGCCTGGTGGTGACAAAATCTCTCAGCATTTGCTTGTCTGTAAAGGATTTTATTTCTCCTTCACTTATGAAGCTCAGTTTGACTGGATATGAAATTCTGGGTTGAAAATTCTTTTCTTTAAGAATGTTGAATATTGGCCCCCACTCTCTTCTGGCTTGTAGGGTTTCTGCCAAGAGATCCGCTGTTAGTCTGATGGACTTCCCTTTGTGGGTAACCTGACCTTTCTCTCTGGCTGCCCTTAACATTTTTTCCTTCATTGCAATCTTGGTGAATCTAACAATTATGTGTATTGGGGTTGCTCTTCTTGAGGAGTATCTTTGTGGCGTTCTCTGTATTTCCTGAATTTGAATGTTGGCCTGCCTTTCTAGGTTGGGGAAATTCTCCTGGATAATATCCTGAAGAGTGTTTTCCAACTTGGTTCCATTCTCCCCATCACTTTCAGGTACACCAATCAAACATAGATTTGGTCTTTTCACATAGTCCCATATTTCTTGGAGGCTTTGTTCATTTCTTTTTACTCTTTTTTCTCTAACCTTGTTTTCTCTCTTCATTTCATTCATTTGATCTTCAATCACTGATACCCTTCATCTACTTCATCGAATCAGGTATTGAAGCTTGTGTATGCGTCATGAAGTTCTCATGCCATGGTTTTCAGCTCCATCAGGTCATTTAAGGTCTTCTCTACACTGCTTATTCTAGTTAGCTATTCGTCTAACCTTTTTTCAAGGTTTTTAGCTTCCTTGTGATGGGTTTGAACATGCTCCTTTAACTCGGGGAAGTTTGTTATTACCGACCTTCTGAAGCCTACTTCTGTCAACTCATTAAAGTCACTCTCCATCCAGCTTTGTTCCATTGCTGGTGAGGAACTGCCATCCTTTGGAGGAGAAGAGGTGCTCTGGTTTTTAGAATTTTCGGCTTTTCTGCTCTGGTTTCTCCCCATCTTTATGGTTTTATCTACCTTTGGTCTTTGATGTTGGTGATCTACAGATGGGGTTTCGGTGTGGATGTCCTTTTTGTTGATGTTGGTGCTATTCCTTTCTGTTTGTTAGCTTTTCTTATAACTATCAGGTCCCTTAGCTGCAGGTCTGTTGGAGTTTGCTAGAGGTCCACTCCAGATCCTGTTTGCCTGAGTGTCACCAGCCGAGGCTCGGTTGGAAATGCAGAAATCACCCGTTTTCTGCATCGATCATGCTGGGAGCTGCAGACCAGAGCTGTTCCTATTTGGTCATCTTGGAATGGATGTCCTCCACATCCATCTTTTCTAAGAATTACAAAATATTTGATTATCTGGATGCAGCACAAGATATTTAACCGGTTTTGTATTGATGGACACTTGAGATGTGTTTAGTTTTGTGTTATTAATATTTTATGAAGTGCTCCAGTCAGTTTCCTTGTACATCTATCTTTGTGTACTTTGTAAAGTAGATTTGTAGGACGAAGTCTTAGCAGTATAATTGCTGGTTTAAATTTATATGCAATTATTTTTGCAGATATTTCAAATGCCCTCCATAAAGGAGAAAAATCTCTCTTAATATTAATTTACATAAATTGCTCTCTTTTCTTCTTGAAAAACATTCAATTTTGGGATAAATGTGATATCTCAAGGGCGATTTTAGATAGATTATCATTAATTATTTATTGCTAATGTAAATGTAAGCTAATTATTCTATAAATGTTTATTGAACGTCTGATACTGTGAATCAGACAACAGCTACTCAGTATTTTATGGCTGATTGACTACAGTACAAGGAGAGTTGTTAAATTAAAAGACCATGTAAACACAGAAAATAATTCATTCCTTCAGAACAAGATGCCAGTCTGTACAAGGAATCCATTTGGAAATTTCTCAAAAGGGAGAACCACAAACACAAAATTCTAGAGCTAAATAGATCATATGGGAATTATTTAGACAATTATTCTGTAGAGACTCAAAAACATTAGAGCCAGAATTATATTGGAGATCATTCCAGTGCCCCAAATATCCATGCTAGCAGGAACCCAGCATTGGCCATATAGGTCATGTTTACCCTTATGTTCTCCCCTTTTTTCTCTATTCCAGTGGCCCTTTCTCTGCAGCTGGGCCCCACACCTACATCCATCCATTTCTTCTCCTTCCATTGATCCTATATACTGACAATAGCTTCAATCAGGAGCCATGTTTTGAATGTTTATCACATGCCGAGGACTCTGACAAGTGCTAGAAACAGAAAGATTGTAACACACTTTCTGATCTGAGCTTACATCGTGGATGGATTTATACCAAAAACAGCCTCGGTGTGACTGTACCTGAAAAGACATAAAGCAATGCAAGTCGATTTTAAGGAACCAACTTTCAACTGGGATTGGAGTGGAGATGGAGTAAAGGTGAAAGAGAAAGTATTGATTAATGCACAGGAAGATTGAAATTAGACTATAAAACCAATGATTTGCTCTGCTTTTGGGAAAGTCAGCTATACAGTAAGATGAAGTAACAGAGGTATAAAGTGAGATGGACCTCCATTTAAAACCTACCTCTCGGTAATTTAGCATTTCTATTTTCTTATTCCTAAAATGAAGGTAGGAGTTGTTGTGAGAAAAATAAGATAATATGTGTAAATAACTTACATGCCAGGCATATAATAAATGCTTAAAAAATATATCTATTTCAATTATCATTATGCTCCAGTTTTATCCCTGAGAAGCTTGACAAATCTATACTAGGTTTCTGGTAGGTTGGAAGGCAGGTTAGAACTCCAAGTAGCAACTAATATTCATCCTGAGATTTGCAAAATATTTTTGGAATAAACCTATAGCAGAACAGACAGTTCATAATTGGCAAACTACTTAAGATTTGTCACAAAAATCAACTCAAAATGGATTAAAGACTTAAATGTAATCCCAGAAACTGTAAAAATACTAGAAGAAAACCTAGGGAAAGGTCTCCTGGACATTGGTTTAGGCAAATAATTTATGATTAAGACTTCAAAATCACAGGCAACTAAACCAAAAATAGACTAATGGGACTTAATTAAACTAGAAAGCTTCTGCACAGCAAAAGAAAATCAAGAGATAACTTGCTGAATGAGAGAAAATATTTGCAAACTATTCTCCTGACGGGGGACTAATATCTAGAATACACAAGGAACTCAAACAACAAGTGAAAAAGCAAATAATTCCATCAACAAGTGGGCAACTTATAGAAATAGACATTTCTCAAAAGAAGACATACAAATTGCCAATGAGTACATGAAAAAATGCTCGATATCACTAATCATCAGAGAAATGCAAATGAAAACCACAGTGAGATATTACCTAACTCCAGTCAGAATGACTATTATTAAAAAGACAAAAAAAAAATAGATGTTGGCAAGGAGGTGAAGAAAAGAGAACTCTTATATACTATTGGTGGGAATATAAACTAGTACTGCTACTATGGACAATGATATGGAGATTTCTCAAAAAAAAAAAAAAATCCAAAATAGAATTACCATCCAGTCCAGCAATTCCACTACTGGGTATCTAACCAGAAGAAAAAACATCCATTTATCAAAGGGATACCTGCACTCATGTGTTGCAGCACTATTCACAATAGCAAAGATATGAAATCAGCATAAGTGCCTATCAGTGGTTGAATGGATAAAGAAAATGTGGAACATGGACCATTACTTGGCCATAAAAAATGAAATAACTTCATTTGTAGCAACATAGATGGAACTGGAGGTTATTATCTTAAGACAAATAAACCAGGCACAAAAAGACAAATATTACATGTTCTCACTTATATGTGGGAGCTAAAACGTTGATCACATGGTGGTAGAGAGTGAAAAGATAGATAACAGAGTCTGGAAAGAATGACTGGGGATGAGGAGGGAGGATGAAGAGAAGTGGGTTAAAGGGTACAAACATACAGTAAGACAGAAGGAATAAATTCAATGTTTGATATCAAAGTAGGGTGACTACAGCTAACAAAAATGTATTATACTCAGATGATGGACAACTTAAATACCCTGACCTGGCCACTAAGCATTATATACCCATGTAAGACTGTTGTGGGGTGGGGGGAGGGGGGAGGGATAGCATTGGGAGAGATACCTAATGCTAGATGATGAGTTAGTAGGTGCAGCACACCAGCATGGCACATGTATACATATGTAACTAACCTGCACATTGCGCACATGTACCCTAAAACCTAAAGTATAATAAAAAATAAATAAATAAATAAATAAAAATTAAAAAAAAGAAAATTTCACATGTACCTCATAAATCTGTACAAATTTTTAAAATAGATTTGTTAATGTCTCCTTCCCAATTTGTGAATATGATATTTTTAAAAGAATAAAAAAAAGTGAGAGAGACAAATGCTTATATCCTAAATAGCATAAATGGCCGTATTTGAATATCTCCTAAAGTTATGCTCTATATGATATATTTTCCATGATAAACATCTTCAGTGTGAATCACAAACAACTCAGGATGTGTTATCTTGCTTCTCAGCATATGTCTAAGAAATCAGTCTTCTTGCCAAAAGCAGAAAAAAGTTTCAAAATCAAAATTATGAGTCTCATAGATTGATTTTCATAGTAGAAATGAAATGAAGGTCCTTGTAATGGGAAACAATTAGAAATCTCAAAATCCAAATATTTCATGATTTTCACTTTACAGTACTTATATATGGCACCCAGGAAACTTCTCAGTTGACCATAATTAATTTATAAGAAAATATGAAAAATTGAAATTTTATTTGTTTATGGCAGGAGCTGATGAAACATTTTCTAATGATGGAAGCTAAAATTCCCTAACACAATATTTGTGCATCTTATACTAAGTTCATCTTTCGATGCAATTTAATTTTTCTCTTATTCTAAAATGTTTGTTTTTTTAGTGCACATCCTAAAAAAAGAAATGTGAGTGCTTCAAAACAGACCTTGAGAATGAAATGCTTTCAGTTAACCTTATGGAAACATCATAGAAAGTAGCACTGGACAAAGTAGAAGTTATTCAAGTCAAGCAGAGTATGGAGTGAAGACTGGATGGAGATTAGCCAAAGAGGAGGACCGCAGCCAAACTTTACCCTGAATGCAATGCAATCTCTTGAATTATTTCAAGCAACAAAGGGAGTTTAAAACTTTTGCATTTCAGGAAGATGACGTTAGCAACAACATGGAAAATAGACATATGGGTGGTCCATAGAACTGTAGCAGAGGAGACCCATTAAGAGGTCAAGGCAATTCCCATGATAAAAGAACATAAAGACACAGATCAAAATAGTATCCATTGAAATCAAGAAAAAAAGAAATCAAGAAGAGAAAGTTGATATGAATATTTGGTGATTGATTGGCTGCTAGGGGCAATGAAGAGAAGGGAAACTTGGAAAACTGAAATGTCTGGCTTGGGCACCAAATCTTCCAAGCTCAACAGTATTGAGGTTATTGGGGATGGAACAGATTTTGGAATGATTTTTAAAGTTCAATTTCAGCTGTTTGGTGAGTAACAGCAAACCTGACTAATAGTAGCTTAAACAAATAAGAGATATTTTCTTCTTATCCAATAAAAAGTCCAGAATTAGACGTTTGCAGCAGATCAAGAACATCAGCACATATCAAAATGGTTTCAGAAGATCAAGAATGTCAGCACAGATCAAAATGGTTTCAGAAGATCAAGGATGTCAGCACTAAAGTCTCCACAAAGTTTTTGGCCTTTCTTCCATAATTTAAGATAGTTGTTGTTCTTCCAGCTATCAATTTCCTGTTCCACAAGCAGAGAAGAAGAAACAAGAGAGGAGAAAGGAACAGCCTCTGTACCAGAAAAACAGGCTTTCTCTGCAATTCCCTGAAAGTTTATACTTACATATCACTGACCAGAAATGTGTCAGTGGCCACTCTTGGCTGTAAGAAAAACAGGGGAGACATGTTATTAGTGTTCTCTTTAGGAGAGCAAAACAAGGAAAAGTAAGATCAGAATGGGTTTTGACTCAACCTATGATATCTGTCATAGTTATATTGAAATTGAGGTACTTCTGAGACATCCAAGGGAGATGTCCAGGAAGCAGATGACTATGTGTCTGGAAGCCCTGAGAGTGGCCTAGACAGGGATCCAGTTTGGGAGTCGTGATCATTCAAGCTGTGGTTATGCCATGAAGATGAATGATCTCTCCCAGAATGCAAAGTAAGAGCACTAAGGGCATGACTATAGAAAGGGTCAGACCTTAAGGGCTGGGTAACAAAGAATCTTCAAAGGAGTTGGTATTTGGTAATAAGGAGTGTTAATAAAAGCAAAAGGTGAGCATTTCCAGAAGTAGAAAAGAATGAGATGAAAAATGCAAGTGAAAGAAGCAAACCTTCACAGATGGAAGAAGATTTACTTTACTACCACATAAGAAGAGATATCTGGGCTGGTTGTCTTATTGTCAGATAGCACAAATTTGAGCAAATTACTGTCTAATGGGTTCAATTTTTTATGAAGTAGAAGACAAGGTCATCTAATGAGACCAACAGAGATGTAGAAATGAGGGAGCTTAAGGAGAATGATGAAGGTTTGAAGTAGCCTTTGTGAAGAGTGGGGAAATGTTCCAACTAGGATAATAGAACCAAGATTTCCAGACAGTACTGAGAGACCATCAGGAAATGTGTCTGGCATTTATCTTTATATTTGTGTGATTTTTGCCAGTGTCACTGACAGGTATGTAGAACGTTGGATGGAGATAGATTGGATTGTTCCAGGATTGGAGAGCTGCTGTGTACCATTAGTAAAATAAAAAAAGGAAGATGTGGATTGTTGAGGTATAGAAATGAACAGTATAGACACAAATTGAAAGAGTTAGGAATCATGGGAATGGAAGTTCTGCATGACTGCAGAAGAGGCAGGAATAAGGTAGAAGAAAAGTATATTTTATTTCAAGAAAAGGAAATAGAATTTAAAATTACAGATGGAGCATCCCTGGCTTTAATAAAATATTCTAGCATTTGTACAAAAATATGGTTGAATGAAATAGAATGAATCCATATAGACCTTTCAGAGCAAATTGTGAAATGGAGAGAATGACAATGGCTAAGGTGTTCCATTGGTATGTGGAAGCATAATTAAGATGTTGATAGAAGATTGCCACAAGGAGGAGCCAGGTGAAATGAGCCACAGCTGAGGGTAACACAATGGAATAATGGTTTGAAAGAGGCAGTTGGAAGACAAGAAGAAGTAAACTTCCTGACTATGCAGGCAGCCTTCCCTGGAGATGGCTACAGAGAAAGAGGGCAAGTTGTCTTTTCCCACACAGTTGCAGGGCAAGTTTTCTTTCCATTCCCCCTCACCTGTTTTCCCTGTGTCGGGATGGGTTTTGGGGAAGGTGAGGAGATGGAGGGAACATTGAGTGAAGCCTTTGAGATTGTAGAAGGGTTTGCTTACCATGGATGGGAGTAGCAGAAGATCAGTGAAATTGGATTAGAGGAGAGATGAATAGCAGGTCTTGCATTTTGGTCCATGCATGAGGGTGCTAAAGATATGAGATGTGATGGGATCTGCTAGTGTCCAGTCACATGGCCTTAGGCTTAGTAAGTGTTCAGGCTCAAGAGAACCAGCAGACACCTTTGATCAGCAGTTCATCAGAACATTGGGGAAAATACATCATAAGATCTCAAATATATCTTACTTCAGGTGGGCTAAGAGTGAATTTATCTCCCCAGGAATGTCAGTTCTTGTGGGGAAAGGAACAGCCCTAGTCTGGAAGGGGACTCTCTGCCTTTCCAGAGGGATTTGGCCATGCCAGAATCATCACGTTTTGAGAGATCAGTTACTAACTTACTGGAAATGGCAGTAGCCCAGGGAAAGGGGAGGAAATGGGTCTCTTTGGAAGGAGCTATGTGCTGGAGGGAGTAATTGCATATTTTAAAATTTAGGTGGGCATTTAAAATTGTTTAGACAGAGAAGGGAATAATTCTTTCATCTCAGAGAAATAATTCCATGGGGTCAATAGAAGTAGGTAAGATTTAAAGACACAGATCAGCTCAAATAGTCCAATTCAGTATTGCTTTAAAAATATAGCAATATCGCATTTAAAATGAGAAATATTACTCATTCTTTTGTGGACAAATAATTCTGTAAGGAATGAAGTGGGTGTCCAGAGGAATAGATAATGAGAAACTGATCAGGCAGGAGGAAAAACCAAGAACATCATAATGATTCCGGTTAGTTACTCTAGCACCTCATGAAAAGTTAAGTAAATTTTTTGAATTATGTACTAAGCATATTTACTTTGCACACGTATGAACAAGAAAATTCCTATTAAGTATACTGTTGCACTCAATTGAGAACTATGACAATCTACTCTGGAGTTTGGAGCTTCCTTTTGAAGTCTCCAACAAAATGATTCACTCTAAGTGTGAAGATTTCTGGAGCTAATGCTGTTTTACAGAACTCTGCTAAATACTACATTTTCTGTGTCTATAGATCTGTGGCTCCAAGAGATGACACTTAAGACCAAAAAAGAGCTGTTAGCTGGGCACAGTAGCATGTGCCTATAGTCCCAGCTACTTGGGAAGCTGAGATGGGAGGACTGCTTGAGCCTGGGAGTTCGAAGCTGCAGTGAGCCATGATGGTACCAGTGTACTCCAGCCTGAGAGACAGAGGAAGACTCTGTCTCAAAACAACAACAACAACAACAACAACAATACTGTTGTTTATTCTTTTTAGTAACTGAAATATTCAATATGCCTAAACCTGACCAAATTGCTAATCATCCCAGTGAAGAAAGAAATGAGAGACACTAATGAGAATTTTCCTTTTTTTTAATGTTATTACTGTGATTAATCACTTTTAAGATCTAAAGAAATACTCAAAAAGATTCATGTGGCACTTAAATTATAAGTTTCAGAGACCCCTTGAGGAATAGAGAAATTTGGCTGCATCTTACGTTTCTATAGTGGCTTGACCAAGTAGGAGTTTGTTTTTCATAGTAAAAAGTGTAGAGGTAGCTCCACAGCATCACCAATACCCTAGGCTCATTCTATTTTTTCTGCCTATGGTTGCTTCATGGCCACAAGATGGCTGCTCATTCTCAGGCTTACATTCATATTCTAAGCAGAAAGAGGAAACAGAGTGATCAAGAAAAAGTGGCATCAGGAAAGTAAAACTTTTCCAGAACTCCCTAGCTGGTGTTGACTTACATTTCTTTGACTAGAACTATGTCTCCTGACTCCTTTTAGCTACGAGAGACTGGGAAATCAATTTTTTTAATGCTGGGCACATTACTCCAACAAAATACGGGTTTTTCTGCTAAAAGGAAGAAAGGAGAATGGATATGGCGTAGGTACCTAAGGCAGTCAGCGTCAGGACTTGAGCTCACCTAATGCAATTCTTTGCCTTCTCCTCTCTCCAGCCTTCACCATTTTGTAATGATAAATCTAGATCAAGTGACTTAGTGTCACACAGCCGGTTCATGACACCGCTGGAACTAAAATTCACAAGTGAAACTCCCGGCACAGTGGTGCTCTTTCCTGTGTATCTCACCATTGTCTTATTCCATAAAATGTACACAAAGCCCACCCTGCTGTACTGATAACCACCTTTTCTTCTCTTAACTCCCTCAGCTCTGTCAACCAGTCTCTGGACTTGGGTCTGCATTTGGCCATATGCTTTGGCTCATTCAACTTTCAGGGTAACATTGTTTGGCCACAGCTCAGAAGGTGATTAACCTTCACTCCAGTAAGCTGCCCTGGCTCTCTAAAATAGTGAACACTTTAATGGAAAGGCTTAGGATATGTAAACTGCAAACAAAGATTAACTACTAAGGGGAAATTCAATAGGAAGCACAGAATGCCATAGGATATTCTTTGGCCTAAACTACAGAGAAAAGGGTATGGCTCGAAATTTCATTTACCTCAAAATCTGCTGTCCTCCTCTTACTCTCTGCTTTGGTCTGTCCTTTGAAATATTGCTATCATTCTAGTCTTACCTCAAAACTTACTGGTGTCACTGTTTAGTTAGAACTAACAGGGCTGACTGACCAACTGTCACAGAACAGGTACCCAGTGGGAACCTCCATATGAAGGGAAAGACAGCACCATTTTTATAACAATTCAAACACAAAAACATCACAAGGTTCTAGGTAGCAGGAGTGGTCACTTGCCCAGGACAAGCCCTCAGCACACAAGTAGCAATATGTCTTTCTGATTGATAGATACTTGCCAATTACATGTAGCGCTTCAACAGAAGAAATCAGTTAGGACTTTGGTTATCTGTGATCTAGACTCTGTTTCTAATGCCCTTTGGATGAGTAGTGGCACATGATCACACACACACACACACACACACACACACACACACACACACACACATCACAGAAATCTCAAAACAAACAAGAATTTTCAGAAAAAGTTTAATCTAAATCCAAACTTTAAAAAATGTTTCAACATTATTTGCATGGGTATGTTAGGAGATATACCTAATGCTAAATGATGAGTTAATGAGTGCAGCACACCAGCATGGCACATGTATACATATGTAACTAACCTGCACATTGTGCACATGTACCCTAAAACTTAAAGTATAATAATAATAAAATAAAAAAATAAATAAATAAAATAAAATAAATTGAAGACAACATCTCAGTCTGAAGTACCCAAGTTTAGATGACATTATAGCATATAGAACTATAAACAGATAAATACTTTGCATTTAAAAGTAACGTCCAACATGGTACCTCCTAGAATGAAGGAACAGCCAAGTCTCCAGCTGAGGTGGTGAAAGTTGTTTATAATATTTCAAACTAAGATTGAGTTTCACAAGTACTAGAAGAATAATATTCTCCCTAAATAAAAAGTAAAGCATTCTAGATACAGCTAAAGCCTCCTTGACATCCACTGCCAGTCCAGGAACACATTCTACAGGTAACTACCATCATCCAGATTTCCTTTTATTCTCTTAACAGAGACATACCTGTTCCCACAAAATCAGTATTTAGTATGTTGTTGATTGCGTGAACACACACGTACATGGTATTTCAGATAGCATGAATTGTTCTATAACTTTTGGATATTTTCTTACCCATATGTCTTGAAAATATCTCCATGTTAGTTAGTTCATTTAGATTTATCCTTATACATATCCCTTATGTTTTTCTAGAGTAGACCCAGAAGGCTCCAGGGTTGCAGAGCCTCTGCACTTTTTATTTTAGTATAAACTGCCCTCCAAAGCAACTGAATTAACTTGCACTCCCATCAGCAATGTATAATGGTAATTGTTTCTCATTGCTCCCTCTAACATTTGATATAAAAATATTTTTGCAAGATGAATCATGACACTTTTTTATAGCCTTATAAAAGATCCAGTCTCCACTAAAAATAAATGGTTGGATAGATATCACACACATACACGGGTATACTAACAAGTATCATTTATAGATGTTTATTTAGACTACATCTCCCCACATTATAATAAACTTTGTGGTTTTTATTGCTGTATTATAATAAGCATTTTAATACAAATCATTTTTCTAATTTTAATCAGTATCTTAAACTCCATGTTTAGTCATAAATTAAGAAATGAAAATATGTAGACTGAATCAAGATTTTAAGTTCACTCACCCCCACCATTCCTCTTGTTCCTTAATATCCTGGACCTTTTTGTATGAGATCTGGGAATCTGAGGTTAGGATAGTTGAGAATATGAGAGAATGTAACCATAAATTGCTGATTAGAACCAGAGTTACACAGCAAAGAAGAGGTCAAATCCACTGTTTCTCCCCATGGTTGAGAATTTCTGATATAAAGAGGGACACGATAAAGTCTAACTTTTTATGCATTCAATAAATGTTTACTGTTTGCTGTATGATAAGCACTGGTTCCATATGTGAGTGGAATAATTATTTGTTCCCATGGCACATTCAGTATAGCAGAAAGGACCCAGACAAATAATAAACAAACTAACAAACAGTTATCAAATGGTGAAGAGCATAAAGGAAACAAATGGGGTGCTGACATGAACAAAAGTAGGGAGACATAATTGTGCTAGAGTTTCAGGAAAACCTTGCTGAGACCTAAAATATAAGATGTCTCCATGCAAAATTAGGGGGAAAGCAATCCCAATCTAGATGATAGGCTTTTAACATGCCCTAAATTGTGATAGACTGAGAGAACCCAGTGAGAAGAGTGGTAGTGGAACCACCTGAAGTAGGATAGAAGGACATAGGACAGGTACAGGGCCAACAGCTTTGCAGAATAAGCTAACAGAAAATGAGAGTGGTCCAGCCTGAAGGTGCAGCTCAGTGGATGGGGCAGAGGAAGGAGAAGGAGAGAAGTTTCAGAGACGCAATACACTATCGTTCTGTTCTACATCTGTCAGACTATTGAAAGCATTGCTTAGTGTAGCACATGCCTCCATAATGATACTCAGTGCAGTGAAATGTTACCCGCTGTTGTAAATATAAGAATGTGCTTTGAATAAAATACATGCATCTGATTCCACTCTGGTGTATCATGAATTCTTAAAAAAGGTTTGTTAAAATGAAATTCATCTGTTAAATTCTCTCCAAATAGTTCCCATTTCGCTTCTCACATTAACTGTCTCTTCCACTTGCTGTGTTGTCCTCTATTATAGTTTGTTTTGTTTTTAATGAGTTGACACAGATATATTTTTAAAGTAAAACTTGCTTTCATTTTTTAATTGGCAGAACAATGACATGAATATCAATGTCAAAATAAAGATTAAAATAAAGTTATCTACTTTTAGCACAAACAACTATTGGTAAGCCAGCAGGGGAAAGATAAGGAATATTTGCTCCCTTTTATCCATAAATGTTATTTGCCACATAAGATCTTATTGTTTAGATTTTATTATTATGCGTCAAGTTAATTAATACGACAACTAATATCTATTATTTTAATGCAGGATTGTGGTTTGCTGATTCATCCAGAGGAAACCTGTGGGTTGCAGCCTATTTCTTCTGACTACATTGAAGCCATTTTACAGTCTGAACTAAAAAGATGTCCATCTGGGGACATGAAAGGTGACTATCACATTGGATATCACTTCTCTAAAAAAAGAATAATTTGGTATAGATAAGTGTATGCTTATTTAAACTATCCTTTTATAAAAAATCAAGGGCATTACTTTTTATTGACTATGAACTATAAAGCATATAATTAATGTAAGTGCATTGTTTTAATATTTGAAATACTTTGATTAATCAATTATTTTCTTCTCCCCTTTTTACCCAGTTAATCCATATTCATCTGCAGATCTGTTACCCATGTTACTTTTGCCAGAGAGCCTTCCTTGAGCCTCTGATTTGTTTCTTTATTATATAGTTCATAGCACTCAGTAATTTTCTTTCATAGCAGTTACCGCAATTATTTAAATGACCAAGTATTGAATTAATTGTTTAATGTCAGTTTTCCCAGGATGTCAGCTTCATGAGGGCAGAGAGCCTAACTTTGTTTGCATTACACTAATTCATTTGGCACCATAATCTGTACATAGTAGTTAGAAAATAAATATTTGGTGTGAACCAAAGAACTGCAAAGTATGCAAGTTCAGTTTTAAATTATTTCTTTTCACTAAAAAAAAGTTAGGGGGCATGATTACTAGTATCCCTCATATATCGGTCATTTATATAGGCAAGAAAATTATGACATCAAATTTAATTACTGTGTTAAATCCTGCCTAAGCACTGAGCAGACCTGGAATGAGATACTTCTTTGGTGCCATTCTCAACATTCCCTATTTCTCTCCTTCCCCAGCAATCTTCTTTCAGTGGAGATGGTGGGGTCAAGCCAAAGTTGGGACTAAAAATGCCTTCAAAGCCATTAGAGGAACAGAGAGCATCTTCTCCAAGTTTCCTGGTTACTGCTCTGTCCTCCTGAACCCAAGTCTCCCTTCCTCTAAAAAGTCTGAAAAAACACTCAGGAGCTTTTCTACCCTTGCCATGAACTTCACACCACAGCTTGAATGGGAAATGAGTTTCCCAAATGGGCAGGACAAATTGCAATTTGGCATGCACAGTTAACAAACGTGGGCATGTCCCCATTCTTGAACATGTGTTCCAAATAATAAATTACAGTCAAGGAATAGAGAGGGATTTACCCATTATGGTGTGTCAGGTGGTGTGATTTGTGATTCTCTGCTAAATGAGATATATACTCTTCCATACAAAGGAGACACTGATATGTCCAGTTAAATATTTTTTATCAGATGACAATTTATGAGAAATCATAAAACAATTCTATTCCTCCTACTGCACCAAGGCAAAAGTTCTTCAACAAAAAGTTCAAAGTACATTACTGGGATTCTTCAAGACGTGGCAGCTTGTTCTGTTCGCTAAATGTACGCTAACTTATGTTGGGCTTTGTGCCTGGACATTGTGGGTGAGGCCGCCGTAGAACAGTGGCCTTCTGGTACTTAAGGAGTTAGGCCTCCTTAGAGAAGGCCCCAAATTGACTCACAAGTCAAGTGCATGCTCCTTAGCCTGATAATTTGAAGCCTCCATAATCTGGCCCATTTCTATATTTCCAGCCTCCTCCCAGCCTCTTTGCCTCTCTTTATGTTGACAGTGCCCCTTTAGAATTTCAGGTTTTTGTCCGCACTGTTCCCTCTACCTACAAGTCCTCTTCCCATCTTTTCCCAACTTCTGATGCTGGAAGTCCTCTCCGGGAAGCCTTTTTTCACCACCAGATTCCCAGCTTAGCTTCTTCCCAGTGCATCCTGGGCACATCTCTACAACAGCTCTTACCATATTATGTTAAGTATTTATATGTCTCTCACTTAGTCTCCAAAATGAAATGATGTTCCCTACGAAGAGGAGGAAGTAGCACAGGGCCATTCATAGGGTGAAGCCAGTAAAGATTAAAATACATATGCATTTATATTTTACCTGATCATTTTTCTTTTTATGTTTTATAATTGATAAAATATATAAATATAGGAATATATATATATATTACAGTGTACTCATTAATACATCAAGGGTGCATGAGCAATACGTTTTTACTGATGGCTTACCTAGATTATAGGCTTCTCTAGAGAAGAGATTGTCCCTTATCCACCTTCCAATGTCTAATATATGAATTTAAAATGGTTGCTGAACTAAAACCAAGATCCAACCTCCCTCCCATCCACAGAAGACTATGAGCAGCCAGGGCACAATCATGACAACCAACTGCTCCATCCTGAAGCTCCAAAAGGCCCAAAGACTCAAAAACTTAACAAGTGAGGTCAGGGTAGCAGTCTGCAAGAATGTATCATTTGCTGCTAGAGATCATTTCCTTCCTTAGTAGCAGGATTCCCTCCTATTGAAAGAAGTTATAGTGGACAAAACTGGGAGAAAGTTTATTTAGGAGCTCTGGATTTAGTTTTAATGGCCAAAGATAGACTGCTTTGAAAATCTTATTTTAAAAACACATTACAGCTATTGGGCAAAACTGGATCTTTTTTTTTTTCACTTTGCCTATGTATTGATCTCAAGATATCATTTTCAATAACATCAGCCATTAAACTTTTGAATGACTATATTTTTTTAGTTCTTAAATTGATTTCTATTTTTTAGGAAATAATTTAACTGTAAGATACAACCTAGAATTAAATCTGTTGCTTAAGAAAGAAAAAATAATTATTCTAATTAGGAAAAATAAAAATTTCTACAGTGGTCATTGAATGAGAATTAACTTTAAGGAAAATATTTCAGATTGCATTTTATGATATGTAAACAATTAAAAAAATTTATCCTACCTTATTTTAGCAAGGAATTATGACAACTTATACTTTAATACTAATATTGAAAATATAGATGTTTTTGTCTTCTTAAAAAAATGCTTTGTATTATAACATTACAGAGTCAGGAATTAGTGCCAACATTTACATGATTTCCTATCTCACCTCAACCCTAAATCAGAGTTGAACTTTTTTCCTCTGTTGTATCATTCAATCTGATTCACTGAAATGGCTGAAATCTAACTTGCATTAAATACAGAGCTATAATTATAAATCAAATGACTTCTCCTAAAAGACAATTTCGTTCCTCAGAATGTTGTTTCCTAAAACATATGTCACACTTTACTTCAGAAATCACAGCTTTGATTCATTCAGTGTTCAAATATATAACATAGAATTTATGGTACTTTTTTGGACAATTTTAGTAAAGAGCTGGTATTATTTAAAATATCAAGAGCACCAGTTTTGCAGATGTTATACAGATGCCTATTTCAAGCAGTATTTAACTCACAATAAATAAAAGGAATTGTTAACCAATGCAAAAATGCAGAGTTATGGCTGTATAAATATAGAGTAGTACGAACCACTGGGGCCAAGTTTTCAGAGACCCAATCAGGGTTCCTTTTTATGTGCATGCACTTTCATGTCCACAAACTAATTGCACCCATATTTGAATCTTTGTGCACGCAATTAGCTACTTGTTTCTTCATCCTTGGCAGCAAGTGGCCAAAGTGGGCCTCAGTTTGTACAAAATTAGCTGTCAGCAAGGTTGAGGGGTACAGTGTCTGAAGTACGGGTGGGATGCATATGCTCTGAGATTCTGAGATCTGCTGAAAACAGCCCTTCAAAAGATTATTAAATAGAATCTCATTAGCAGAAACATATTTATGCCCTCAACATATCATTATCCTATTAGAAAGAAAATTAACAATCTTTGCTTAAACATAGTCTCTGTCCACACAGGAGCTCACTAAGTAAATTCAGCTTTTTAAAATAAATTCATTATAACAATCAGTTTGTGAGTTTTCCTATAAGTGCTACCAAAGAGGATGTGGGGCTGTATTTCATTTTCTGCTGATTATTTTGTGGTGACCTAGCCTAATATGATAAAAGGATAGGCAAATTGAAGACTCAGAGGCCTCAGTTCTGGGCCTGCCCTGTCATTAACAGCATGATCCCACTTCTGTTATTTAACTCTTTGGGCCTCAGATTGCCTCTTCTGTTAAAAAAAAAAAAAAAAAGCGACGGGGAGGGGAGGGAGAAAGGACACACTCTAAGGCCTCTTCTAACCTCCATCCAACGTGATGCTACACAGCCACTCAATGTGAACCTCTGTGAAGGAAAGACTATCATTTATCTAAGGAGGTTTGCTTGAGAAATACATCAACAAAGATTAAACTTTAGGCTGTGTCTATATCAAAGATGTGGAGGAGGTTGGTTATTAATGACAAACCATGCTTGCCAGAACAGAATTAGAATTAGAAAGCAAGATATATTCTGAATGAAAAAGAAATTATAAAACAGAATTGGATGGAAAAATAAGCACTTTTGAGGAAGATAATCTTTATTTTGCCATTCAAAAACCAGCATCTCTCCTAAATTTTCTGGTTGTTTCTTTTAGCAGTACAGCCATTCTCTACAACCAGAAACTTTAGAAACATCTTTCACATAGCAGACCCTCTTTTTCTCCAATATATGCAGTCAGTGCTTCAGTCTCGCTCCTGTCAGGCCCATCTCTTCACTGTACCTAAAGTACCACTCCTTCCAGGTCTTCAAATCTTATCTGTCCCTAAAGGCCTGTTCACATATTATCTGCTTCATGGACCCTTCCAGAAAACTCTGACCTCCATGACTCTATTTTGAACAACTGTGGCTCACTGAGGGTAGAGGCGGGAAAATACATAAAATATATATGTTGACTATTAGGTAATCAGGCACTATGGCAGGTGTTATACATATTTTCCTTATAGAGAAGTAAATTTAATCATGAAAAGATTAAGTAATTTCTCCAATTTAAATAGTGAGTTTTATCCTTGGCAGCATATTGGAATCAGCAAAGAAGCATTAAAAAATACTGATTTCTGAGCCCCATCCCCACTGATTCTGATTCAATGTCTGGGGTACAATCTGGGCATAGGAATTTTTAAAAGCTTTCCAAGTGACTCTAATATGTAGTCAATGTTGAGGTCCGCAGGGCCATTTGGAGATAGAGCCCAGGTGTGCATGGTCTCCAAAGCCCCAACTCTTTACCACACAGATATTTTTACTCCATTATGCATTACTTGTTTTTATGCTATAGTTATTCTATATTATGTATAAATTATAATCTTCTAACCTGATTACAAATTTTTGAGGTTTAGCATTATAGTTAAGAGCATGGACTCTGGAGCTGACTGCCCTGCTCAAATGCTAGTTCTACTACCTACTAACTAGAGGATCTCAGACAAGTTCCTGAGCCCTGGTTAAGGAGATGATAACAGGGTTGTTGATGTTTAAATATGTTGATAAATTAAAGTTTTTAGAATATTCCTAGCATTTGGGAGGTACTGAAAAATGTTAACTATTTTTTAAAAATTATTATGATATTTTAACACCAATAATGCCTAACACTTCAACTGAGTATATACTTAATGTATTAAACTTAAATCCTTCTGGAGAGTCATATGTATATGGAGACATAAAGGTTAATTTATCATTCCTGAAATTGCATAGAAAGTACTTAGTAGATAGACATTTAATAAAGCAGTTTTCTGGAATTCTCATTACATGTAAAAATCAAAGAAAAGAAAAAAATGTGGTAAGAAGAACAAATGAGTCTGCATTCCTTTTGAAAATTTGGTATTTCTCTTGCAGTTGACATTGTACCCCACAAAGTTATTGTTATTTTCTTTCCTTTCCTGGAATTCATAATTTTCTCATCTCCTTTCCCTCCTATTTTCTTTTATCTCTTCCAGTTTCTCTCTCTTAATATACCTACATTTCTTTCTCTTTCTGTGGTCAATCAGTAAGAGCCATAAACTATATCCTCTTTCATATTTTATTATTTATAACTGTTTCCACATACACAAACACATTCACAATTCTAACATCCCTGAAGTCATGAATATAAAATGCACTATATTCATCTCCTAAAAACAGAAATCCTTTCCACTAAAATTAATATAACACCAGATACCATTATTAGCAGTACCACTAATCAAAGCCAGAATGGACAAAGTTTTTAAGTTTTTTCCTTTCTAACTCAAGAACTATCTGGGTGATATTTAGCTCCTCAGTTTTGAAGGGTAAACATATACTAGTAACATAAGCAAGATATTTAGGGTAAGGAGAGTGATTATCAGAGATATCATTGTATATGTTCTCCAACAAGGAGAGAAATAACCACTCCATATTTGTTTATATGATGTGCTATGTTCACACTCAATTCCTGAAAAGATGAACAAGGAAAAAAAAAAACAAAAAAAATTATATTTTTCTACCACATTATTAATGTATCCACTCACACTAAAAGCTGAAGTGTTTTGCATGAATGTTGTTTTATCAATAAAACAGGAAAGATCTTAAATGCATAGAGAATATTCATTTATTTTATAAACATTTGCTAAAGCTTGGGACCTACTTTCTACCCGAACTCTGTTAGTAACAAAAGATGAATACAATATTGCAAATGTGTCTTAAATACATTATTCCATTACATCGTTACACCAATCATGTGAGAAGAACTGTACACACCTCATCTAACAGATGAAGAAATTCAGGCAACAGCTAGAAAGAGGTGAAGAGATTCACACCAAAAAGGCCATCAATCAAATTGAAGAAAAATAACTAATCTTCAAAATAATAAATTATCATCATACTGAAGTAGTTCTCTTGTATCTTAAATCTCTTGAGAGCAGGGAATAGATCTATTATACTTATGGATGGAGAACCTATGCATGTGTTAGGCTAATAAATATTTGAGGCTAAATGCCAATTTGGGGGGCTCCCAGTCTATTAATGCTTTGGTCTTACTGAAGTGCTCAATGTACTGTTTAAAAATAGGTAATGATTGAGTAATACTTAGATTTTTAATAAGTATAAGGTTTCATGGAACAGAGCTCATACTTGATTTCAGCATGAAATGTGTTATTTCAGAACATTACTTAATGTTGCTATTCTATTTGGTTGGCAGGAAGCCATGCCTTCATTATTCCACTAGATTTAAAGGATAAGGATGGTCTTGCTATAATTTCTGAAATGGTGTGCCATAGCTGAATTTTAAAGTTACTTACAAACTTCACCAGCAGAAACAGAACCAAAGAAAGTTTTGTCATCTATTCCAGGCCAGTGGATTGTGCCTTGCCTTAGTTGTTCAGACAACAGGACGTGTGACTGGAGAGAAATAACCTGGCAGCCCCACAATTGCCAATATGGTGTCCTAACTAAGCCTCAACTCCAGCAGTGCCTGGGAGGAAGGAAGGTAGGTTCTGGATCTCGTGGGGGAAGCCTTTAATGTATGCCACCTGAAGTACTAAAAATCATATAGTTGTATCTACTAGACCAATTCCTGCTGTCTCACAGCAGAGGAAAACTAACTGAATGCAATATGGCTTTTTGAATCATGTATAGATGTTATCATAGAATAGCCTGAACAATTCCCGCTCCAAATGTTCAGTTTTCTCCAAGTAACTCTGTTTGACAGATGGAGGATATTAAAGTCTTGTCCTATGCTGACCCGATTCCATGCTGTTTTCTCAGCACAAATTGGTAGGAGCTTGCCACGTCAACTGACAGTTGGCAGTTGAGAGCAGCTGGCCTTGTCAACTGCAGCTCTGGCAAGCACTGCTGTGAAAACAGACATCTGCAGCTCAGCACAGGAAATCAAAAGGTCCTGCATGTGAGACTCACTTCTAGAGCTTTCCAAGTGCATGGGATTATTTTTATACACTAACCTTACTGATCTTCTTTCATATTCCTGGTCAGGTCTCACATGGACCTCACTAGGCTGATTTTTCCTTTAGTGAGGCTTCTAAGCTGATTTCTGGGACATGCAGTGTCTTCTTGCTAGGCATGCTCTGACTAGGTAGAGTCTGGCAGAACTCTCAGATATGCAAAATGGGCACATAGACTGAGATGCTTGGTTAACATCAAGTAAGTAATCCTTAACCCAATTTTCAAAGTGCTTTTTATTAGATGGACATTTCCTTATACAGTTTATAAGCTCTCACACATGAGCAAGACTGATTTCAAAAGTGGATTTTCACAAAGCTCTATTAAAACACATAGAATTGCGCACATGTACCATAAAACCTAAAGTATAATAATAATAATAATAATAATAATAAAAGAAAAAAAAAAAAAAAGAAAAAAAGCCCTGGGCAGAATGTATGCCAATTTACTAGCAAATAGTTAAGGAAGAATAACAGGAGGTGAGGGGCAGGACAGGAAGATGGACCTCTTCTTCATGGTGATTTCAATATAAATGTTCCAATTTTCATGATTGAGAATGTCTCTAAAGATCAATCAGTAGTGTTAGTTCCTTTTTTAAAAAAAGAAGGGAAGAAAATCATTTAGAAACTTACGTTGCACTGTTATTAATTGAGCATTGATTTTGTGCTCAATTAATTTTGTTAGCAAGAAACTGTTTCTTGCTAACTTTGTTACAATTTAAATCCCACCAGACTGTAAGCTTCATAAGGGCAGGGAATGTGTTTAATCCACCGCCATAATCTCATTGTTGAGCATAATTTTTGACACAGAATAGTAACTTAATAAATATTTGTCAAGTAAATGAATAAATTAAAAATGTATTTATTCCTAATCACAGCTAAGGTAGATATTATCATATCTGTTTTCTGCTTAAGATAAGTAAAGCTCAGAGAGATTGAGTAATTCACTGATAATCATACATGTATGGGTGTGGCTACTCCACAGGCATTTTTTTTTTTTTGTCTCACACTGTCACCCAGGCTGGAGTGCAATGGCGTGATCTCGGCTCAATGCAACCTCCACCTCCCAGGTTCTGGCGCGTCTCCTGCCTCAGCCTCCCAAGTAGCTGGGATTACAGGCACCTGCCACCACGCCTGGCTAATTTTTTGAATTTATAGTAGAGATGGGGTTTCACTATGTTGGCCAGGCTGGTCTCGAACTCCTGACCTCAAGTGATCCACCCACCTCGGCATCTCTAAGTGCTGGGATTACAGGCATGAGCCACCATGCCCAGCCCTCCACAGGCATTTTAAACCATCAACTTGGATAATCCAGCCTCCATATCCTATAAATGTTGCACTGGGAGCAATGACAATAGCTGTTGCCACACAGCCAGACTTCTCTAAGCTCAGAATACCATTCTGACCTCAGAATTTAGAGTGTTCAGAAAAATTCCAAGAAACTGTCACAGTCTATTAACCTGAAAAGCAGTAGATGTTCATTTAAGTTCATCACTAAATTCTGTGGTTTTAGACACGACACGTCTTGTTTCTCAGGCTCATTTTCTTCATCTGTAAAATAACCCTCTGTGGTAGATTCATCGACTTTGTAAAAAGCTAAAGGCCCTCTTCCCTGTTTGTCTTAGCTCGAGCTGCTATAATAACATACAATAGACTGGGTGGCTTAAACAACAAACACTTATTTCTCACAGTTCTGGAGGCTACAGGGTCCTAGATCAGGGTGTCAGCATGGTCAGGTTCTTGGGATAGCCCTCTTCCTGGCTTCTGTTGACTGCCTTCTTGCTTTGTCATCACACAGCAAAGAGAGAGAAAGAGTTTTAGTCCCTGACTCTTCTTATAAGGAAACTTCTTATAAGGAAACTAATCCCATCATGAAGCCAATGATAGGAAACCAATCCTATCATTATGACCTTATCTACACATAATGACCTCCCAAAGACCCCTACCTCCTAATAGCATCACATTGGAGATTAGTGTTTCAACATATGAATTTGGAGGAAACATAAACTTTCAGCCCACAACATTATCTTTACTAATTTCTAGGCTGATTGTTAATAATTCTACAAAGTAATGGTTAAAAAAAAAGATCATCGTTCATACCTGTTAATGAGAGAGGGTATTGCAAAGTTTGAAAATAAAAGTCCGTTCTTAGATGAGACTTCAGAAGACCAGTTAGCTCGCTGCACAGCAAAAGGGCTTATCTTTGTGACTCTCCTAGTTTGTAGGTGTTCTTCAGAACTTGCATGCTCAGAAACTCAAATTTGCCAACACACTGCCAATAGGTCTACATAGCCTGATGTATTTATCAAGACGCTAATTTATTCTATATGCAAAAGGCAAGCATTATCCATTTTTAACAGAGAAGTGACACAACCAGCATTAGAAAGGCCATGCCGCAGCGGTATGGAGGCTCTCTAGGGGTAATAAAAAATAGATGCTAGAGAGGCAGAGGCTGTGTAATGGGAAAATTCCAACATGCGTAATTGAGGAGGCAAAGCAATTATAGACTATATCCAGAATAATCTCATTGATGTAAAAACCAACGCATACCTACAAACATGTTTACATACATAGAGAATTTCTTGAAGTAACAAACAGTTAAGAGTAATTTCATAGGTGGAGAGGAGTGGGAGAGGGGCAGGGTGCAAAATAAAAATACAGGATCCTGTGTTCAAAATTTATTAAGAGTTTCAAGACAATAGTAGAACAAAAGGTGAACAAGAGCGCCAGTGACATAACCAAGAAATGCCTGAGAGAGATCAAGGTTTCAAGTAAACCACATTTGGACAGATCTTTGGAGAGAAAACGCCAAGAGCAGATGGCAATGCAGATGCTAAGGCTGAGGAGGGAGGGGGAGGAGGCTGGTAACCCTGTCCAGGGTACCCAAACACTGGGGCTAGTTCCCAGCCCTGAATGGGTCCTGGGGAATAGATGAGTGAAGGAACTGTGGGACTACCCATACTTGCTGTGGACTTCTGGATTCCTGGCTACAGGGGACCCAACATACCCCACGGACATTTGAGCTGACAGGGGAATCTGTCCAGAGAGTAGACATAGATGGTACCTGAGCCAGTGCAGAAACAGGGGCCTTAGTGCACAACACATCCCTGGCGGAACCCATCTCTGGCTATAGGCACCCATCCCCCAAGGTTCCCTGTCTCCCTCCAAGAAGTTTTAGCCCCAGCCTACTGCTTAGCCAGAAGAAGATAGGGCCAACTTCCCCACGGGACTGGGGCACATCTGTTCTGCAGGCCCTCCTGCCCACTCTGCCTGGCTTCTCTGCAGGAGCATGTGCACAGCAGCCTCCACTGCACAGCTGGATGCTTTGCTCCACCTGATTATGTTCCTGATGGCCTGGGAGCACTTTAGATCCCCTAGTGCACCTGAAACCTAACTCCAAGGGTTCAAAGGATAGAGCCACTAGCTGATCCTGGTGCTCAAGGCTGCAGTGTGCAGCTCAAGAGTGCTGAGCCAGGATATGTGGCCAGCACTCAAGTGGGAAACAAACCCACATTCTCAGAGCACTAAGAGGGATGACATGTGTGGTTTCATGGGCTGGAACAGGAGCAAGGCATGCCTCCCTCCACAGGACCAGCCTGGAAAGAATGTGGCCTATCTCCTTGCCGGAGCCCCTGTTCAGGGAGCCCCCCAGCTTGGACCATCTAACAAAAGAAATGCAGACACAGTACCAGTGATTAAAGGGGGCTCCGCAAAGGTGTAGGAGCAGGACTAATGAGAGGAGGTCACCTCTCTCCCCACCATACTACAGAGCATGGCTGCAAACTTGAATAAATACAGAGGAGCCCTGTGGCTGAGTAAGGGCCTAACACACATTACTCTTATATGCCATCTACTGGATCATAGCCCAAACTGCCACACCAAAAAGATTTTGCTAATATAGCACCGTGTGAAACCAAAAAAAAAAAAAAAAGAAAGAAAAAGAAAGCATTAAGCCACAAATAAAGAGGCCATACAGAGCCTTTACCCTTTGAAAACATCCAGAAATAAAGCCAAGTGACTATACTCAACTCACACCACATTTAAAGCAACACTAATTCTCCCAAATAAGAAAGAATCAGCCCAAGAATTCTGGCAATTTAAAAACTAGAGTGTCCTCTTACCTCCAAATGAGTCCACTAGCTTCTCAGCCATGTTTCTTAATCAGTATAAAATGACTGAAATGATAGACATAGAATTCAGAATATGGATGTCAAAGAAACTCATCAAGATTCAATAGAAAGTTGAAACTCAATCCAAGAAATCCAGTAAAATGATTCAAGAGTTCAAAGATGAAATAGCCATTTTAAGAAAGATTCAAATTTAACTTCTAGACTTGAAAAAATTCACTGTAATAATTTCATAATACAATCAGAAGTATTAACAGCAGAATAGACCAGGCTGAGGAAAGACTCTCCAAACTCAAAAACTGGTTCTTTGAATCAACTCAAACAAGAATAAAGAAAAAAATACTTTAAAAAATTAAACAAAAACTCCAAGAAATATGAGATTATATAAACAGAACAAATCTGCAACTCATTGGCATTCCTGAGAGGGGAGAGATAATAGACAACTTAGAAAATACATTTGATGATATAGTTCATGAAAATTTCCCTAATCTCATGAAAGAGGTTAACATGCACATTCAAAAAATATGGAGAACTCCAGCTATATACTATATGAAATGACCATCCCCAAAGAACATACTCATCAGATTCACCAATATCAATATAAAAGAAAAAAATTTAAAGGCAGCTAGCTAGAGAGAAGGGTCAAGTCTCATACAGAGGGAACCCCATTAGGCTGGCAGCAGACCTTTCAGCAGAAACCTTACAAGCCAGAGATTAGGGGCCTATTTTCAGCATCTTTAAAGAAAAGAAATTCCAACCAATAATTTTATATCACACTAAAATAAACTTTATAAGTGAAGGAGAAATAAAATCATTCTCAGATAAGCAAACACTGAGGGGATTTGTTTCAAATAGACCACTAGCACTACAAGAGGTCCTTAAGGGAGTGCTGAACAAGGAATTAAAAGATCAGCACCTGCTACCACAGGAAGGCCATTACATAATGGTAAAGGGATCAATTCAACAAGAAGAACTAACTATCCTAAATATATATGCATGCAATACAGGAGTAACCAGATTCATAAAGCAAGTCCTTAGTGACCTACAAAGAGACTTAGACTCCCACACAATAATAATGGGAGAATTTAACACCCCACTGTCAACATTAGGCAGATCAACAAGACAGAAAGTTAACAAGGATATCCAGGAATTGAACTCAGCTCTGCACCAAGCAGACCTAATAGACACCTACAGAATTCTCCACCCCAAATCAACAGAATATACATTCTTTTCAGCACCACACCACACCTATTCCAAAATTGACCACATAGTTGGCAGTAAAGCACTCCTCAGCAAATGTAAAAGAACAGAAATTATAACAAACTGTCTCTCGGACCACAGTGCAATCAAACTAGAACTCAGGATGAAGAAACTCACTCAAAACCGCTCAACTACATGGAAACTGAACAACCTGCTCCTGAATGACTACTGGGTACATAACGAAATGAAGACAGAAATAAAGATGTTCTTTGAAACCAACAAGAACAAAGACACAACATACCAGAATCTCTGGGACACATTCAAAGCAGCGTGTAGAGGGAAATTTATAGCACTAAATGCCCACAAGAGAAAGCAGGAAAGATCTAAAATTGACACCTTAACATCGCCATTAAAAGAACTAGAGAAGCAAGAGCAAACACATTCAAAAGCTAGCAGAAGGGAAGAAATAACTAAGAGCAGAACTGAAGGAAATAGAGACACAAAAAGCCCTTCAGAAAATCAATGAATCCAGGAGCTGGTGTTTTGAAAGGATCAACAAAATTGATAGACTGCTAGCAAGACTAATAAAGAAGAAAAGAAAGAAGAATCAAATAGACGCAATAAAAAATGACAAACGGGATATCACCGCCTATCCCACAGAAATACAAACTATCATCAGAGAATACTATAAACACCTCTACGCAAATAAACTAGAAAATCTAGAAGAAATGGATAAATTCCTTGACACTTACACTCTCCCAAGACTAAACCAGGAAGAAGTTGAATCTCTGAATAGACCAATAACAGGATCTGAAATTGAGGTAATAATTAATAGCTTACCAACCAAAAAAAGTCCAGGACCAGATGGATTCACAGCCGAATTCTACCAGAGGTACAAGGAGGAGCTGGTACCATTCCTTCTGAAACTATTCCAATCAATAGAAAAAGAGGGAATCCTCCCTAATCCATTTTATGAGGCCAGCATCATCCTGATACCAGAGCCTGGAAGAGACACAACAAAAAAAAGAGAATTTTAGACCAATATCCTTGATGAACATTGATGCAAAAATCCTCAATAAAATACTGGCAAACCGAATCCAGCAACACATCAAAAAGCTTATCCACCATGATCAAGTGGGCTTCATCCCTGGGATGCAAGGCTGGTTCAACATACGAAAATTGATAAACGTAATCCAGCATATAAACAGAACCAAAGACAAAAACCACATGATTATCTCAATAGATGCAGAAAAGGCCTTTGACAAAATTCAACAACTCTTCATGCTAAAAACTCTCAATAAATTAGGTACTGATGGGACGTATCTCAAAATAATAACAGCTATCTATGACAGACCCACAGCCAATATCATACTGAATGGATAAAAACTGGAAGCATTCCCTTTGAAAACTGGCACAAGACAGGGATGCCCTCTCTCACCACCCCTATTCAACATAGTGTTGGAAGTTCTGGCTAGGGCAATCAGGAAGGAGAAGGAAATAAAGGGCATTCAATTAGGAAAAGAGGAAGTCAAATTGTCCCTGTTTGCAGATGACATAATTGTATATCTAGAAAACCCCATTGTCTCAGTTCAAAATCTCCTTAAGCTGATAAGCAACTTCAGCAAAGTCTCAGGATACAAAATCAATGTGCAAAAATCACAAACATTCTCATACACCAATAACAGACAAACAGAGCCAAACCATGAATGAACTCCCATTCACAATTGCTTCAAAGAGAATAAAATACCTAGGAATCCAACTTAGAAGGGATGTGAAGGACCTCTTCAAGGAGAAGTACAAACCACTGCTCAATGAAATAAAAGACGATACAAACAAATGGAAGAACATTCCATGCTCATGGGTAGGAAGAATCAATATCATGAAAATGGCCATACTGCCCAAGGTAATTTATAGATTCAATGCCATCCCCATCAAGCTACCAATGACTTTCTTCACAGAATTGGAAAAAACTACTTTAAAGTTCATATGGAACCAAAAAAGAGCCCGCATTGCCAAGTCAATCCTAAGCCAAAAGAATGAAGCTGGAGGCATCACGCTACCTGACTTCAAATTATACTACAAGGCTACAGTAACCAAAACAGCATGGTACTGGTACCAAAACAGAGATATAGACCAATGGAACAGAACAGAGCCCTCAGAAATAATGCCACATATCTACAACTATCTAATCTTTGACAAACCTGACAAAAACAAGCAATGGGGAAAGGAGTCCCTATTTAATAAATGGTCCTGGGAAAACTGGCTAGCCATATGTAGAAAGCTGAAACTGGATCCCTTCCTCACACCTTATACAAAAACTAATTCAACGTGGATTAAAGACTTAAATGTTAGACCTAAAACCATAAAAACCCCAGAAGAAAACCTAGGCAATACCATTCAGGACATAGGCATGGGCAAGGACTTCATGTCTAAAACACCAAAAGCAATGGCAACAAAAGCCAAAATTGACAAATGGGATCTAATTAAACTCAAGAGCTTCTGCACAGCAAAAGAAACTACCATCAGAGTGAACAGGCAACCTACAGAATGGGAGAAAAGTTTTGCAATCTACTCATCTGACAAAGGGCTAATATCCAGAATCTACAAAGAACTCAAACAAATTTACAAGAAAAAAACAAACAACCCCATCAAAAAGTGGGTGAAGGATATGAACAGACACTTCTCAAAAGAAGACATTTATGCAGCCAAAACACACATGAAAAAATGCTCATCATCACTGGCCATCAGAGAAATGCAAATCAAAACCACAATGAGATAGCATCTCACACCAATTAGAATGGTGATCATTAAAAAGTCAGGAAACAACAGGTGCTGGAGAGGATGTGGAGAAATAGGAACACTTTTACACTGTTGGTGGGACTGTAAACTAGTTCAACCATTGTGGAAGTCGGTGTGGCAATTCCTCAGGGATCTACAACTAGAAATACCATTTGACTCTGCCATCCCATTACTGGTTATATACCCAGAGGCTTATAAATCATGCTGCTATAAAGACGCATGCACACGTATGTTTATTGCGGCACTATTCACAATAGCAAAGACTTGGAACCAACCCAAATGTCCAACAATGATAGACTGGATTAAGAAAATGTGGCACCTATGCACCATGGAATACTATGCAGCCATTAAAAATGATGAGTTCATGTCCTCTGTAGAGACATGGATGAAGCTGGAAACCATCATTCTCAGCAAACTGTCACAAGGACAAAAAACCAAACACCTCATGTTCTCACTCACAGGTGGGAATTGAACAATGAGAACACATGGACACAGGAAGGGGAACATCACACACTGGGGACGGTTGTGGGGTGGGGGGAGGGGGGAGAGATAGCATTAGGAGATATACCTAATGCTAAATGACGAGTTAATGGGTGCAGCACACCAACATGACACATGTATACATATGTAACAAACCTGCACGTTGTGCACATGTACCCTAAAACCTAAAGTATAATAATAATAAAATAAAATTAAAAAAAGAACATAGCTCACTGGCACTATAAAGCAATTACGCAATCTAGTCTACATAACAACCAGCTAATAAAATGATGACAGGATCAAAATCTCACATATCAATACTAACCCTAAATGTAAATCGGCTAAATGACATATTTAAAATGCACAGAGTAGCAATCTGGGTAAAAAGATAAGACTCAACCATTTTCCATCTTCAAGAGACCCATCTTGATGTAAGAACACCCACAGGCTCAAAGTAAAGGGATGAAGAAAGTTATACCATACAAACAAAAAAGAGCAGGAGTTGCTATTTTATATCAGATAAAATAGACTTTAAACCAATAAAAATTAAGAAGGACAAAGAAAGGTATTATATAATAATAAAGAGTAAATCCAACAAGGAGATTTAACTATCCTAAATATTTATACACCAAATATTGAAGAACCTAGATTCATAAAACACGTTCTTGTTGGCCTATGAACAGATTTAGACACAATAATAGTGGGAGACTTTAACACCCCACTGACAGCATTAGACAGACCTTCAAGGCAGGAAACTAACAAAGAAACTCTGGACTTAAAATCACTTGACCAATTGGACCTAATAAACACCTACAGAACACTCCACCCAACAACCACAGAATATATATTCTTCTCATCTACACATGGAACATATTCTAAGATTGACCACATGCTTGAACATAAAGCAAATCTCAACCGATTCCAAAAAAATTAAATCATACAAAGCACATTCTCACACCACAGTACAATAAAAACAGAAATCAATATCAAGAAGATCCCTCAAATCTACCCAAATACATGGATATTAAACAACTTGCTCCTAAATAACTTTTGGGAGAAGAATGAAATTAAGGCATAAATTTAAAATTTGTTTGAAATTAATAAAAATAGGGCCTCAATTACCAAAATCTCTGGAATACAACTAAAGTTGTGTTAAGAGGACAGTTTATAGCACTAACCACCTTCATCAAAAAGTAAGAGAGGTCTCAAATTAACAATATAAGTTTCCACCAAAAGGAATTAGAAAAAAGAGAATAATATAACCCAAAACCTAGCAGAAAAAAATAAATAACTAATGTTAGAGAAGAAGTGAACAAAATAGAGATGTAAAAATCCTTACAAAAGATCAGTGAAAACAGAAGCGGGTTCTTCAAAAAGATAAGTAAGACTGATAGACTAACTAGATTAACAACAACAAAAAAGAAAGATCCAAATAAGTACAATCATAAATGACAAAGATGATATTACAACTGATTCCACAGACATACAAAAGATCATCAGAGAATACCATGAATAACTCTTTGCACACAAATTAGAAAATCTAGAGGAAATAGATAAATTCCTAAAAACACACAAACTCCCAAAATTGAAAAGGAAAGGAATAGACCAATATTGAGCTCTGAAATTGAATCAGTAATAAAAAAAAATTACCAATCAATACAGGACCTGACCCAGATGGATTCACAGCCAAATTCTGCCAGATGTACAAAAAAGAATTGGTACCAATGCTACTGAAACTATCCCAAAAAATCAAAGAGGAGGGATTCCTCCCTAACTCATCTATGAAGTTAGCATCAGCCTGATACCAAAAGCTGGCAGAGACAATGAAAATAGAAAACTTCAGGCCAGTTTGCCTGATGAACATAGATGCAAAGATTCTAAACCAAATACTAGCAAACCAAATTCAGCAGCACATCAAAAGATTAATATACTACAACCAAGTAGGCATTATTCCTGGGATGCAAGGCTGGTTCAATGTATGCAAATCAGTAAATGTGATTCACCACATAAACAGAATGAAAGCAAAAGTCACATAATCAATACATATAGAAAAAGCTTCTTATAAAATTCAACATTCCTTCATGATAAAAAAAAAACCTCTCAACAAACTCGGCATGAATTGAAAGAACATACTTCAAAATAATAAGAGCCCTCTATGACAAACCCACAGCTGACATCATACGGAATGGGCAAAAACTGGCACTATTCCCCTTGAGGACTGGAACAAAACAAGTATACCTACTCTTACCACTCCTATTCAGCATAGTACTGGAAGTTCTAGCCAGAGCAATCAGGCAAGAGAAAGAAATAAATGGCATCAAAATAGGAAAAAAAGTCAAACTATCTCTCTTTGTTAACGGTATGATTCTATACCTAGAAAACCCTAGAGATTGCCAAAAGGCTCTTAGAACTAATAAACAATTTTAGTGAAGTTTTAGGATACAAAATCAATATATAAAACTCAGTAGCATTTCTATACACCAATAATGTCCAGGCTGAGAGTCAAATCAAGAACACAATCCCATTTACAATAGCCACAATGAAAATGAAATACCTAGGAATACAGATGAGCAAGGTGGTGAAAGATCTCTGAGGATAACTTCAAAATACTGCTGAAAAAATCAGAGATGACATAAATAAATGGAAAAACCTTACATGTTTATGGATTGGAATAATTAATATTGTTAAAATGGCCATACTGCCCAAAGAAATTACAGATTCAATGCTCTTCCTATCAAACTACCAATGTCACTTTTCATAGAATTGTGAAAAACTATTCTAACATTCATATGGGACCAAAAAAGAGCCCTAATAGTTAAAGCAACCCTAAGCAAAAACAAAACAAAACAAAACAAAACAAAACAAAACAAAAAGAAACAAAGCTTATGCCAAAGACATAACTATCCAACTTCAAACTATACTATAAAGCTGCAGTAACCAAAACAACATGGTACTGACTCAAAACCAGACACATAGACAAATGGAACAGAATAGAAAACTCAGAGATAAAGCTGCATATCTACAACCATCTGATCTTCAATAAGGCCAGTGAAAGCAACCAATGGCGAAAGGCTCTTTATTCAATAAATGGTGCTGGGGTAACTGGCTAGACATATGCAGAAGAAAGAAACCGGACCCTTACTTTTCACCATATACAAAAATTATCTCAAGATGTATTAAAGATTTAAATGTAAGACCTCAAGCTATAAAAATCCTAAAAGAAAACAGCAATAAGATACCATTTCATACCAGTCAGAATGGCTATTACTGAAAAGTCAAAAAACAACAGATGCTGGAGAGGCTGCAGAGCAAAAAGAACGCTTACACACTGTTGGTGGGAATGTTAATTAGTTCAGCCACTGTGGAAAGCAGTTTGGAGATTTCTCAAAGAACTTAAAACTGAGCTATCATTTGACCCAGCAAACCCATTACTGGGTATATTTATTTATTTATTTCCTTCCCAAAGGAAATAAATTGTTCTGCCAAAAAGACGCATGCACTCGTGTGTTCATCACCACACTATTTACAATAGCAAAGACATGGAATCAACCTAGGTGCCCTTCAATGGTGAACTGGATAAAGAAAATGTGGTACATATATACATACCATGGAATACTATACAGCCATAAAAGGAACAAAATCACATCCTTTGCAGAAACATGAATGCAGCTGGAGGCCATAATTCTAAGCAAATTAACACAGCAACAGAAAATAAAACACTACATTTTCTCACTTGTAAGTGAGAGCTAAACATTAAGCAAACATGGACATAAACATGGGAACAATAGATGCTACAGACTACTGGGGACGAAAGGGAGGGGCTATAGGTAGAAAAATTACCTATTGGGTACTGTGCTCACTATCTGCATGGCAGGATCCATATATCTCAAACCTCAGCATCATGCAATATACTCATGCAGCAAACCTGCACACATACCCCCATATCTGCAATAAAAGTTGAAGTTTGGGGGAAAAAAGACATAGAAGAGCAATGAACCAAGCACAAGACCCTTCAAAGCATGTGGCCCTGCAAGACCGTCCAGGTCACATGCCCATGAAGCCAGCTTGGGTGGTAAAGCATAGTTGGTTAAGCATGAAGAGATATTTTTAAATATTTCTGTATGATTTTCATTTTTACAATGTGTGAGCATTGTTTTCTTAATCTAAAAGTCTATATTTGAAAAGGTTATATAAATTAGAACCAAGGCAGAGGCAGTGGAAATGCAGAGGGGAGAGCCTGAGAAAGATATTTTTTTATTCAGAATCACAGAAGTTAGCCAAAAACAGTCAGGTGTATACACTCATATTCCACACAACACAGAGATAATTGTGTAAACATTCACAAATACAACTATGACTAGCACTTATTTTAAGAAAGCTTCACTTATGAATAGGAGTAGGTGAGCAAAGAGTTTTCCCGGTACATCTATTTCTTACTTTCCATGAGAATGATAAAAATATACAAAACAGTCCTGTAATTTTTCTCTTTCATTACTAAGACAAATAAGTTCTCATCCTACCCAGAACGTTCTATAATCTCCAACCCATTCCAAAGACAAATAAATGTTAAAGCATAACAGTTACAAAAATAGAAATACAACTCATGTTTTGTTTTCTAAACACATTATATAGTGACTTTTTTACCTCTCTTCCTACCATGTTATATATTCAATGAAAGTGACATTATTTGAGCAACATTATACAGAAATTTCTTCCACATATACATAAGGGCAGCAGGGTATTAATGGAGTAGGAAAAGTCTCAGGCTGGCAATCAGGAAACCTAAGCTACAGTTCTGATCCCACCAGATGAAATGATTCTTTTAGTTATTAAACTCATCAGATTAACTCTGCTGCCCCATATCAGAAATGTTGCAATATCAGTTACCCTAATATGTTACCACAGAGTAGAGTCCAGCTGAGCACTTAACAAAGTTAACTTTTGAATACTTTTTACAACTTTTTTGATGTCATGTTGTTCATTCATTCAATGTTTGTTGAACCAAATATCTGTTCCAGGAGCACATATATGATCCTTCAAGGTGCTCGATTTCTAGTGGAAGAAGACAAATGAGAGAAGCAATCATTGCAATATAGCACAATAATTGCAATAGTAGAAAGTAGAGGTGGGCACTGGATCCAGCCTGGAAAGATTTAGAAAAGTTGCCAGAAGGAAATTGCCTGGGCAGAGTGATGTTTGCGGTTAGAGGCAATCTATGAGTCACATTACTTTGAAAGAGGTTAATTGAACTAGAAAAATAAAATACGGATATTTATTTTTTGCAAAAGCATCTACTGTGAGAATCCTATCACTCAAGCCTTAATGCTGTCTTTGATTTGCTTCCTAAAGGAGGGAACAGACAATGGAGTGCTAAGAAGGCAGGAACTACCTATGAGAAGGCACTAGAGAAGATTCTGAGGTTCTCACTTCAGTGTGCTCCAGTTCACGTATCTTGGATTATATAAAATTGTGTACGCGCCTAAATACACAGTTTTAACGATATAGTTGCCTTCCTGAAGACTTTCAATTAATATGTAAAATTCGAATTTTTAACAGTGAGAATCCAGAAGTTTCACTGTTGCCAGGAATAAATAGTTCAAAATATTGTGCTACAAAAACTTTATTTTCAATGCTAATCACATCACAGCAAGTTTCTACTTTGGGAACATATTAAAGTGAATTGTCTCTCTTTGAAGAATTGAATTAAAAGGCAATGGAATTTCACCAGGGCATTGAGAATTATCAGAAAGTTAGGCCTTCAAATAGTGCTCTGCTTTCTTTAGAATCTCCAAGTAGTAATTTCTTTCAGTTGAATTTCCTTATGTTGTTATTGTGACCTTTTATATCTTTTTCCTACTGTTGTACATTGATGAATGCCAAGACTGTACTTGCAAATAGAAGCCCACCTGCCTATAGGGAAGGAACAAGACACAAATCAGTGGAGATCTGAAAAGGTGCTCAAGCGTCTAGTAATTTTGACCAGGAATCTAACCACACTTAATGGCCCTTGAGCAGGATCATACTTTATATACCTCAGTCATCTGTCTTCATTGCAGCAACATGAACAGGAGGCTGATTTTGGGTGGAAAGTTGGAACAAGTTTTCCCCCTCTGAACATTAGGTGAATATGGGACACTTTTGAACTCTAAATGTATCCAAATAATTTCATTTATAGGTTTATTTCACTTATAGGTTTTTGTATATGTACATAGGTTTTGTGATATACAATTGTGTTGAATTAAAGGAAAATCAATTGAAAAAAGCAAGCTATGTATTAAATGATACGTTCACACATTTCTTTAAATAGATACCCACCTCTTTATAAATGCTGAATGGAACACATAGAAATTATGAGAACATAATTTTGTAATCACAGGGTAAAATATGTAGGAAATAGTTTAGAAATATGACAGTCAAATTTACAACTGCAAAAACTTAGAAGGTTGACCTAACTGAATTAAACAAGCCTTTATTTTGTTTGTCAGTGGAAAACAGTTCAGAATTTAAGCCAGTAATAAAATATCTGAGAGGAGGGTGCAATTAAGAAAGGGAAATATAAAAAGGCAATATTTACAAAAAGTACTTAAACTCAGCTGTTAAAACAGGGAATGTAACTTATATTTTTAAGTAATGTTTTCACGTTAAGTAGTGTCTTGGACTTAAAGGTGTTTAAATTTTCAAAGTGCGGCTAATTTAAAATAATATGTTCTTACTAATATGTGAATTCCATTATGGTTACGTAATTCATTATTGCCTGTCAGTTTCAGTAAATCAGTCAGATATAAGGAAAGAGTGCAACTTGCTCTTACCAGGAAATGATGACTTACACATGATGCCCTCCTTCGCATTCAATACGTACTACAACAATCCAGAGATAATGGCAATGTAGACAAATAATTTTGTTCCAAGCAGCTAGAAGAGCTATGCCTAGGTGATGTATAGTTGCTTGCTCTGCTCTTTTTTTTTTGCCAAATTTTATGTCTGAGAGTGATTTGCCTAAGTGTCAATCTTATATTTGTTTTTGACTGCAAACATCAGTTTGGCTGCTCATCTACATCCAACTTAATTAAAATGCACAACTGGAAAACATTTATTGTAACCGCATCACATTTCACAGAGGGATGCTTTGTTGATCTAGTTTTTCATCATGACCTAAGTATCATTAGCCATTTGACCAGTCTCAGCTTCATGTTACAACTGAACCACCCCTTTCATCATTTAGAAATGCATGTTTATCTTAGGAGATCAGTGGTTTTCAACCTTAGGGCTCATCAGTATCACTGTAGAGCTTTCTAAATATGTGGGTTATGCTTGGCTCTGGACCTAGATGTAACAAATAAGACACTCCTCACCTCACTTTTATTTCCCTTATCTGTAGCAATGTGAAAGCTCTCCAGTAAACAGGTATTACCTGGATTCATGGACAATTAGCTCTTACTGCACTCCTATATAACTTCCCCTTTGGGAAGGTTCTAGTGGGTTCCTGTTAACTAGGCTCAGTCTTGTGTTGAAATCTACGTGCACTTTATTGGATCCAGAGAAATGCTACCACTTCTGTAAATATTGACGATAAAAGTGATGCGATGCAGGAGGAAAGACAGGAAAAAGGAAAATGATTTTAATTTTTTTCTTTTTCTTTTCTTATCTATTAATACTACATTTATCCAATTCTCTTCCTGCCGCAACAGATCAGAAGACTCTGAGAAGCTAACGAGTTATACTACCTTTGTATTGATTCAACCTAGATAGCCACCAAATCTCCATTTCCAACTTGATTCTTTAACTATGTCCTGGTTACTTTTGGTGATGCTGGAGTAAAGAGGTTATGGATTAAAATATTTAAAAGTCTAAGTATTATCATTGTTAGTTCCCTTCATGAAGAAACAAAATGAGATAAAAATCATTTCATTGTACATTTAAATTAAAAGTTACCAAAGTCTTGCTTGTATTTTTACCGATAAATATTTCTTGATATTATTCATGTCAGGAAACCAACTTCTCAAAATAGAAGACCTTTCAGGCATCACACAAATTAAAATTTAGCCTTTCACATACTTCCCATTCTGCTAGTTCGTAGGTGGAAAAATCTGAACAGAGGGTTTAGTTTTTCCCCAGGAAGACTTAGCATGTAAGAGAATGTAGTAGAGAATAACTAAGAAGTCATCAAAGTCAGTTTCTCTTCTCCATAGCACACAACTTGACTATATTTCTCAGTGTCTCCTGACATTAGGTATTTGGCCATGAGACTGAGTTCTAACCAGTGGAATATGATCAGCAATGATGTGACCAGCTTCCAGGGCTGGCCCATAGAAAACCTGACAGCTTCTTTTTTCCTTCCTTCAGTTGGGTGTCAATGTCCAGAGAGTTCCTAGAAGCCGTAATTGAGGATACAGTCCATTCATCCTGGGACCTTAAATGACCTCCCTGCCCCACCCCTGCACATAAACCTGACTTGAATCACCCGGACTATTTTTCTGAGAGAGTAATAAACCTTAATTGGGTTTGAGCTATTCCAAGTTTTTTGGGCTATCTGTTACAGTGCTTAGCTTATCTCACCTAATACAGGGAATATGCAACTAAGAAACTGGAAATAAAAACAAAGATAATTAAACCATTTTATAATAAGCCTATTGATATAGTTTGGATGTTTGTTTCCTCCAAGTCTCATGTTGAAACGTGATCCCCACTGTTGGAAGTGGGACCTATTGGAAGTTGTTTGGGTCATGGGGATGGATCCTTCATGAATAGCTTGGGGCCTTCCCCACAGTAATTACTCATGGTAATTAATGAGTTCTTGCTTGTTAGTTCACATGAAAGCTGGTCATTTAAAAGAGCCTGGCATCTCTCCTGCTCCCTCTCTTGCCCTGTGACATGCCTCCTCCCTCTTCACCTTCCTCCATGAGTAAAGGCTTCCTGAGACCTCACCAGGACTCGAGCAGATGCTGGTGCCGTGCTTGTATAGCCTGCAGAACTGTGAGCCAAATTAATCTTTTATCTTCATAAATTACCCAGGCTCAGGCATTCTTTTATAGTGATGCAAGACAGACTAATATAACAATTTTAAAACAAGCTTCAAGCTTTTGTAGAGCCTAGGAATAGTACCTCCTTTTAGGTCCTACAGTTCATGATGCTATGAAAAAGAACGGGAAGAATACCAATTCCTGTATACTCTGTGGTAGCTCACAGTGCATGCAGAGTCGTGAGAGTAGAACAGATGCAAAGCTCTTCTAAACATATCTTTGTGTTTAAAACCACATCACATTTTTTCTCTTTGCTTATCCAAAAGAGAAAAAATACCCACGCATGCTAACGTAAGGCAGTAATTTTCACAGGGAAGAGAAAGAATTATTTATAAATTGTATGCCTAGTCATAAATATTTGTTACGATAATCTAGGCCTTTTAAAACAGAAGTTCTTCCTCAAAACAAATAATCTGCAAATTTCCTTTTTAAAAATCTACCAAACTGAATGGCCTAAAATATATAGAGGTTGAATAGGAATCATATAACTGAAACAAATCACTCTAATTCCTGACAGTATTTTCAAATTGTGTGATATGCACATTAAAAAACTGACATTTTGAAGTTAGACATCTTTTAGTTAGAAATATCAATCTCTTACAAAAATTGCTTTTCCAACAGAACAATCAATCTTAAAATTACAACTGAATTTTCATTGTAGTTATACTTTATTATTTCCATCTTTCGTGAATGGAAAGGCACTAGAATAACATAATCCTCTAGAAATCCCAGAGCTATGTCTGCTAGATTCAAATTTGTTATTGAGATATTTGCGATTTAGAAGAGCTTGTTGTGCAAATGACAGTGGTGATGCTTCCTTCTCCCATTCAGGTAGCTCTTGCTAGTCACTAATCAGCAATGGGGCCACCTGGGACCCATTCTGAGAGCATTGGTTTGCTCAGGATGGCGTTCTCTCTTCGAGTCCTCCGTACAGAACTTTCCAGCCACCCTTCAAGTCCTGCTGGAGATCAGGAGGAGATTTGGTAGGGCAGGAGAGAAATAGCTATGACTTAGACATTTCCTATTTTTGCTGCCATTTTCTCTAGAGGAGCTAACAAATTTTAAGTGCCTAACAAGGTGGCATACATTCATTTTGTGTTTACATTTTGTGCTGCATACATTTTGTGCCAAGAATATGAAAAGTATTTAAAATCACATTTAAATCCTCCTATATGGACCTCTGTTTCTCCCCACAGTACACATAATGAAATGAACCCTTGGAGAGGTCACATAATTTGTCTAAAATCATCTAGTTAATAAATAATAGTACCTAAGAATTCTGAAACAGGACTGTCGTGCCTCTGACATGCTTTGGTGGGCTGCATTTTCACATATAAACACACAGAAAATACTGGAAATCTAGGAATTTCGTTGTTGTTTTTCTCAGTAATGTATAGCTACTTTGATTTTTCTCAACCTTTGTGTTGTTCTGCATAGCCCACAATACAGATATCTAGGGAGCTTGCTGGCTGCCTGCGGATACCCTAGGAGGGACTGCACCTTGATACTGAAATGAAAAGAAACTACAAGAAAAACCCACACTGGCAATTTAGTTTAAAAGCTAGATCTCAAAGGTCCTTTACTATTGTTGTGGACTGAATTGTATCCCCTCCTCCAAATTCATACATTGACATTCTAACCCCCAGTACCTCATAATGTGCTGTATTTAGGAACAGGGCCTTCGAAGAGTTGATTAAGGTAAAATGAGGTCCTATGTGTGAGGCCTACTTAATCCAATATGACTGGGATCTTTAAAGAAGAGATTATGACATAGACACAGAGGAAAGACACAAATAAAAGATAGCCACCTACAAGCCAGGGAGGGCCTTGGAAGGAACCAACCCTACTAGCTACTTGATCTTGGACTTCTAGCCTCCAGAAATAAGAGAAAATTAATTTCTGTTGTTGAAGCCACACAGTCTCTGGTACTTCCTTATGGCAGCCCTAGCAAATCAATACTAATGGAGTTGCATAACTGCTGATATCTAAAATTAACAGCATTCCTAATTATACAATGTTCTTCTTTAAAAATCAGAAATGTAGGCAAGAAAATCAAACATAAACAGTGAAACATTGAATGTAGTAAGAAGAAACTCAAGTTATTTCACAAGCTATTTTATTACGCTGGAATGTTATTGTTCCAAATGCAGCCTGGCTGAGAGGATCTATGACTGAGTCCTTGAAATCTTGTTATTCAGGGTAGCCTAATGATGCTTAGCATAACACTACTTGAGCTGAAGGCAAATTGGAGAAGCTTTCTAGATTTCTTCATGCAGCTACTTGGATACGCTCACCGTGTAAAGAGTTTAAACTTTTGCAGATTCTCGCTAAATTTTCTGCAGATGGACAAATACAGAAGTACCTGAGAAATGATGGCAATGCCTGCTATTAAAATCAGAAAAAAAAAATGTGCATGACTAATAGAAAGAGAAATCTCCAAAGAAAGAAAAAGACTGAAGAATGAATTAAATCTTATCCAAAGACATTAGAAGGGATTGTCTGTGACAAAAGTCCTTTTGACTTTCAAGTCACTATTTATTTTAAAAGTGCATGCATGGTACTATAGGGGAAAATTAGAATTAGAAATTGACCCTGACCTCAAATATTTCTTGATAGGCTATGAGAAAAAAGATGCAGACACAAAAAGCCATAATTTCATGAGGCTTCTGTAAAATCTGTAATGGCAGTCAAAATGTAATAAAATCAAAGAGAACAGGAAAAGTAATTGTGGCTAGGGGCACTGGATGAGACCTGTTGGTAGAGGCAGCATTCACGTAGGGTCCGGAGGGTGACAAGTGGGGTTGCAGAGGAAGAACTTTCAAGGCAGACAGACTAACATAAGGAAAAGCAGATGTTGAATGCAAATCATGTTTAACAGAAAAGTAGAAGTCTAACATGCTTACATAAAGGGAAGCATTAAGAGGATGGGGCCATTCACCTTGCACTTGGAGTTAAAGGACCTGGATTTGAATCCTGGTTTCTCCATTTAGTAGATTTATGTCCTCCATCTTCCTGACCTTCAAATTCCTCATCTGTGAAAAGGAGATACTGAATCAAACCTCACAATTCTGAAGATTAAAAGTGAGGACCCTGTGTGAAATCTCCACCTAACAAAGACTGATACGCAATAAAAACTGAGTATATGTGAGAGGAACCTAGAGGATTATGTAAGAAACAAGGAACCAATAAAGTTTTTGAGCACACGAATGAGATGACCAGAACTAGACATTTGGAAATTTATCGCAGCAATATTGTGTGTAGAATGAATTAAAAGACAGCCATTGCACAGGAAGGAAGACCCAGTAGGAGAGTATTACACTAGTGCAAGTTTGAGGCAGTCAAAACCTGAACAGTGCTGCTGGGAATGAGCAGGAGGGGATGTGGGTAAGAGGCTTCATTGGAGAAGAAATGGCACTGGGATAGGCACCCTGGGGCATGCACTTCTGTTCAGAAAATTAGATTCTGGTTCTGTGGTTCTTTCGTCAATTAGACACGACCTCTATTGAGCTACCTCTGTGAATTCTCAGTTTGCACATCTATAAAATAGAGACTGGAAAATCCCTAAGTATTCCTGGAGCACTAAAATGCTTCATGCCTATTTGAATCAATAGAACTTGTTAAGCTGATTAAATGAGAAAGTAAAGAGCATAAGGGAGATACAAAAATTGAAGATAACCTGAAACAAGTGGTAAATATGAGTTAGTGGGTCAGTAGATGATGGCATTATTAAGAATATGGAAGAGATGGAAAGGACCAGGTTTGGGAGAGAATATAATGAATGTTATTTCTAACAGTTTGAAGGGCTGTCCTTCAAACAATTAGGTAGTGGTGTGAATATTCAAAATTTCATTATTTTAAACTGTCTCCTGTACCATGTAAACATAAGCTTTTAAACAAATGCTTTCTCTTTAACTTATAGATTCTGTTCATTGGAGATTCAACCAACAGAGGGATCATGTACTATCTTATCGAAAGGCTGAATGAAACGTTGCAGGAATGGCAGAAAGTACATGGCACTAAATTCTATCACAACATCAATGGTGGGAAGACTTTGATCAGTTATTCCTACTATCCCCAGTTCTGGATAAGCCCTTCATTGAGACCAACATTTGAAAATGCACTTGAACACCTCTTGCAAAGGTACAATGAAACTATAATGAAAGACACAAAACCCACAAAGTATTGATGTTCTACTAGCAGTCATCACTGCTCAACTGCTCACTGTACATCAAATGTGCTCAAAAGGTTAGATACCAAGTAAAGCGGCAGAAAACAAGTTGGAAATTACAAGGAGTCTTATGATCAAGATGCCAGATACAGTGAAATGTGAGGCAGTGCAGTTACAATGTTTACTTTTTGTTTTAGGGCAACATGTGTTGTTTTTTCTTTCTGGATTTCAGATCACGTCCCCTAGAGAATACTGGCCAGACTGTATTGGTTGTTGGTGGCGTTCAGTGGCTTAATTCCAATCACCTGCAAATTATTCACAAAGTTTTGAAGAGGTAAATGTCTGCAACAATAATTGTCATTAGTATTCTAAGTCAAAAAAGTTACTATGGATGTGACTGAGTTTTATCCAGATTTTATTTAAAGAACAACTTATAATTCAGCATTAAGTACTTAAAGTCTAGTTTAAAATACTAAAATAAAATAGTCTTGTATCCAGTCACAACATGGTTGTTCATTATCCAGATTTACATTAGTACAGATCAAAATGTGTCTACTGACACCTGAAACTCTATCTTAAAAAAACTGTAATATACATCAAATATATAAAATGAGCACTTAGTCTTATTTGCCAATTATCACATTCTGAAAGAATTCTATGGTATTTGTTTATATAAACAACAAACATCTAAAAATGTAATTAAAGTTACTGACTTTAGAATTATAATTATCTCATTCAGGGAAAATTTACTGAATATCCTAGTGATCATCAAAACTTTGGGAATTGGATTTCATCTGCCAGTGGATGGAGTACATTTCTTAACACAGGTAAGCACATTTCCTCTGGGCTAGGTGAATTTCATGATTCCTATAAGGATCCCTGCTGGAAAAAGACCCGTAAGGCACTATATAATATTGAGCAACCTTCATGAAAGTAAAAAAAAAGAGAATATACTTAAGGGTTATGTTTGCAAATAAATTATAATTAATTTCATGTAGCCCACAAATATGTTGTAAATAATCCATTGACTTTATAAAAGAGGAAACAGCGTGTTGAACTATGCAAAAATAAAGAGCTGAGGGGTATATGAGAAAGACTGTGCTTTAAGTTCCCTTACCCCACCAATTTTACATGCACCTTTAAAGGCTATATTAAAAGGATTTCCTTTTGTCAGGTTCATGCTGAAACCACAAAAAAAATTATCACTATCATGAGTCCTTTGGGAAAGAGTGGTCTTTTTGAAGATGATTTCAAACTGATTGCTTTATTTTAAAAATAGTCTTTGAAGTAGTATCATTGGTTTTTCCTGTAATTGGATATTCATTAACGAAAAGAGTAGGGGTCTCTGGCCAGTTCTTATAGAAGATAGTAAATTAGCCTCAGCACTAAATAGAAGTCTCAGAAAAGAAAAGAAAGATAGGATCTGTAGGGAAGAGAACCAGCTGCTCTTGCTCAAGTGAAGGGACTTCCGGAGCAGCCAGAATTATTGGGCAATTGCAGAGTAATGACTCTGGTGAGCACTGGGAATTGGGGAGAAAGGAAGCTGTCCATTTAATATGTAAGAAGGTTGAGATTTATATTTTTATGTCTCTGTTGAGTGCTACTACCTTTCCCCAGCACAGAACACAAGACCCTCAATTATTTTCTCAAAAATGTATCTGCCTGGATAGCAGATCTTCTGTGATGCAAAAACAGGAGAAATGGTAGGAAGTGGCCAAGGTACAGCCTCTAAATTCAGCATCTGGGAGTTAGCAGGGGTTAAGTTAATTCAAAATGAGTTGAGGCATTTAACATCTGGGAGAGCCAAAGGGTTTAAGACTATTGGGGATCAGGAGAGGGGACCTTTGATAATGTGTTCCATGGATTGAATCTCTTTAATGTTATTTGAAGTCTACAGGTCGAGATCCACAATTCATTCTTGAGGACTCCAGTAGCTCCACTGTGCCTCTTTGGTTGCAGCTCCTCACAGTAATTGGCATACCTGTGGCCTTTGCTTATACTTAGGTTACAATTCAGAATCAATTCATTTCAGCAAACATTTCTTCAGCACTTACTATGTGCCAGATATTGTGTTAAACATTATGACTGCCACCTGAACTTTGATGGTGCTCATCAATCTTTTCAAACTGAGTGAAGACAGAAGGAGAAAAGAAGAGGAAGGGCAAAGAATAGAAAAAAGGAAAAGGGGATAATTGCAAGTGAAGGCAGAAAACAAATTCAAACTTCTCATCATGTGCTCATATAGCCATTCAGTGCTGGCTTCCGTCTTTCTCTGTAGACTTATCCCTTGCTACCAGTGCATGTGCACACAAGTGTGTGCACACACACACATTCACACTCACAACTCCACTGAGCTCAGTCAGGCTGAGCATATTTCAGTTTCTCAAGCACACCATGCTCTCAGTCACCTCCAGACCTTTGAAAGAAATCCCTGCTGCTTCTACTTGGAGTTAACTCCTCCACCACTCCCTCCTCTGGGTAACTTCCAGTTACTTTTCAAATGTTAGTTTACATGCTAGTTCCTCAGAGAAAACCTCTTGACACACTAGACTGGGTTGGCTGCTCCTGCCATGAGCTCCTGTAACAGTGTCTTATGTCCTTACTCATGTCATTCATATACTCCTTGGCTGTCTGTCTCCTTTGCTGGATGGTAATTGTGAGAGCACCAAGGGAATTGTGGGTTAAGGGAGTTTATATGGCTTACACTGACAGCCCAAATGCCAAATACAATTCTCAGCACATAGAAGACCCTCAAAAAATACCTGGTATTTTTTGTAGTGTAGCAAGTGTAGTATCTAATAGGTAATTTTCCAACCCTTTGTCCTCTCCCTTCCTTCCTCTTCTTGTAGAACCCAGTGTCCATTGTTTCTATCTTTATGCATATCCAATATTCAGCTCCCACTCATAAGTGAGGAGATGCAGTATTTGATTTTCTGTTCCTGCATTATTTAGCTAACGGAAGGCTCCAGGTGCATCCATGTTTCTTCAAAAAAACATGATTTTATTCTTTAGGCTGCATAGTATTCTGTGGTAAATATGTATCACGTTTTCTTTATCTCATCCACTTTTGATGAGCACCTAGGTTGGTTCTATGTCTTTTCTATTGTGAATAGTGCTGTGATGAACATAGAAATGCATGTCTTTTTGGTAGGATGATTTATTTTCTTTTGGATACATATCGAGTAATGGGATTGCTGGGTCAAATGGTAGTTCCATTTTTAGTTCTTTGAGAAGCCTTCAAACTGCTTTCCACAGTGGTTGAATTAATTTATGTTTCCACCAACAGTTTATAAGCATTCCTGTTTTGCATGGCCTCACAAACATCTGTTAATTTTTTACTTTTCAATAATAGCCATTCTGACTGGCATGAGATGGTATCTCATTTTGATTTTGATATGCATTTCTCTGGTGATTAGTGGCATTGAACATTTTTTCATGTCTGTTGGGTGCTTGTATGTTGTATTAGTCTGCTTTGCATTGCTATAAAGAAATACCAGAGACTGGGTAAATTATAAAGAAAAGGGGTATTTTGGCTCACTGTTCTGCAGACTATACAAGAAGCATGGCACCAGCATCTGCTCTGGTGAGGCTTCAGGAAGCTTACAATCATGACAGAAGGCTAAGGGAGAGCAAGTGGGTCACATGACGAGACTCATATAATGACAGAGGGAGAAGGAGGGGGGGGAGGTGCCAGACTCTTTTAAACAACCAGATCTTGCGTGAACTCATTACTGTGGGGAAGGCACAGAGCCGTTCATGAAAGGTCCACCCCTAGGACCCAAACACCTCCCTAAGCCTCACCTCCAACACTGGGGTTCACATTTCAACATGAGATTTGGAGGGGACAAATATTCAAATCATATGTCTTCTTTTGAGAAGTGTCTACCACTTTTCAATGGGTTTGTTTGTTTTCTACTTGCTGATTTAAATTACTTATGGATTCTAGATATTTGAACTTTGTCAGATCCATAGTTTGCAAACATTTTCTCCCATTCTGTAGATTGTCTGTTTGCTTTGTTGATAGTTTCTTTTGCTGTTCATAGCTCTTTAGTTTAATTAGGTTCCACTTATCAATTTTTGGTTTCAGTACAATTGTTTTTGAAGTCTTGGTCAAAAATTCTTTGCCAAGGCCAGTGTCCAAAATTGTATTTCCTAGTTTTCTCCTAGGATTTTTATAGTTTAAGGTCTTACATTTAAGTCTTTAATCCATCTTGAGTTAATTTTTATATATGGTAAGAGGTAAGAATCCAGTTTCATTAGTTTGCATATAGAGATCCAGTTACCCCAGCACTATTTATTGAGGGTCCTTTTCCCATTGCTTGTTTTTGTTGAGTTTGTTGAAATAAGTTGGCTATAGGAGTGACTTTTTTCTGGGTTCTCTATTCTCCTTCATTGGTCTATGTGTCTGTTTTTATACCAAAACCATGTTGTTTTGGTTACTGTAGCCTTATAGTATAGTTTGAAGTTACTTAATGTGATGTGTTGGCTTTATTCTTTTTGTTTAAGATTGTTTTGGTTATTAGGGCTCTTTTTTGGTTCCATATGAATTTTAGAACAGTTTTTTCTAATTCTATAAAAAATAACATTTGTAATTTGATAGGAATAGCATTAAATCTGTAGATTGCTTTAGGCAGTAATGTTAATTTTTAAATTGAGAATTTTAGATATTTTATGAGTCTTTGTGGGCAATAAATTTAACCACTTTTTACTGAAGAAGTTCAAAACTGTGTGTCACTATAGATGTTGCTGTTTTATACATAAATGATTACATGTATGTTTTGAGTAAAAAAAATTAGAACACATCTTTATTTAAGAAATGCATGTGAAGTTCCTTATCTTACACTATGACTAATCCCAGTAAAAAAGACATTTACATAATTTCCACCTAACTTATTGAATCATAAAACAATCCTCTGTTAATAAAAATTTTCATTCTTCTGCTTTCCCATCAGAGTGAAGTACAGAACTTATGGAAAGAAAATTTGATTATTCTGGATACTGCAAAAAAATATGGCTATGAAGTAGTTGACACATTCACTATAACAATGGGGCGTTACAAAGAGTTTCTGCAGGGGAAGTGTGGTTGTCATTTCCATGAGGTATTTATGCTGGCTCTCTGAGTTTTATAGCTTTTGATCTTTTAAAATTGTTTGTTATATCTTTAATTGTATTGTCAGTCTTATTTTGCATGAAACAAAAAACAATGTCAGGTGGAAATTAAATGATATATATTCATCATCACTCAGCCAAGGCATGTAGTAACCACAACTTTAGCTCTACCAAATGAGATGTTAAAAAATTTATGTTTGTTTAGACACTTCAAAACTAGAACAATTGGTTAATGCAGGCAGGAATATGGGAACCTGGAGAGCACTTATTTTCTCTAATAGACTTCAAGCCTTCCCATCAGAAATTGCATCCAAAAAAAAGGTGGCAAAGGTTTTCAGTAGCAGCGGCTTGCAAAGCACGACTACTTAATGTGCTAAACTAATGAATGACCTTCTTTCATTGCCTTGTCCAATGCATAACAGGAGGACCGGGTCCCCCCAACCAGAGTGAAAATGATTTCATTTTAACCTATAAATAGGCTAAGCTGATAAGGTGATAGCCTAAAACTATTTTATTCTTTTTTCTCCTGTCCTTTTGAACCCTCTGTGGATTACTTGCTCCCTAACCCTTGAATAAAAATCTTGGTCAGGTCCCATAAGTTTAACATCACTTTCAGATAACAAAAGGTCTCCAGTCACCTTCAGGTATAGGAGTATCACATCAATACTAAAATTGTCCCATTCTGAGTCATAACTACATAAGTCATTTCCGTCCCCCAGCTTAGGTTTCCCTCAGTCTCAAAAGCCCAAATCAGGGGAGAGAAGGCAGGACACTCATTTGCCATTTCCCCATCTTCCTTCTCTACTTTTATTCTCCTACATTTTTCTGCATTGGTCAGAGTAGAGATGGGATGCTAAGGACAAGAAGAGTCTTATTTGACTAGTACAAGCATAACCCAGTGATGCGCTCTCTGAGTCTAGCATGCTACTTCTTTCTTTTATGAGTGCTTTTGTGAATTGCCTTGGAGAGCCCCCTCCCCACCAGTGGAACTTTCTGGCTCCAACTTCCTTGATGGTGGTAATACATCTCCTCCAACTAGATTCCTTTTTGACTCCTTGGTATCCAACTGTCCATCACTCTGTTGAGAATCATGTTGCTCCTCCAGGCATCCTTTTGAAAAATATTCAAAATGGCACTAGGCTTGCTATACTTTGAACTATAGAAATATATACATTTGATCTACAGAAATATTAACGCATTGTTGCTCTGTTATTGCTGGAAATACAGTTAGTTCCCAGTGAAGCTTTCTTTCTCACTCTCTCTGCCACCCTAAAGCTGATCTGTAGCCACAGTATATCATACCAGTTCTAATGCTTCCCAAACCCCAAGAGACATGTGCTTGGCTCTGTTGAAGGCTCCTCTTGCTTGGCTTAAGGCAAAAATAAAACAACACCCCAATGGGGAAGAGGGCCCCAAAACATTGGAAAGCTCACACAGAAATTCCATCCCTTCCTTCCTTTTTGTCTCACAACTCTTTTGGTGAGGCAAGGATATGGAAAACTGGATTTTGTCCATACTTTTGCAAGTCTTGTATATGTTGTCCAGAAATTTCTTGGAATATGATTTTTTTTTGGCTTCTGTTATTTGCTCTAGATTTCAGGAGATTCAGCTGAAACTGAGATGAATAGTGCCTCATTTTATCTTTCTATTAGATATTGATTCACTCTTTCTTGCTTGCCTTCTTTTGTAAACCAGGATGCATTTTTTAGTGGGTTGACTCGTGAGGTGACAACTAAAGTCTCCTTCTGATTCTGTTTTTCAGCCCTTAGCTGACTGTCAGAATCCATCTTGGTGGGCCAGGTGTGGTAGCTCAACCTGTAATCTCAGCACTTTGGGAGGCTGAGGCGGGTGGATCACTTGAGGTCAGGAGTTTGAGACCAGCCTGTCAGCATGGCGAAACCCCATCTCTACTAAAAATACAACAATTAGCCAGGTGTGGTGGTATGTGCCTGTAATCCCAGCTACTGGGGAGGCAGAGGCACGAGAATCACTTGAACCTGGGAAGTAGAGGTTGCAATGAGCCGAGATCACCACCACTGCACTCCAGCCTGGGTGACAGAACAAGACTCCGTCTCAAAGAAAAAAAAAATCCATCTTGGTCCCAAGAGTTTTACCAATACTAAAAACGTTATTGACACTGCAGTAGTTGCTCTGTATGATTTATGGGTGGATTTACATTATCCTTTAATATGACCGAATGGAACTGCATTTCAGAGAAGTGAAAGCCTGCAGCCACAGTACAGAACATGACATTTTAAATTTTGACCTAGCAGCTTGAAGCTGGATCATGCTGTTGCAGAACAGATTTTAAGCTGTAGGATACTGTGTGTCTACTGTCTTCCACAAGAAAATATACAACCTTTAGAGTACTTATCCTATTTGCAAAAGTCAAGACTTAGAAATGCAAGGGCTGTAGCCTGGAAGAGAAAGAAGCAAAGATCTTGCAGCTGAGCCAGCTCAGGATCACAGCTGGCTAAAAAAGCAAGCCAGTGGTTGCCAAACCCACAGAAAACAGGGCTTTTGAAAGACAACATACAGATTGGTTTTATTCCTATTTTAGAAAGAATTTTTATTTGTTTGTTTATTTATTTATTTTTACATAATGTGTCTTCAATTCATATTTTTGCAGAAAGGTGTCCACTTTTTTTAGCTTTAGTGCTCTGAAAGTCTAAAAAGCAAAATGTCCTCGAATAATTTCAACATGGCTCCAATTAAAAACAGAAGTGCCCTTCCCACGTGGTTACATGTATCTCCTACCACAGCATCAACCAGTTCACATTAATAGCTGTGGTATTCAGAAACCACAAAAAAGGCTTTTTGAACCATCAGCACTAGAATATTGGCTTGTAATTATTACTGATTAAAATTATCATTAACTTGCATAGTAACAATGTTTCAAGTATGTTCAGGTAAAATCATTTTGCTTATTTGACTTTATAGTTTTTGGTGTGTAATTATCACATATAACTCGCTTTTTCTTAACTCTATTTCTGATGTAGGCTGTCTTGATAGCAAGCCATGTAGGTCTCCACCAAATTATCTTAATTGATTTCAGAGTAGTGTTATCTATTTTGAAGTTTTAATGTTTAAGCTAAAATAAGCTTCTGGGAGCATTTGCTGTTCCAGTCACAACATACAGCTGATATGATCATCTTTCTCAACTGACTCCCTTCCTCATAAAGTCTCTAAATTCATTCATTACTTAGGCATAATTATTGCTTAACTCTTGAACAATTTGTACCCCTTGTAACTCAGCAAGTCTCTAGTGCTGACACTGACATTTTATAATCTTTCTAAATCATCACCTAACATATTAACAGTGATGTAATGGCAATGTTAGCTTATTACAAACAATCCAAAAAATCTAAAACTCTTTATAGAGGACATTTGATAATGAATGCAGCAAGCTGGAAAAAAAGTTGGTGACTGCTCTCATGTCTAAAAAGTTAAAGGGCAAAAATTCTGTTGATAACCTTTTCTTCACCTCTGTGCTCATCTTATGAGCCTGGCAAATAAAGCTTACCATAAAATACTAGCAAGAGTTGAAAAAATTGTGTTAGAACCATAAAAATTCTGGCTTGGGGGACTTTTATCTTCTGATGTTCAACTAAACTATTCCCACAATAGATTCAAGGATACCTGAGAAGGGTTGGTATAATCATTACAGTAAGATATTGATGTTTTTTCTTTGGTTTGTGGTTAGAATTCTATCATAGACATAACAAACTTGCTTCAGTGAGCTCTCACTGCCATAGGTGAGATTAAAGGTCTTGAGGTGTTTCTTTCATCTGTCAAGGCACCAAAAGAGAATATGTTGTCTCAAGAATCTATAAACAATTTCCCAACTGGTGTGCATCAATTTTGACTAACATGTTCCTGCTGATTAGAAAAGCAGCTGTTTCTTTTTATGAGTGGAAATGGATTATGTTTTCCTAATGTTTACATAGGACAACAAATAGGATCCAGGTAGCTCTTGCCCAAGAGAGGTTTTGGATGGTGCCTTCGGTTATGTGGCAAATACCTACTGTGAACAAGCTAAAACCTGGAAAGAATACAATAATGTTATCAACACAAACCTGGCTGCAGAACGGACAAATTCATAACCAATTGATATGTTATTATTCATTAGTCTAATCAATTATGCAGACCTTATATAATATCTTCCTTTTTTGGCAAATGTAGCTACAGCTTTTGACTCAGTCAACAAAAACCATCTGGCATCAAACTACCACTAATACCAGCAGGTTTCCTTTGATTCTGGTACTATAGAAAGAAGAAAAGAAGGGAGTTTTGGTTCTTTGTCAGAGATGGTTTTCCACTATTAATTAATTTTAACCCTATAATCTTTACTATTTAATCTTAATTAAATAAAAGATTATTTGGCCTAGAAATAAAGTGTTTTACTTTCTCCTTTAAACTTTACAAGTTTACTATCTAACCACAATTTAAAAATTAAAAAGAAAGAAACTTTAAATTCATCTGGTAAAAAAAAAACAAAACTGAAATAATGACTTTTAGGGAAAAAAAAGATACAAATATGGTTAACATAGTTAGCTGATATAGAAGAACCCAGAATTTAACTTTCAGCATGGCTATTTTTAATGAATTAGTATGGAAATTTAATTCAATAGATATTTTTGAGTATCTACTCTATGCAAGCATTGTACTACTGCTGTAAAGTGAGTTAGAAGAGCATTTTATAGGACCCCATAAGTATCTCAAAATCAGCCTGTCCTTAGAAGGAGAATTAATATTTCCTTTAAACTTTCCTCCCCTCTAGTATTCCCTAATTTACTCTATCACACTACCATTTATAAACTAGAGCAATCTTCGACCTTTGCTTATCTTTCTCCAGCCGCTTCACAACCCTTAACCAGCCAGTTACCAAATCCTGTTTACATGCTATATATTTTCCACATCTTTCTCCTACACTACATTCCAACTGCCTTGACCTTGTTTATTCTTTTACTAAATCATTCAACATTTATTTTGTGAGTCCAGTTCTTGAACTAAACAGTAGTAATATAAAAATAAATACGACATACTCTATGCCCTCAGGACATTGCAATCAGGGTCAGGCCTAAAAACCCATATTATGAAACAATACCTATGATAGCACATCAGATATATGAATAAGATATTGTGAAACACCAAGAAGAGGCACTCAATCTGAGGATTAAGTGTTTCTCCTTGAATTACCATCTAAGTTAATTGTTGAAGGATGAACAGGACTTAATCAAGGTAATAAGATAATGGTAGAAGGAAGGCCATTGCAACCCCACAGGATAATGTGAACCAAAGTAGCCCTGAAATACCTGATGTTCTCATAATCACAGGCAATCCTGTATATAGTAGAACATAAATCACAAAAGAATATTTGAAAAAAGTAGGTGAGGGCAAGATCGTGGTAAGAACTGGATGATCCTGTAGGTGATGGAGACCCACTGAAAGGTTTTCAGGAGAGGAGTGAGATGGTCATGGTTTTGTTTCAAACAATTAAGACTAATAACAGTGAGCAACGAAGATTTGAAGAACAAGTTAGAGAAGTTAGGAGATTTTTTTTTTTTCCAGAGGTCAGGTGAGGGATTGTAAAGTTCCACCCAAACCAGGACAGAGACAGCAAGTATAAGAGAGAAGTGGACAAAAGCAAGCCTTGTTTTATAAAATGATATCTATAGATCTTATTTGTGGCATGCGGGAGTGGGAAGAATCAAAGATGACTCCTAACTTGAGTGATGGATTAGGGAGAGAAACTGGCAATTGAGACAAAGAATGACTGAAAAGTCACCATCTTAGGAAAAGATGATGAGTTCAATTTTGAACATGTTGTGTTTGAGTTTCCTGTAGGACATCCAGGTGGAGATCTCCAATGGGCAGTTGGATATACAAATATGACACTGGAGGGACCGGTAGGGATGAGAGATGGCACAGGGAGTCATAAGAAAATAGGTCGTAGTTGAAACCATGAAAATAGATCATCCACAGAGCCCAGACTCATTGACATCCTGCGTGAACTGCAGAGTTTTGGTAGAGGTGCAAGTGTATTCTGTGTGGCAGAGAAGATGGCAGGTGGTGACGGCTGCATTGCCTGCACGTCATCAACAACCCACCTCTTCTTTCCCATCTTAATCCACTGTGCGATCTCTCAAGGGCTTTAGGCACTTAGCCCTGAATCCTCCTCTGAGCCGGCTTTGCCTCCTGCTGTTCCCACTGAGTGAATTAAATAAGCCTTTGCCCTGTGCCCACTGTATGTGCGAGGTCATGCAGGTTACGTTTTTAACTTCCAAACAAAAAAAGAAAAGAAAAGAAAATAGGTCATCCAGAGAAAGTGAGTAGAGTGGCTGAGAAAGAAACTCCTGGAAACACCAATATTTAAGCAAAGTCTGGAGAAATAGGAGCATTTGAACTTAGAGCATAAACTAATAGCAGGAAAACTCTAGTAGAAGGTGATGCCATGGAAAGCCACAGAGTAACCATTTGTGAAAAGGAGAGATGGAGACAGGTCAGTGTTGTCAAATGTAATAGATAGATCTATTAAGGTGAGGATTCCAAAATAATGTTTTTGGCATGAAGCAGGGGAGTCCTTTCTGATCATCTTAAGAGTGGTTTTGGTAAAATGTTCGGGCAAGAATTAGACTAGAATAGTTGAAGAGGTATAGGAAGTGAGAAAGGGGGCTGATAACAGCTTTCAACAAATAAAAATAAGAAAAGGGTAAAAATATTGGATTTAAAGGAGGAAAGACTTTGGCATGTTTTTAAACAGAGGGGAAAGAATCAATACCAAGAGATAGAATAAAAAACAGGACAAAGAAGGACAATTGGAGAAAGGCCCCTGAGGAGCAGGTTGAGGATTCAGGTAAATAGTGTGTGGGGTGGCAAATGAACAAGGTGGGGAGGAGGGTCTCTCCTTCCCTATGATTTCTTTGCCCTCAGCTATTGCAATATTTTTATCTCAGAGCCTCCAGTGTCAACTACTTGAATCCATACTTCTTACCCCCCACCAGGAGGATGTTCGTATACTTCACATTCAGTGTTGTCATTTAAAAATCTTTCAATGACCCTGTGCTGAAGATGAGTCACAGATTCCTACACTCCTTTTTTAGAAACATAGTTTCAAACAGTTCTTTCTGTGTAAAATGATTAGTGCTCATTCAATCATCTGTAAGTGAATTCTACCCTCTGCTACTAGCTGATTAGATTAGAGATCAGTGCCCAGTGAAAGTGAATTCATTGGTCATGAGGGAGCCCAGCCTTTTCTAAGATGACTTGGTACAAAATCCTTGTTTCAAAGGGAGTACCCTATATTGAATGGTGATAACACCAATTAAATCAGGGTCTCTCTCTTAAGAAGGATAATTAAATGGAGGATCAACAAACAGTGAAAGTAACTTATGTTGAACTACTATTATGACTCCATAAGGCAGCTGTACTACCCAGCCTTTTCAATACTGAAACCTAGAATGTCAGTGTGGCTAAAAAAGAGATGCTGACTCATAAACTCCTTCATGTTCTTTGCAATAAACCCCCATGTCAGGGAGTTTATTACTAGCCTTTAAGAACCAAGCTAAGCCAGAGTTTGAACTATTTTGATTACCATTTCCTACATTAAGGTTTAATGTTCTAATTTGGCAAAAACAGGTTTTTGGTTTGAGAAATACTGAATACGCCTCCAACTTATGGGTTCTCAGAAAATTATATTAGTATATTAAATAATCCCAAAAGCTCTTACACTAAAGAAGCTGGTTAGCTTAGTGTGACCCAGTTTTTCCCCAGCATTTTTGACCACAGAATGACTTTTCCTTTTTTTTTATCACAACTATTAACACCCCACTAAACACACTTTGAGAAGATTGGCATAAGGATAATGTCTAAAAAATCATGCATGAAGTACAGACTAAATGAGGCAGATTGACCACAAGCATTTATCTTCTCTTCCACTTGAAACCCCAAGAAAAATACTTTGAAGACATAAAGCTACTCACTTACTCCACACCCCCCACCGCAAAGAAAAAACAGAATAAGAAATAACTCATAACAGACAAGAAATCTGAATTCATTTGAATTCATTCTATGAAGTTTGACTTAGCAGGCAAAATAAGGTACAACTGTAAGTGCCTAGAGAAGAGAAATACCAGCTGTGAGTGAGGCATACTTGCTGTTCAGATCCTATGCTGAAAAAGATAAGGCTGAGACACAGGTCAGAAAACAATTGGCTAGAAGTCTATGTGCAAAATTGGTAGACCCCTGAATTCCTCACCCCAGCCCATACAGTCGGGAATCTATATCATCACATACAATATCTTTTAAAATGGAACTGCAGAAAGTCTAGACTCAGAAACACAAGTATAGTAAAGAATAAATTAATCTAGAGGCTGAAAACAGAAAGATGAAGGTGAAGTTGGTGTGTGAAGGGAGGAGCCCTGAACTTTTCCCTAGACCTCCTAACATTCCACAGTCAGGCAGAGGGTCCCTCAGACAGGAGGCTGGAGAGCTCTTCTGGCAAGAAACTGAATGACCCACCGGAAGATCTTCTTTGAAAAGGCCAGAGTAGTGCTGAGCAAATTCCTACAGTGAAGTCAGCAGTTGGAAATGTTAGTCCTCACACAAATTGTGTAACATTTAGTGCCTTAATCTTAAATAAAATATTTAAGTTCAAGAGTGTTAGATAGAAACAAATACCTGTGTGTTAACGTCCAACAGACTCCAAGACCCAAGATGCACATGTAAATAGAGAAAAAGTGGAATTAGCTTATACTAAGACTAATACAGGTCATTCCAATAGTGTAAAAATTCGGCAACATAGATATTCAGCCACTTGGGAAATTGAGTTTAAGACAGGGGAATTTAGTATCTGGGGAACTGCATGAGACTGTAAGATAGAACCAACAGTTTAATATTAAATTGGTAAACTTCTGGTCTGGAGCTCCTTACAATCAGTCTCCGCACCTCAGAGCAGAATTTGTTCCCAGAGCCAACGCTCAGCTTTGTCCAAGGGCAGGAGTTACAAAGGCTCAGCTGTCAGAGTAAGAAGGGCTGGGGATTAGAGGAAGGGTGGGAGACAGACAATATGCTGACTGCAAATCTGGAAACACCAAAACAAAACAAAACAAAACAAAATTCATTCCTAAAGAAAATTTTAGTCTTGCCCCCTAATCCCCAGCATCTTTGACAGATTCAGAAGTTGGATTCCCTTCAATCAAAATACAGTTCATTTCATGTGGCCATAATTAAATATTTGGGGGCTAAGGGATGAAATGAAAGAATTCCCTATTATCTGTCAAAATTGCATGATGTCCTGAAGTGAAATTATGAGTTATAAGGACTAACTTCTAGCTATTGTTTGTCACGTTATTTTTATTCCACTTTTGTGAATTCTTAGGCTACTTTTTCAGCTGGTCATAATTTGGTGACTGGATCTTGGATTGAACGCCATCTGCAGAATGACTACATCCAACAAAAAGTACTTCAACAGTATACATTTGTCTTAAGACTAACACATTTGCCTGGCCAATCTCATGTTTTCCAACCTCAGAAAGCCATTACACTGTCTCCTCTTCAGACCCCATCCATGATCATGAAACATATTTGTAATCAGAGCATCCTCTAATCCAGTATAGGACAATTTTGGAACACTTGCCCCATGAAAATTGTTTTCTATTTTATTCTGTGGATCTGGAACCACATCAGAAGTTCTTTGTGGGTTATTCAGGTCAAGATCAATTTTAAGAAAGGTATTTGTTTGTAATCTGCCTGACACCTTTCCAGTTCACCAAGCCTTCCCTTTTGTACTGGCTTTTTGGAAATTCAAAGTTATTTTTAGAATCAGCAGTTAATTGACATGGCAATACACACGTTCTGATGACGGTTTATGTGAAATCAATTTTGAGTGTTGAAATTACCTACATTTAATAGTGAAAGTTGCAATGTTAAGTTTGGTTTCATAATTCAAACAATTTTTTGTTTGTTTGGGAAGTCTTATAATTCCCATAGGCCAAATCCAGTCAAGTTGAATTGTGACCATTTGTATGCCTTCTAAAATGTTTCTGTACCCACGTTTTTAATGGTGTAGAGATGTGGAAAGATCTGTAATTATAAACTGGCAGATCCCTTACCATATAAGGAATCTATAAAAAAGTAAATGTTACGTCTACACCCCAAAGCACAGAATTTCAATTCTTGCTACACTGAGTCACAGAAAAGTGTGATCATTTAATAGCCTATAAGATCTTATACTTATAAAACTCTATTTTAGCTCCAAAATTGTTTTCCTAAATTTCTGTAGTCAGTATATTAAAAATATTTGTCTTTGAAACACTGTAATCTTTACTTGAAAGTCTTACGTGTAACTTAATCAAATGTGAACATTGCTGTGAGAAAAACCATTTTTATTATGAGACTTACGGAACAATGCTGATCTAACAGATTGTCATGCAGCATGGAGATAAATTGTCCTCCACTATCTCTTCCTACTTTAAAATGTACTTCAGTGTAGCAAATTCACAAAAAGAAAATAAACACAAAATAAAGAGGAGTTACTTCAGATTAAAGTGGCAAAATAAAAATTGTCCTTTAACTCTCATATTTAACATATTACAAACATTTGCCAAATCACACATGTATGTATTATTAACCATATGTAGTAGCTCCTTTCCTCTTAGATATACCTGTCTCTTTTTCAGTGGTCAAGTCATCTGCACCCAAATTTAGAGAAGCATTTGGATGTATCAAGCCATTAGAATTTGTTTCTGATTAAGGTAACCACGGTATACAAACATCTGAGGCCTTTTGTCTCTGTGTCAAGGCCTAAATCTTTCACTGATGTTTTCTAATGGCTCATTTTGTTGTTTACTATTATTATTATGCCTCAAAGGTAACCTAGCATGTGTATTGCAAGCAGCTTTCTTTCCAAGTCACATTCCAGTCGACACTTTAGTTGGATTTTAATAACCCCAAATGGCTCTCTGATTTTGGAAAGGACCCAAATGGGCACATTTCCACCCATGAGATCAAAGGAAAGGAGCAATTTGCTCCTTACTGTACAGGTATCAAACATCTTTCACTGGAATAACATTTCCAAACCTTAAAAATGTAGCTAATTCCTTTTTCTCCACTTTAAAGCCTATAAGAGTAAGTAAAATAAGGTAATATTTCGAATCTCAGGGACTCAGAAACAGCAGTTTGACAGCAATGCTGGACACTGAATTTTACACATATGTTCAAAGGAATAATAGCTGTGTGAACAGATGATCTTGCCCACCATAAATTAGCACTAAGTCTTTTGAACGTACTAAGGAACTATTCATAACATGGAAACAACATGGTGCCTGACCTTGGGGAACTAGTCTCAGACAATGTCTTTGAAGTCACTTCATTCTTGTTCTTACTTCAAGTATCTTAGACATGTGTCTTTATATAGTCCCCTTGAGGGTAGGGACCATATCTGAATTACTCCATGTGTTTCCTGACACAGACAACTCTGAAGATTGAAAGATGGATATTATATGGAAAAAAAATCATTAAATTTTAATTCTACAAGATACAGAATCATTTTGTTTCTCTTCTACTTTTTCATTACAAAAGGATTCCGTGAATTCTTTTTCACTATAACAATTAAAAATAAGTATATACAATAAAAACAAAAACTCCTTTCTTCTACATTAAAGACTCAATTAGCTCTTTGGTACATAGTTCTGTTTTAAATCTACATTCCTGATTTTAATCTCACTCAATTAAAAGTATTAGGACCACATTTATGGTCACTGGATTTATGTAAGATTGGGCTTTATATAGAACTACCTTATTTCACCATAAACATTTTAGGGAACAGTAGTTTAAACCTCATTTTAATCTGTAGTGTGGATTTTCCTATTCTTCTATCTCAGTATTGAATTCTCCTTGTACTCAGCTTTTAATTTATATTTTGCCATCAAGTTCTAGAAAGCTATCTACAAAGGAATTTGCACCCTTAATCTAGACAAGAACACAATAATGTAAGACAAAATATACTTGCCAGTTTAGCTAAAATGTATGGAGCATGCAATGCTTTCCAGCTCCTGTGCTAAGCTCTATGTTTACATTTCTAGTCACTAAGAGTGGGGAAGAGAGACGTACAGAAACTTTAAATACAATATATGTGACCCTCTTTACCCTGACTCTGTTCCTCATCTGCTCATGTTGGAACTTTTAACTCTGTGTAAGTATTATAGGTCCTCCCAAACAGGGGCTCTGGGACAAGCCCACTCCCATGGGCTCAGAGCTGTTCCAGCACACACTGCTACCTCTGATTTCTTGTTGCCTGTCTAAGAGCACACACGCTGCAGCCACCCCAGGCACTAACCATGGTGACTGTCTCCCATGGTTCTGCCTGATACATGCCCTCATGGTCCCAAATCTGCACAACTGTCTGTGCAGAGCCTTATTCTGTCCCTTTGTGTATTCTCAGTTGGTGGGTTTCCAAAGCCTGGGCTCCAATGAGTTATACTGTTTAATGAAACACTTTTTTCAGCATTTACTTATAGTTGCTCACAGTATCATAGAACTCAGTTACTCTCACTGTATTAGTCCGTTCTCATGCTGCTATAAGCACATACCTGAGACTGGGTAATTTATAAAGGAAAGAGGTTTAACTGACACACAGTTCAGCATGGCTGGGGAGGACTCAAGAAACTTACAACTGCCAAAAGGGGAAGGAAACACGTCCTTCTTTACATGGCGGCTGCAAAGAGAAGTACAGAGTGAAGTGGGGGAAAAGTCCCTTATAAAACCATCAGATCTTGTGAGAACTCATTCACTATCATGAGAACATCATGGAGATAACCATTATTAATACCTCCCACCAGGTGCCTCTCATAACATGTGTGGATTATGGGAACTAAAACTCAAGATGAGATTTGGGTGGGGACACAGCCAAACCATATCATTCTGCCCCTGGCCCCTCTCCAAATCTCATGTCCTCACATTTCAAAACACAATCATGCCTTTCCAACAGTCCCCCAAAGTCTTAGCTAATTCCAGCATTAACCCAAAAGTCAAAGTCTAAAATCTCATCTGAGACAAGGCAAGTCCCTTCCACCAATGAGCCGGCAAAACCAAAAGCAAGTTAGTTACTTCCTAGATAAAATGGGGGTACAGACATCGGGTAAATACACCCATTCCAAAGGGGATAGATTGGCCAAAACAAAGGGGCTAGAGGTCCCATTCAAATCCAAAATCCAGTGGGGCAATCATTAAACCTTAAAGTTACAAAATGATCTCCTTTGACTTCAGGTCTCACATCCAAGTCATGCTGATGCAAAAGGTGGTCTCCCACAGCCTTGGGCAGCTCCCCTGTGGCTTTGCAGGGTACAGCCTCCCTCCCAGCTGCTTTCACAGGATGGCGTTGAGTGTCTGTGGCTTTTCCAGGCACACAGTGCAAGCTGTTGGTGGATCTACCATTCTGGGGTTTGGAGGACAGTGCCCTTCTTCTCACAGCTCCATTCAGCAGTGCCCCAGTGGGGACACTGTGTGGGGGCTCTGAACCCACATTTCCCTTCTGCACTGTCCTAGCAGAGGTTCTCCATGAAGTTTCCACCTGCAGCAAACTTCTGCCTGGACATCCAGGCGTTTCCATACATCCTCTGAAATCTAGGTGGAGGTTCCCAAACTTAAATTCTAGTCTTCTGTACACCCGCAGGTCCAACACCATTTGGAAGCTGCCAAGGCTTGGGGCTTGAACTCTCTGAAGTAATGGCCTGAGCTGTGTATTTGTCTCTTTTGGCCACAGCTGGAGCTGAAGTAGCTGGGACAGAGGGCACTATGTCCCGAGGCTGCACAGAGCATGAGGTCTTAGGCCTGGCCCACTAAATCATTTTTTTCCCTCCTAGTCCTCCAGTCCTGTGATGGGAGGGGCTGCCATGAAGGTCTCTGACATGCCCTGGAGACATTTTCCCCATTGTCTTGGTGCTTAACACTTGGCTCCTCATTACTGATGCAAATTTCTGCAACTGGCTTAAATTTCTCCCCTAAAATGTGTTTTTTTTTTCTGTTGCATCATCAGCTGCAAATTTTTTAAACTTTTAAGCTCTGCTTCCTCTTGAACACTTGATGGTTAGAAATTTCTTCTGCTAGATACCCTAAATCATCTTTCTCAAATTCAAAGTTCCACAGATCTCTAGGGCAGGGGCAAAATGCCACCAGTCTCTTTGCTAAAGTATAACAAGAGCCACCTTTGCTCTAGTTCCCAACAAGTTCCTCATCTCCCTCTGAGACCATCTCTGCCTGGACTTTATTGTCCATATCACTGTCAGCATTTTGGTCAAAGCCATTCAACAAGTCTCTAGGAAGTTCCAAACTTTCCCACATCTTTGTCTTCTGAGCACTCCAAGTCTCTAGGAAGTTCCAAACATTTTCCTATCTTCTTCTGAGTCCTCCAAACTGTTCCAACCTCTGCCTGTTAGCCAGTTCCAAGGTCACTTTCACATTTTGGGTATCTTTACAGCAGTCCCCACTACTAGGTACCAATTTACTGTATTAGTCTGTTCTCACACTGCTATGAGGACATACCTGAGACTGGGTAATTTATAAAGGAAAGAGATTTAATTGACTCACAGTTCAGCATGGCTGCGGAAGCCTCGGGGAAACTTACAATCATAGTGGAAAAGAAGCAAACACGTCTTTCTTCACATGGTGGCAGCAAGGAGGAGTGCGTGGTGAAGCAGGGGAAAGCTCCTCACAAAACCGTCATGTCTCCTGAGAACTCACTCACTATCATGATAACAGCATGGAGGTAACTACCCCCATGATTCAGTTTCCTCCCACCAGGTCCCTCTAATGACGTGTGGGGATTACAGGAACTAGAATTCACGATGAGATTCGGGTGGGGACATGGCCAGATCATATCACTCCTCTTTGTAGAGGTGAGACATGCCAAGTTGCATCTGAAATTAAGTAGAAGACACAGCCTCAAGGTTCTTTCCCCAGGGGTTCCTCAGTCTCATAACTAAACAAGCATGGCAGGAATGCCCTACCTGTCAGTGCATTACACAGGCCCATGTATTACTGAATCCCTCAGTCCAAACCTGGGGTCCTCCTAGAAGACACACTACTTTTCCCCTGGCATTCTTTCTCCTACCCCTGGGAGATTCTGAAGGGTTATAAGATGAATGGCTGATCAAATTTGATTTTTACAAATCTAGTTAATATCTAGGATGATAACAGGATTACAGATGTGCTCAAGAAGTTGGTGGATGGCAGCATTGGAGAGATGTTAGAACAAGTTAGCACTGGATGACATGAGTCCCCAAAGAGCAGGATTAAAGGCTACAGATGGAAAAGTGGTGTCCTTGAAGTGGCACTAGATGTCCAGAGAAAACTAACTACACCTGGTGTATTAGTCCATTTTCATACTGCTATAAAGGACTTCCTGAGACTGCGTAATTTATAAAGGAAATAGGTTTAATTGACTCATAGTTCAGCATGGCTGAGGAGGCCTCAGGAAACTTATGAGCTTGGCAGAAGGCAAAGGGGAAGCAGGCACCTTCTTCACAAGGTGGCAGGAAGGAGAAGTGCCAAGTGAAGGAGGAAGAGCCCCTTGTGAAATTATTAAATCCCATGAGAACTCACTCACTGTTATGAAAACAGCATGGAGGAAACCACCTCCCCGATTCAATTACCTCTACCTGCTCTCTCCCTTGACACATGGAGATTATGGAGATTACAATTCAAGATGAGATTTGAGTGGGGACAGAAAACCTAACCATATCACTTAGGATTTAAAGATCATGAACACGGTAGGACAAGTAGCACCACCATCAGTGCCACCCTTTTATACCCCCAACCTTCTCCTGCCACACACACACAGACACACACACACACACATTCACACACTCACACGCGAGAGAGTTATGATGTCTTCCTGGAGAAGCAACATTTTAATTTTGGCAATGACACCAAGGAAACCTTCAGTGATGATGGTGACTCTCTAAGAGACTGTTTACCATGGAAAAGAGGTTTCCAAAGGAACAACTGAGAGGTGTAACAGCCAGGGAAGGTATCAGAAATCAAAGAGGAAGCACCAAGTTTGTGACCACTAGCACTCCTTCAGTTCCCTGATGGTAGATTCAAATCATAATGATTCATGATTGTAGACTCCATTCATAGTGATTAATGAATATCTGGTATTGAAAGTCTCCTCTCATCACTTTTTTTCCTTTCAAATGGTCTTGACTATTTTCCTACATTTATTCTTTAAGATGTATTTTAGAATTTCTTTTTCATGTTTTCCCCAAATTCTTCTGTGATTACAACTGGAATAGCATTTTAATTAACTTGGAAGGATTTGACATGACATGTCTGCATTTGTTCATGTGCTTTTTAATGACTCATTAAACTTTTGATATATTTTTCACCTGCATCCTGTATATCATGGTTGAATGTAGTGAAGTTGTTTCAGTATTGTAATGGGATCTTTTCTCTAATTTATTTCTTACTAATTATTTATAGACTACAGAAAAGCTATACAATTTTCAAATGTTAACTTTATAATATCTAATTATTTTTCAGTATATTCCTTGGATTTTCAGGGTAAATAATCATACAGTTACATATAATTGGTAATTTTCTAAAATGAAATATTTCATAATATTGAAACATTTTGCATTCCTGAAAAAATTGTATGGGCTAGTGATACAGCATATAATACTACCAGATGTTTTTAATGCTTCTGGATTCAATTCACAATGGCAAAGGAATTTTTACATCTATATTTTCACAAATCAAAATTGAACTAATTCTTTATAGTATCAGGATGATAATGACTTAACAAAGGGATTAGGAAACATCATCTTTGATTATTTTCTACAAAATAGTTTCCAAGGGAAACCAAGTGAATTAAGTGTTGTTGGGCCAGCCACTGGCCTGGGCATGAAGGGTTCCATTTTGAAGAACATATGGGAGCATTGACCCTGTAAAAGTCATTAGCCTGGTCCTCAGAAGCTACAGGTAACCCCATCATCCTGATTTCCTTTCTCAGACATCAATTTAGTGGTCTCTAAAAATAGAAATAGGTTATCAGCCTTCCATTGAGATCTGTCAAAATACTGACACTACTCCCAAATGGAAGCCATATGCTTCAGCAGTTACACTGGAGATCTATATTTTTGTATATCCCATTTATGAATCACATTTAAGATTGTTGTAAGCATCTACACCAGCATGATCCAATGGTTGTAATGCAACTTTAAATTCAACCCTAAAATCACACAAATATTAAAATAATGTTTAAAGAACTATAACCTTTTTCAGTGGGATAGACCCTTTTCTGTTTTGCATGTAATTAGTATGCAGACCATCAGGCACTTGCAAAATCCAGAATTCTAGATAAAATCGTATAAACAAAATTAACCTTATTTTGGCTTCAGAACACTGGAATAATATTATTTCAAGGTCGAATGTTATATTTATGCTTAAATGTTTTCTTAAATAAACTTCCTGAAGACTGCTCACTAGTCTTGCTGTTGAGTACAAACCTCCTCTAAAATTGACAAAACTTTCAGGAAAACATTGATGCACCTCTCCTGTCTATCATATTTAGAGTTGCCATATAACCAAATAAGGATGGAAAGAGCTGTACACAGTAGAAACTTTTGACCCTGGGACCTAGACTATTAATCAGTGGTTAACCGCAAACTGAGCTCTAAACTATGATCCACAGGGATTCCTCACTACAACCTCCTGATATCACTGGATTTCTTAAGAGTTACCTGACCTGAGGGCCAGATCAAGCAAAGCCAAACCTTTCATAGCTACAGGAAAACATTTCTTTGGGGTTAGCAGAGTATAACTGGTTTTAAAACATATTATCGTTTCATTTTTTTCTTCAAATGTGAATACTTTCAAAATTTTTATCATTACACAATAATGCACATTCATTGTATTATATTAAAGAAAAAAATCAAGCCAAAAGTTACAAGAATACATTAAAAATGTCCTATAATTCCTCTACCAAAAGGTCACTACTGTTAATAGTTTGGTATAGATCTTTACAGATTTCCTATTCAAATAACTTTTCAGAAATGGTTCAAGCTCATTTGCAATGTAACAAAAACTACTTCTCTTCCGAATAGATATCATGTGATTTTTTAAAAAATACTCAATTTTGTTTATATGGAACTGTTTTCATTGCACTACCTTATATGAGATGAAAAAATATGTACCTAAATTGTTATGAAGAACTCAAAACAATTTTTAAAAAACTGTGTAAGCTAGAATTACTTTCATTAGTCACTGATAATAGTTTATATGTCCAAATAGTGACAGAAAAAAATATTTTATAATTGCATTAAAATGATGAAATTCATAATTTGTTATTCTTTTATTATTTTATGTATTTTTATTATACTTTAAGTTCTGGGATACATATGCAGAACTTGCAAGTTTGTTACATAGGTATACATGTGTCATGGTGATTTGCTGCACCCATCAACCTGTCATCTACATTAGGCATTTCTCCTAATGCTATCCCTCTCCTTTCCCCCGAACTCCTGACAGGCCCCAGTGTGTGTTGTTCCCCTCCCTGTGCCCATATGTTCTCATTGTTCAACTCCCACTTACAAGTGAGACCATGCGGTGTTTGGTTTTCTGTTCCTGTGTTAGTTTGCTGAGAATGATGGTTGCCAGCTTCATCCATGTCACTGCAAAGCACATGAAACTCATTCTTTTTTATGGTTGCATAGTACTCCATGGTGTATATGTGCCACATTTTCCTTATCCAGTCTAACATTGATGGGCATTTTGGCTGGTCCCAAGTCTTTGCTATTGTGAATAGTGGTGCAATAAACATACGTGTGCATGTGTCTTTTTAGTAGAATGGTTTATAATCCTTTGGGTATATACCCAGTAATGGGATTGCTAGGTCAAATGGTATTTCTAGTTCTAGATCCTTGAGGAATCACCACACCGTCTTCCACAATGGTTGAAATAATTTACACTCCCACCAGCAGTGTAAAAGAGTTCCTATTTCTCCACATTCTCTCCAGCATCTGTTGTTTCCTGACTTTTTAATGATCGCCATTCTAACTGGCATGAGATGGTATCTCATTGTGGTTTTGATTTGCATTTCTCTAATGACCAGTGATGATGAGCTTTTTTTCATATGTTTATTGGCCACGTAAATGTCTTCTTTTGAGAAGTGTCTGTTCATATCCTTCACCCACTTTTTGATGGGGTTGTTTTGTTCTTGTAAATTTGTTTAAGTTCCTTGTAGATTCTGGATTTAGCCCTTTGTCAGATGGATAGATTGCAAAAATTTACTCCCATTCTGTAGGTTGCTTGTTCACTCTGATGATAGTTTCTTTGGCTGTGCAGAAGCTCTTTAGTTTAATTAGATCCCATTTGTCAATTTTGGCTTTTGGTGCCATTGCTTTTGGTGTTTTATTCATGAAGTCTTTGCCCATGCCTATGTCCTGAATGGTGTTGCCTAGGTTTTCTTCTAGGGTTTTTATGGTTTTAGGTCTTATATATAAATCTTTAATCTATCTTGAGTTAATTCTTGTATAAGGTGTAAGGAAGGGGTCCAGTTTCAGTTTTCTGCATATAGCTAGCCAGTTTTCCCAACACTATTTATGAAATAGGGAATCCTTTCCCCATTGCTTGTTTTTGTCAGGTTTGTCAAAGATCAGATGGTTGTAGATGTGTGGTGTTATTTCTGAGGCCTCTCTTCCGTTCCATTGGTCTATGTATCTGTTTTGGTACCAGTACCATGCTGTTTTGGTTACTGTAGGCTTGTAGTATGGTTTGGAGTCAGGTAGTGTGATGCCTCCAGCTTTGTTCTTTTTGCTTAGGATTGTCTTGGCTATACAGGCTTCTTTTGGTTTCATATGAAATTTAAAGTAGTTTTTTCTAATTCTGTGAAGAAAGTCAATAGTAGCTTGATGGGAATAGCATTGAATCTATAAATTACTTTGGGCAATATGGCCATTTTCACAATATTGATTCTTCCTATCCATAAGCATGGAATGTTTTTCCATTTGTTTGTGTCCTCTCTATTTCCTTGGGCAGTGGTTTGTAGTTCTCCTTGAAGAAGTTCTTCACATCCCTTGTAAGTTGGATTCCTAGGTATTTTATTCTCTTTGTGGCAATTCTGAATGGGAGTTCACTCATGATTTAGCTCTCTGTTTGTCTATAATTGGTGTATAGGAATGCTTGTGATTTTTGCACATTGATTTTGTATCCTGAGATTTTGCTGAAGTTGCTTATCAGCTCAAGGAGTTTTTGGGCTGAGATGATGGGGTTTTCTAAATATAGAATCATGTCATCAGCAAACAGAGACAATTTGACTTCCTCTCTTCCTATTTGAATATGCTTTATTTCTTTCTCTTGCCTGATTGCCCTGGCCAGAACTTCCAATACTATGTTGAATAAGAGCGGTGAGAGAGGGCATCTTTGTCTTGTGCTGGTTTTCAAAGCGAATGCCTCTAGCTTTTGCCCATTCAGTATGATACTGGCTGTGGGTTTGTCATAAATAGCTCTTATTATTCTGAGATACATTCCTTCAATGCCTAGTTTATTCAGTGTTTTTAGCATGAAGGGGTGTTGAATTTTATCGAAGGCCTTTTCTGCATCTATTGAGATAATCATGTGGTTTTCGTCATGGTTCTGTTTATGTGATGGATTACATTTATTGATTTGCATATGTTGAACCCACCTTGCATCCCAGGGATGAAGCCAACTTGATTGTGGTGGATAAGCTTTTTAATGTGCTGCTGTATTTGGTTTGCCAGTATTTTATTGAGTATTTTCACATCAATGCTCATTAGGGGTATTGGCCTGAAATTTTCTTTTTTGTGTGTGTGTGTCTCTGCCAGGTTTTGATATCAGGATGATGCTGGCCTCATAAAATGAGTTAGGGAGGGGTCCCTCTTTTTCTATTGTTTGCAATAGTTTCAGAAGAAATGGTACCAGCTCTTCTTTGTACCTCTGGTAGAATTCAGCTGTGAATCCATCTGGTCCCGGGCTTTTTTTTTTTTTTTTTTTGGTTGGTAGGCTATTAATTACTGCCTCAGTTTCAGAACTTGTTATCGGTTTATTTGACTTCTTCCTGGTTTAGTCTTGGGAGGGTGTATGTGTCCAGGAATTTATCCATTTCTTCTAGATTTTCTAGTTTATTTGTGTAGAGGTGTTTATAGTATTCTCTGACGGTAGTTTGTATTTCTGTGGGATCAGTGGTGATATCCCCTTTATCATTTTTATTGTGTCTATTTGATTCTTCTCTCTTTTCTTTTTTATTAGTCTGGCTAGAGCTCTAAGTATTTTGCTAATCTTTTCAAAAAACCACCTCCTGGATTCACTGATTTTTTGAAGGGTTTTTCATGTCTCTATCTCCTTCAGTTCTGCTCTGATCTTAGTTATTTCTTGTCTTCTGCTGGCTTTTGAATTTGTTCACTCTTGCTTCTCTAGTTCTTTTAATTGTGACATTAGGGTGTCAATTTTAGATCTTTCCTGCTTTCTCATGTGGGCATTTAGTGCTATACATTTCCCTCTAAACACTGCTATAGCTGTGACCTAGAGATTCTGGTATGTTGTGTCTTTGTTCCCATTGGTTTCAAAGAACTTATTTATTTCTGCCTTAATTTCATTATTTACTGAGGAGTCATTGAGGAGCAGGTTGTTCAGTTTCCATGTAGTTGTACGATTTTGAGTTAGTTTCTTAATCCTGAGTTCTAATTTGATTGCACTGTGGTCTGAGAGACTGTTTGTTATGATTTCTATCTTTTGCATTTGTTGAGGAGTGTTTTATTTCCAATTATGTGGTCAATTTTAGAATAAGTGCTATGTGGTGATGAGAAGAATGTATATTCTGTTGATTTTGGGTGGAGAGTTCTGTGGATGTCTATTAGGTCCGCATGGTCCAGAGCAGAGTTCAAGTCCTGAATATCCTCGTTAAGTTTCTGTCTTATTGAGGTGCCTAATATTGATAGTGAGGTGTCTAATATTGATAGTCTCCCATTATTATTGTGTGGGAATTAAGTCTCTTTGCAGGTCTCTAAGAACTTGCTTTATGAATCTGTGTGCTCCTGTATTGGGTGCATATGTATTTAGGATAGTTAGCTCTTCCTGTTGCATTGATCCCTTTACCATTATGTAATGCCCTTCTTTCTTTATCTCTTTTGATCTTTGTTAGCTTAAAGTCTGTTTTATCAGAGACTAGGATTGCAACTCCTGGTGTGTTTTTTTTTTTTTCTTTCCATTTGCTTGGGAAATATTCCTCCATCCCTTTATTTTGAGCCTATGTGGGTCTTTGCGTGTGAGATGGGTCTTCTGAATACAGCACACCAATGGGTCTTGACTATCCAATTTGCCAGTCTGTGCCTTTTCATTGGGGGCATTTAGTCCATTTACATTTAAGGTTAATATTGTTATGTGTGAATTTGATCCTGTCATTATGATGCTAGCTAGTTATTTTGCCCATTAGTTGATGCAGTTTCTTCATAGTGTCGATGGTCTTTACATTTTGTTATGTTTTTGCAGTGCTTGGTACCAGTTTTTCCTTTCCATATTTAGCGCTTCTTTCAGGAGCTCTTGTAAGGCAGGCCTGGTGGTGACAAAATCCCTCGGCATTTGCTTGTCTGTAAAGGATTTTATTTCTCCTTCACTTATAAAGCTTAGTTTAGCTATGAAATTCTGGTTTTCTTTAAGAATATTGAATATTGTCCCCACTCTCTTCTGGCTTGCAGGGCTTCTGCAGAGACATCCACTGTTAGCCTGATGCTTCCCTTTGTGGGATACCTGACCTTTCTCTCTGGCTGCATTTTTTCCTTCATTTCAACCTTGGTAAATCTGATGATTATGTGTCTTGGGGTTGCTCTTCTTGAAGAGTATCTCTGTGGTGTTCTCTGTATTTCTTGAACTTGAATGTTGGCCTGCCTTGCTAGGTTGGGGAAGTTCTCCTGGATAATATCCTGGAGAGTGTTTTCCAAGTTGGTTCCATTCTCCCCATCACTTTCAGGTACACCAATCAAACGTAGGCTTGGTCTTTTCACATAGTCCCATATTTCTTGGAGGCTTTGTTCATTCTCTTTCTTTTCTTTTCATTCTTTTTTCTCTAATCTTGTCTTCATGCTTTATTTCATTAAGTTGATCTTCAATCTATGATATCCTTTCTTCCGCTTGATCGATTTGGTTATTGATACCTGTGTATGCTTCACGAAGTTCTTGTGCTGTGTTTTTCAGGTCCATCAGGTCATTTATGTTCTACTCTAAACTCGTTATTTTAGTTAGCAGTTCCTGTAACCTTTTATCAAGGTTCTCAACTTTTTGCATTCGGTTAGAACATGATCCTTTAGCTCGGAGGAGTTGGTCATTACCCACCATCTGAAGCCTACTTCTGTCAATTTGTCAAACTGATTCTCCATCCAGTTTTGTTCCCTTGCTGGTGAGGAGTTGTGATCATTTGGAGGAGAAGAGGCATTCTGGTTTTTGGAATTTTCAGCCTTTTTGTGCTGGTTTTTCCTCATCTTCGTGGATTTGTCTACCTTTGGTCTTTGATGTTGGTGACCTTCAGATGGAGTTTTTATGTGGGCGTCCTTTTTGTTGATGTTGATGCTATTGCTTTCTGTTCATTAGTTTTCCTTCTAACAGTCAGGCCACTCTTCTGCAGGTCTGCTGGAGTTTGCTGGAGGTCCACTCCAGGCCCTGTTTGCCTGAGTATCACCACCAGAGGCTGCAGAACAGCAAAGATTGCTGCCTGCTCATTCCTCTGGAAGCTTCATCCCAGAGGGGCACCTGCCAGATGCCAGCTGGAGCTCTCCTTTATGAGGTGTCTGTCGACCCCTGCTGGAAAATGTCTCCCAGTCAGGAGGCACGGGGGTCAGGAACCCACTTGAGGAGGCAATCTGTCCCTTAGCAGAGCTCTAGTGCTGTGCTGGGAGATCCTCTGCTCTCTTCAGAGCCAGCAAGCAGGAACGTTTAAGTCTGCTGAAGCTGCACCCACAGCCACCCCTTCCCCCAGGTGTTCTGTCCCAGGGAGATGAGAGTTTTATCTATAAGCCCCTGACTGGGGCTGCTGCCTTTCTTTCAGAAATGCCCCGCCCAGAGAGGAGGAATCTAGAGAAGCAGACTGGCACTGTGGTGGGTTCTGCATCCAGTTCGAAATTCCCAGCGGTTTTCTTTACACTGTGAGGGGAAAACTGCCTACTGAAGCCTCAGTAATGGTAGACAACCCTACCCCCACCAAGCTCGAGTGTCCCAGGTCAACTTCAGACTCCAGTGTTGGCAGCAAGAATTTCAAGCCCGTGGATCTTAGCTTGTTGGGCTCCATGGGGTGGGATCCATTGAGCAAGACCACTCAGCTCTCTGGCTTCAGCCCCGTTTCCAAAGGAGTGAACAGTTCTGTCTTGCTGGTGTTCCAGGCACCACTGGGGTATGAAAAAAAAACCTCCTGCAGCTAGGTCAGCGTCTGCCCAAATGCCTTCCCCATTTTGTTCTTGAAACCCAGGGCCCTGGTGGCATAGGCACCCAAGGGAATCTCCTGGTCTGCGGGTTGTGAAGACTGGGGGAAAAGCATTGTATCTGGGCTAGATAGCACCATCCCTCATGGCACAGTCTCTCATGGCTTCCCTTGGCTAGGGGAGGGAGTTCCCCAACCCCTTGTGCTTCCTTGGTGAGGCGGCGCCTCACCCTGCTTCTGCTCGCCCTCCATGGGCTGCACCCACCATCTAACCAGTCCCAGTGAGATGAACTGGGTACCTCAGTTGGAAATGCAGAAATCACCTGCCTTTTGCCTTGTTCTCGCTGTGAGCTGCAGACTGGAGCTGTTCCTATTTGGCCATCTTGCCAGCCCCCCATTTGTTATTCATTTATAAAGACACCCAAAACATCCTTACCAGTACTTTTTCTCCTTCCCTTCCTCTCTTTTTCTACTTCCCAACCTTTCCCCCGATCTCTCTCGGTCCCCCTTTTGCTCTCTAGTGCTAACAACCTGAGTTTGATTAACTCAGTAATTAAAGCTGATAATTATATGATTTCACTAGGACAACATTTGCAAAATGTACAAGTAGACTACAAATGTAGCCTCTTTGTTTGGATGTGTCTGTATATATATTCATAAAGTAACCATGAATGAAATCACAAGAAATGAACAATATATTTGGGGAGGGAATTTAGTGGCTTGGGGTGAGGAACAGAAATAGGAAATAAACTTTTTATTATATACCCTTTTATAACTTATGAATGATGCTTCTTAAAACCGCTGTTCTCTGTAGTGGGCAGATCTATGCAAACCTACCCCCAAAAGTTCAGGAAGCTGACAGGCTGAAGAAAGAAACCAACAAATCCATTTTCTTAGAAAGAAACATTTAAAAGGGAGTTACAAACAGAAGCCATGTCTGTGTCTCAGGTGGCAGCAAAACAAGATGGTGGATCCCTGCACCATTATAACCCCAGACCCAGGGCTTATATGCCATTGGAAAATGGTGATTCAGAGGGATGTGTAGGAAGATTGAAGTATGATAACATCAAGGTTGTTTTGACCTAAGGGCAGGATTTACCATAAGTGTGCTCTTACACAAGGAACAATAGATAAACTGGAAATCTTACAGACCTTCCTCGGACTGGGGTTAATCAGAAGTCAACATGGCAGATTAGCATCCAAGATGGAGTTACTTTAGCCTCCTAAGCAAAAAAAAAAAAAAGTCTAAAAGTAAATCTACATATATATCTCCAAATATACAAAGTTATTAGTTTAATAGTGCATAGGCAGCTCCCCAGATTCCATAACTTACTAAGTGCCCAGAGCAACAAAACCACTAAAAGTAACAGTTAGCTTATAAGTCTGCAATGGAAAAAAAATTTTTCTTTTCTCTGAAAATGGTTTTAGTTGCCATTTTATAGAAGACTGCCATGACACGTTTAGGGTACCATGTTTGAATCAGTGGCCTGGCAAAGGCACACTAGTGCCTTTCCTATTGTGGTACTATGTCAAACTCTGTGTTAGTATGCCTGGCCTGAAAACACACACACACACACACAAAGATTGGAAGATAAATCATCTGAGACTGTTCCTTAGTTGCATTGGAGACAGCTGCAATGAGGTAAGAAAAGTGACAAAGTTGAATTTTAACCTTGGTCTTTTTTGAAGCATAAGTTACAGCCATTCCTGGTTATGTAAGTCATATTCATACCCTTTTGGCAACATCTGTGTGGCAGAGATGCATGTTCAAGTTTGAGAGTTAGTTATGCAGGGATCGGATATTCTTGATTTTGCCTCACAGTTTTCTTGCTCTTCATTTACAGGTAGTGAAATCAAAGTTATCCAAAGAATATAACTTTATTAAAATGAAAAGATCAAGAAATCATATCATGGGAAGATATTTCAGCAATCAAAGCAAACTACAACAAGGCACTGTAACAAATCTTCGATCGCCATATCATGTCAGAGGTCCAATAAATCAGGTTTGTTCTGAAATCCTTCTCAGCAGGATGTGTGCAAATAAAAGGACTATGTAGGCTCCCTGCAGGAGAGCTGAATCTGGAGCTGGAGACAAGCTAGTCACCCGGACAATGGTCTAGGAGCCAAGCGCTGCGCATCGCACACATTTGGGATCGACCACACACACTTGTGCACACCAGCACATGCATGCACACCAGTACACACACAGTTAAATAATGATAACACTTCTTACAGCTTTATGAATTCAAGATGTGACCTTGAACAGCAATCCATTTCACAGTGAAAGACATACCTAGAAAAATGTTACTTGAAGCATAATTATTAACCAGAACCACTGTGGGCCAGGTATGGCATTGTGATAATAAAGAGAAATATAGACACTTAAAATTATGTGAAAAAAAGGATAATGCTCTTTCGTGTTGTCTTACCATCTCTATAGGTACATCAATATTGAAAAGGAGAAAAACCAATGACATTCCACTGGCAAGTAGAGGTTGTGCTTGCATTCTTTACCAGGAGAAAATGTGGTGTTTATGATGGCTTAGGCTTTGTGAATCTAATGCTTATGAAAAACATTTCTTCCTATACTTTTTAAATTTTATTACTGAAAGGAAAAGAACAGGAATGTTCCACAGGGGAATTTGAAGAGATTCTGTGAGAGAGATATAAAATGAAATATTTTATAGTTAAAACACCAATATATTTAACTTTACACTTCTTGTGTTCTTCATAAACATTCCCTCTTGTCCTATCTGTGCACTTCGATGGGTAACTGCAGTCTGAATTAATGAAATACATAATTTTAAAGTAAGTAACAAAATGTAGTTCCTCATGTATTACTTTACTATGTTTCATTGATGATATTACTTAAATCTTGTTTGCCATTACAGCCCTATGTAACTTAAAATTACAATTATATTTTATGTAAATATTTTGCAAAGGACTATACATTCTCAAATGCATAGGTGCTTTTTCCCATCAAGAATTTGCATATGTCCACAAATAGTATTATGTTACTAGTATCTATATTTTGATTTTCCTGAGCAACTGTATCAAATCCAAATTTAGAGTAGACATAAAATTATTATTTTAATTAAAACTGTGGCATACATATAATACATACCTAATTATAGTAGTGAGAACTATCTCTTCTATCTCTTTAGGTTCAAAATGGTGAATTTCTTTATTATACGAATGCTTTGTTGTGAGATAACATCACACAGTTACAATGGATTTTAGAGGTTTGTCTTTCTTGGGTGGGGTGGGAAGCTGAGAGGGTTAATTGAATACATGGCTGAAATTACCAAATGTATAAATACCTCAATTTCACTACCATACAAGAAAAAAACACCTATTTTGATTGATCAGTTCTTTTGTATGAATATCCACCTCCTTTAAATACTCTATTTTTATATATATTTTTATATGAAGATAAACATGAATTTATATTTAACTGTTTTAAATTATATTTACATAAATGCAAATATCACTTGATATAAACAATACAAATCTGCATCTTACAGATGATAATTTTTTTAGAAGAATGATACAGAATTAACTTTAAAAATAAAAGACTTTTCTAATATACACTTAAATGCACACATCATTTTTAAGTTTTCAGTGATTTTTTTAATGACATAAAACGTTACCAATGTGTGCAGCCTCTCCATCATGTTTTAACATACTGTATACTCTATAGCAGTATTACAGTCAGTATTTCATATAATTTTCTTTAGACCTAACTGTTACCATCTGACTGAGGTTACTCTGGTATTTATCTCTTCACTGCTGAAATAATAATGGATTTTAGAAACAATTGTAATAATATCGTTAATAAATGTCTTACTAGTAATAGTCTGTGTTTGTAGAGTATCTTTTATTTTCTTTTTTACTGAAGATGTACAACTATGCAAACAGTGACCACTTGGCAGGGATATTATCATGTGGCTTCAAGTATTATAGCGTGGTTAAACAGGATTAACTATATAGTTCCTTCTAAGCCTAATATTCTTTAAGTTTATGATCAGATGAACTTCCCACTGTGCAATGACCAAGATGTATGAAGATAATGTATTGTAGTGACAAGCTTTTTAAAAATAATAATAATAAGACACTTAAATGCTAGGAATCATTTTAATTGCTCCTTAACTGAAACTGCATTTTATTTTACCTAGGTGTATGTGTATGTATATGTGTTTGTGTATCCGTGTGCATATGTGTTTGTACATATTTAGCAAGTTCTTAATTTCAATGGGAAAAAATGGGAGTAGGCATTTTAACATATTTTTAGGTGTAAAACTTACAGGAAATGTATTATTTTGGTAAGAATTTATTAGAATCCAATCCAAACTAAACTAAAGAAAACATTTATAACATTAAAAGTCAAGAATAACTGCATAAACATTTCCAAGCATCACTGTTGATCTTGTGTGTGGGTGGGCGTGGGCGTGTGTGTGTGTGTGTGTGTGTGTGTGTGTGTGTGTTTAAAGGCACAGTGTACTATTTGTCAGCCACCCAAGTAGGCAGATAAGATCCTGCACAGACATGAAAAAGAAGGGCTCACATTTGCCTGCTGGTTGGGTTTACATTTGGGTCATTCAATTATCCTTGTGTTATTTGCCCATGTGCCTAGAAGTCTTCTCTACAGAGTAGTGATTCCTACTTAAGAATGTGTTGGAAGAAATTACTGATTTTTGAGATAGAAATATTTCCCATGATGCTTATGGAGAAAAAAACTAATACTATTCTCCATTTGAAATGCCTTTTAGTTTCCTTTCACTGAACAATTCCAAGAAGAAATATAGAAATGGCTCAAAATTATGTAACCAAATAAGAGTTATTTCAAAGCTATAATGCTTTGGCAGAGTAGGGAGGGGTATCTAATATAGTGGTGAGATTAAGAGCCTAGATAGTTAATCAGGGTTAGGATCTTATTAAGTATTTTCCTAAGGGCTCCTCCATGTGAGTAAATGCTGAAACAATTCTCTTTATCTAAAATTTATCTGAATTTTTATCTTATAAAAATCCCCCAAATTCACCAAGACCAGTGGCTATTAATGTATTTAAAGTGAATAAAAATGACTGAGTAAGCTCATATAAACTGATAACTTCAAAAATACGTGTTCAAGCACAAAATGATAGCATAGCAGATTCCACCATTTTGAGTGGATCAAGGAATAATTACTCTCCAAATGCTACTGTAGTTTTTTTTTTTTTAATGTGTACTTACAGTTGAAATGATTTTTATTGCTCTTGGAAACTAAGGCATTTTAATAGATCACTTCAGCCTAAGGGGATGAACCAGAAGTTGTCGGGAACCTCCAAAGACCTACTAAAAACAACAGGATATTGCCAGCACCTACAAACAAGATTTTGTATTTGGCACAACTTCCAAGGTTTCATACTGTCAAAAAGCCTTTTATCATGTTTTTATTGCTGCAGTAACTGCTATTATCAGCTTCCATATTTCTTTTATGATTCATTCACTTGATATAGGGGGATGTAGAACTCATTTTTTTCTAGTTCATATAGACCATGCAGTCCTCCTAAAATGGTATTCCATTTGTTTTCTTTATGCTTGCTGAAATGTAAAGAATTTGTTTTATGGCCCTATTAAATGTCAGATCACTATGCTTTAACATAATAGATACATAATCAAATATTACGGTGAAAACTTATCAAGAGTATTTAAATTGTGTAAGTCTATTTGAAAGGCAAATAAAAATAATTACTTAAAACCAACTAATAGTAGGGGCAAAATAAAAACCGTCACTTTTAGAGAAAACACCATAAAAGGATTCCTACAGTGTAATACTATTTAGGTAGCTTAAGTTTTGGATTTGATTTATGTTGTGTGATATTTTCTCCCAAGTCTGTAGCATTCTCTGCAGAGGACTTTTTAAAATTTTGTTTTTCAAAGACTTTTTTTCTAGCCCTTTTTGTAATATATCTGGGAAAAATATTCCATTGTAGATTAGGTTATGAGTAGACATTTAATATCTCTAACCAAGATGTCTTCTTAAGGTGATTTATGTGTAGCATCACATGATTCATTTTATCATATAAAATAAAAAAAAACTTTGTATAATATGAAAGAGTGATTCCTATGAAATCCATTAAAATGTTTAGATATGTTTTAAAAGCAAAATGTTTACAATTGATTATTGGTACACAAGAATTCAGAAGTAACATGGTTTCATAAATACAAAATGTATTCAATTGATTCTCAACTATGTAGTGACTTATTTTAGGGTTGGCTGGTGAAATGCAGCTATTTGATGTAGCTTTTGGGGCTATGCTACACAGTTTAATGATGGTGTGTGATTTATTTATATATTTTGTTCAATTGTATTTCCACTTTTTTATAATAAAACCTGTTCAAAATATGCAGATTGAAATCTCAGAGTATGCCATCCAGGTAAACATTTTAATTTTCTTTCCAGTCTCAAATTTTATTTGGTCTATAATTGGTATGCTTTTAAAATTAAGTCATAAATTTGAATATTAGAAAAAAAATTTAAGGACACTAAAATGAAACAAATAATATGTTGTAACTTGTAATATAACCATGTATCCACTAATCTCCATTTAGATATAAGAGGTTGTTTGGTTTCCAGTAGATCTTTTTTACGTTAATAGCTGGATATCTGGGGTTCAGAATTCTTGTGTCCCTTTTCAATAAATACACGGAAATAAGAGTGCAAAATGCTGACACTGAATGCAGTGCAGGCAGCCAAGGATAGATAGTCCATGAGGTACATCATGGTCTGTGCAGGATTGAAAGGAAGCTACAGTGTAGGCCTTCACACCAGGAGAAGCTCTTCTCCATTGGGTTTGGGGATGGATATATATGAGCACCTTCTAGCTACCTTTGACAGCTCTTGGACATCTCTTCAACTTCTTCTTAGTGTAAATCACATTGGAGGGTCCAATTTCCAAAGAAAAAGCAAATAATAATTTTAAGTCTTTAGTGGACCAAAAATTATAACCTAGATTAACCAAATAGCAAGTGAATGTGACTCTGATGATATTTTCTGAGTTAAAATCAGGAAAAATAGAAAATGTGCTCTAATCATCAATATAGTATATCCTCAAGAACTTGAAATAGAAACCCATTTTTTACTAAATTGATTTTTTCACCGAAGGGCTCACTCATCTACTGTGATCATTCCTGCTTGTCCTCACCTTTGCCTTTGAAATGGAACTTATGCAGTATTTTTCTGTGTGCATTTAATATGTAATACAAGATACCTTTTAAAGCTTACATTTTTATGTTCTCCTTCTTGCCTTAATTACATGTAACATGAAGCTTATGTTTTAATGGGCACGGGCTCTCCAGTTTTACAGTATCATAAAAAGAGTTTATGAGCCTTTTGTTAAAAATCGGTGCCTATGTCATTGGCAGGGCATGGAATTATTTATAAGATAAAATTCTTCTACTTATAAGATAAAACTTCTTCTACTTATAAGATAAACTTCTTCTACTTATAAGATAAAATTTGGTCTGAATTAAAAATATTATGAGAGAAAACTGAAACAATGCCTTTGTAGCCCAGAATGAGTTTAGTCATCAAATGGCACAAATTTGGGTCCATCAGTTTCTACCACATGTGCATACCCACTGGGGAAATCCTGATCTCTGTTCACACTTGCCTCTATAGAATACCCATTTCAATGTTCATATTAGTTATGCAAAATCAATGGCATGTTTTTAAAAGGGTGTGGATACACCCTTAGCTCAAGTTACTCCTGCCAAGAACAGGAATTATTTCAATAGGATGGAGTTTCCAGAGCCATGCTATTGGTAAACAGCCGGAAGTCTCTCTTGGCCACCTATCCTATAAATAAATTGATATCTTCCATGAATCATTTATGGATTCTGAGATGAGGCTGATACAGACATTGCATCTCAGGTTCTTATTTCCCAGAAGAATGGACAATCACAAAGTGGGTGATTGGCTTACATGGTGTTTTTCTCTTTCCTGGGGTCATCATAAGTCTTTGAAGTACTGAGCTTCTTGAAGTCGATTTCTCTTCCAATGGAAGCATCCCTGGGCAGTCATCTTTAGTAAACTATTATCAAATACAGTGAAAATAAATCCCTTCCCTTCACCACTGATCATGGACTTGTTAAGCTGCCTCTGCAGGCAAGAAAGTCAAAACTGTTGGGTCAAAGCCAAACCTTCCCTGGTTTGTGTCTGGGCAGAGTGTGTGTCAAATAAAAGACTTGAAAACAGGAATTCTGGATTATTTTCAAATAAAAACTCATCCATACTGTATAAATACGTGTGTGTGTGTGTGTATGTATAGATAAAATGTATGCACACACACACATACACACACAATGAAATAGATAATGGAGCAGTATCAAATAATCTTATATCCATCGAATTAGTTCCTTTAAAACATTCCTCTTATTTTTTATTTATAGCAGTATGTAAAACCTTTAGTATAACAGGTTCTATATCTCTGGATGCCTTTACCAAGTGCTCGTCTGAACATGTGGGGAATGCGCTTCGAGGCCTCTGCCAAGCAGTGACGGAGCAGGGAGGGACGTGTTAGGGGAGATGTTTGCTAGATGCTTTTCTTAAGAGGTGACAAGTAACCCAACTGCCAGAAATCACCAAAATAAGAAGATACTAGGAAATGTTGGACCGTGGACTCACGAGGGCTCCAAAACTAGAGAGAACTATAAACTATAGTTTAAACTTTAAAACTATAGAGAACTCGGGGAAAGAAAGAGAGCAGGGCAACTCTGTGCTCTGATGAAAGTAAATGGATCAGTAAAGTTCACTTATGGGAATCACTCTCAGTAGGGACTCTGGCCACATGCCGTGCCTCTGCCCTCTGATCTCACAGGGCCTTGTCACTGGCAAATGCTGAGATGGGTGGCTGAGAGGTAAGTCATATCCCTCAGTATGACTCAGTATGACCCTCAGTATGGCTGAGGGGTAAGTCATAACCCTTAGTTATGCGGCAGCATAACTAAGTCCTGTAAACTGTGGCAGAGGTTCCGCTGGGTGGAGGACACCCAGCACGATCACAGTTCTACAGCTCATAACTTCCTTCCTCCAAATCGAATTTCTAGTTGGCCTCCACCCATTTTCATTTCCCCTTTTTGACTTAGATGGTTTCTGTGTCCACCTCCATTATTGCATTTTCGCAGTATAATTACCTACAATCATCTATTTGATTACCTTGAGCCATTCATCTTTCTACTATCCAATCTCTAATGTAGAGTAGGGGCTCAGCAAACATTGCTCTCTTGCATTCTTTTCTCTGTTCACTAATTCTTAGCTCAGATGCCATCTCCTCTAGGAATCTTTCTCTGATTCCTCATACACTGATCAAAGTATTCTTTCTTTGCATTCCTTTAGCGTTCCCTGTTTACCCCTAACCCAGCCATTTTCTCTTTGTCTGTTTAAGTTTGTCCTCCCTAGAATGTAAACTCCATGCGGAAGGGACTGAGTTTTTTGTTTGTTTGATTGTGGATATGCAAAATTTTTAACTGTTTTATTGAGATAAAATTTACCTACATGAAGTTCACTCATTTAAAGTGTAAAATTAAGTGGTTTTTGGTATATTTACAGTTCTGCAGTCATCAAGATAATCTAACTTTAGAACTTTTTTATCATCCCAGAAAGAAACATAGCAGTCACTCTTCAACTTTCCCCACCTCCACTCCTCAGACTTCAGTGACCACCAATCCGCTTTTTGTTTCTATGGATTTGCCTACCTTGGATGTTTCATATAAATAAGATCACACAATATGTGGTCTTTTTGGCTGCTTTCCTTCACTTAGCATTATTATGCTTTAATCTTTGCACTCTCAGTTTAGAAACAAATTACCTGGCACAGGAAAGACACTCATGCATTTTTATTAAAAAAAAAAAACACAAACAAATGCACTAACAAACTCTAGCGTTTTCTGGAGTTAAAAATTGTGCTCGAAATAGAAGTTATCTAAAAGGCTTTGACAAAGCACTATGTTAGAAATAGTATTAATATCATCATTTCCTGATACCCTGTTTAGCAAGTACCAAATGTTTGTTCCCATTGTTTATATGTATTATTTTTAACTGTTTTATTGAGATATAATTTACCTACCATGAAGTTTACTCATTTAAAGCACAAAATTCAGTGGTTTTTAGTATCATTACAGCCAGGATTGAGGTGGAGTACGGAAGAAGTAGTTGGGGAAGATCTCAGGTACATGTGGAAGTTGTCGTCCTGGACTCAATGGGGAGGCTGCTAGAAGTTCAGGGAGCTGCTGACACCCGGTGCTGGGCCCTGAGGCTTGCAGTTTGCACAGGGCTATGGTGCTTCAGGCCTGCTCTTTGCCGTACCCCTATACCTCGTTCATCTCAGAAGAAGCAGATGTTCTTTCCACCCTGCCCCTAGCAAAACTGGAAAGGATTTGATGAAGTTATGCCCATGTCTAAATGAACCGTATCTCAAGCCCTCATAAGGGAACTGAAGTTTTAAGAGAGGACAAAGTAAGACATTTCTAGTTGTGGAATTTCAGGTATCAGCTAGCCAGAAATGAGACTATTAAAAGAAGCAGGGAGTATCATATAACTAATCTGGAAGAGTCTGCTATTTTGACACCAAAAATTGAGGAGCCAGGAAAAAAGCTATACTGATTGCCCCATTTAGAGATGTGAGTTATCGGAGCCTAAAGTGTATGGGAAGATACTCATGAAGGCCCTGCCCTTCCAGCATATAGACCAGTGGGCATGGCTTCTGATCCATAGAAATATTTCTACTTGCTTTCTTTTTCTACCATACTATCACCAAATGCAATATTAATGCAACATCAAAATTCAGTTTTATGTTATAAATCTTCCCTTAATTTTGTATATGATAAGTGCTTACAGATGCAAATCATGTTTAAATAGAAGACATAATGGTTAAAAGAAGTATGCCATATTGTAATAATTTTGCATACAGCTGTTTCAAGTTAGCATATGTGTATTCCCAGTCTTATGTATATGAGATATAAGTTAATGTCAACAGTACATTAACAATGCAACTGAATTTAATTATGGAACTGGAAGTGCTATGGGTAGAGAGATCACATTTTCACTGAAAAGTAGAGGTAGGAAGACATCTGTTTCTAGTGAGTTTCAAATAGGTACTTGTGTCTTTTACACTCACCAATTCTATAATTTTTTTGCAACAGTGCAGTAGCTAAAAGATTTCTCTGCATATTTTTTCCTAAACAAAGACAGTAGGTATATTCTTCAGCAATTTAATTTTGCAAGTGGAATTATATGTGATTTTGAAATATGAATCTGGGAAGTAAAAAGAGGACTGCAAAGCATAAGACTGATACTCATACTTTTGTACAAAGCTGTGTCTGGTATTCAGAGCAAATGAAAAGCTTTCTTGCTTTGTTACCAGATGACTCCCTACTGTGTCCAAAATTCTTTATTTTACTGCATTCTACTGTTTGAAATCCTTTCAATTAGTGAAATCATTTAAATTAACCTCCAGGCTCTCTTAAGATGCTAATATCTTTGGGAGGGTTGGGGCTGTTAGACATTTACGATATGAGTGAATTTAATCACATTGTTTTTCTACCAATAGCTGGCTAAATTCCATGCACTGAGTAAATAAGGGGAATGGGGTGTAATTTTGAAGAGAACCCTTTTAGGAAAAAGATTCCTGTGGGGGAAAGGGGAGCCTGAGAAGCAGAGGGACATTGACTGCCTAAGGGTCAGTGTGACCGAGCGCTATCCTGTGCCAAGTTCACCTCTAAAGACTGAACTTTAAAATCACTTACAGTTGAGCAATGGATTTGGCATATAGCTTCTCTGAGGAATTGCTAGAGGAATTTGAACTATTTACTTGGGAGAGCAGAAACTTCAGAGATGACCTGATTGGGCTACTCCCATCACCCACTGTTTTGCATTTTATCAATACAGCATAGTCAGAAGACCTAATAAACACATTTCTTGAGCCTCCATCTGGCCATTTCCTGGTTTCCACCACGGCAGAAAGCAGCAAAAGATTTTCCTTTATAGCACTGCACTTTCAAGCAGAAGTCCACTGCATCTAAATGCAGACCACCTAGATGGTTGCCAAGGAAGAGAAGCAATTATTAAAATGGAGACAGTTACCTGCTTAAAAGCTGATTGAAATTAAAAGTTTATATTCTTCCTTTATTGCTCATAGAATCTGAATACTCTTTCAGTGCAATCTGGCTGAGATGCCAACTGTCTCATGCTATAGAAGAATATTTTTCTCTTCCTTTTTTTTTTTATTTATTTTTAGTTTAATTTTTTGAGACGGGGTCTCAAAAGACTCGTGAGACCCCGGGCTGGAGTGCAGTGGTACAATCACGGCTCACTGGCAGCCTTGACCTCCTGGACTTAAGCGATCCTCCCACCCCAGCGTCCTGAGGAGCTGGGCTGCAGGTGTGTGCCACCATGCCCAGATAATTTTTGTATTTTTTGTAAAGATGGGGTTTCATCATTTTGCCCAGGCAGGTCTCACACCCCTGAATTCAAGTGATCCTCCCACATCGGCCTCCCAAAGTGCTGAGATTACAGGTGTGTGGGAAGAATATTTTTCTGAAAAACCAGGAAGATTAAAGAATGCAGTGGTGGCCTTCTATCTTCTAAAGGATTTTCTAAATTTGACTAGATATGCTCATTGTCTTTGGCCTCCACAGACAGAAGGCAGTTTAGTGACTTGAGGATAAACTACAAAAATTCTATCCTTTGTCTCTAGCATGCAAATAAAAAGCAAAAGCATAACTGTTACCTAAACAGAATCTGCTCCACTTTGCCATGTTTATTTCTATATTGTCATAAAATGCCTGCTGGCTAAACTCTTGTGGGGAACAGGATTCAAAAGCTTAAAGCACCATTCTTATGGTTCCAAAATAAAAGACAAAGGAGATAGTGAAAGAACATGAGAAGGATAAGGAAAGGGAAGAAATGACAGCAATAAAAATTGAAAGGAGAAAGAAAGAGGAGGTTCAGAAACCCTAAAGAAATGGTGGCAGATGTCATTTGGTGTCATGATTATCAGTCAGCAAGACTGGTCTAGAATTTAACCACAGTTCAGCAAGTAGATTTTGGAGGTTGCCACAAATGGGCCGCGAAGGGTCACTAAAATGTTTAATTATCCAGATGTGTGTCTGGCTTTACAGCCATGAAGTGACTGCATTGTCAACAGGATACAAAGATGCTGTTAATCAGGGACAGGACAATGGTAGTCACAAAAGGAAAATAAATGTCATATTTCATACAAACTAATCTGATTAGTCGTACTTTTGGAACTGCCTTTTGAAAAGAACTAATGCTTTTCTCAGTTTAGTCATCAGAATCATGAGTTTGTTTGCTTCAGAAATAAACCTAACCACTGTAACTCATTTGCTTACTGTATTTCTCACATTTCTTAGTAATAAAAGTTGTCCTAAATTCTGATTCAAATCTTCCCAGTTTAAGTTATCAAACTATTTCAGTAAGTACTATATTTTCATTACTTGGTCATGATTCAATTTTCTCTCAAAGATACTTTCCTAATTGCTTTACACTGAAGATGATTAGTCTGGAAAGCTAAATCAACACCTGAAAATTCATTTCTGATTTTATCAATTGCCAGTACACATTTAAAACAGAAGCTATTTTCAATAATCATGATTTGAAACATGGAACTACCAGATCAAATATGATTGGCCTCGTAATGTACCAGACAGTGCATGCAACTACTAGAATTACTGTGACTGAACATCAATACCAAAGAGCAACTGCTGTAGGCCGGGCAAATATTTCAATAGCTGACATCAAGTCTTAACTGGCCACGGCCCTTAGGCAGTGATCCTGACAAGATCAGCTGTTTCCCAGCACTGCAAACTTACTATGCGTGGATTTCTTGTCCATTGTTCTTGTCTTCCTGTATTCCTGGTTTCAAGCTAGCAGACTATCTGGAGTGAAGATGGCTGACGTTGCTGTATAGTCAACCTGCTTAGATGGTGTCAGAGCAAATTACTGCAATGTAATTGTAGGAAAGTGTAAAATTGCACACTGTGGATAAACACTCCCTGGCCAGACTAGGTGGCATTCTAAGGACATTCAACAAAGGAAACAGTATGCTTGCAAGACTTAAAAAAAAAACTGCCACAGAGATGAGTATGATCAAACAAAAAAATAATTTTATGTGGTGGATTCTTGCTGAGGCCTCTAAAGCCTCTAATAGATGCACTGAGAGATGACAGAAGACTTACAAGCATGGCTCAGTTCAAAGAGTTAGGATCAAGGATTTCCAAAGTATTGTGCCCACCTACTCATGAAGCCACAAAACTGAATAAAATCCTCACAATCAAAAACAACATGTTGTTTTGAAATATTAAATGAAAAACAGATTACTAAAGCAATATGTACAATATGATACTTTTGTATAAAATATACAAAATTGAGGACAAAAATCAAAGGAACACATTAAAGTGTCAACAGAAACTCTCTCTGGTCCTGGGATTACAAATGATTTTTCTTTTTGTTTATTAGAATATTCTAATCTTTCTACAATGAATATACATTAAGATGGTTAAAAGTTTCGAAAGAATAATCAAGATATTTTAAAAATCAGATTCTGTAGGAAAATAAAAGTGGAAACATTTAATAAATAAAAACACAACCCCAAAAGTCCTGACATTGAATGGATCTAATCAGTAACGATGATAAGTCTAAGAAATATGTCTTTTTTATGGAATTTCTGGTTAAAAGTGGTAGTATAAACATGAATATTTACTTTTGCTCTTTTCCAAAAGTCCACAATAACAATAGTAAATTAATGTTTAAAGAACATATGTCTAAAAGACAAAGAACAATACAGGAAACACAGCAATATAGCTTTGAAAACTGTAAAGCAGATAACTGAGTAATAACTGAATTATCAGACTCAAGTAAGTAGAATCCTAAGCCATTTGTGGAAGGTCAAGAAGCCACCTGTTCAACACCATAATATTTCTGAAAGTCTTAGAAATTGGGACCACTACAAGCCCTGTAAGTAGAAATGAAAGTAAGGCTAAAAGTAAAAGGACTGGCTGAATGTTTAGGAAGCAGTTAGACCCTCAGATTGCTTCCCTCACTAAAGGGAGCTTAACAAGTGTCCGCGAGACCCCAGCAGAACATGGTGGCTCCACTCTTTGAAGAATGTAAAATACAGGGTATTTGGACTGAAGGACACTAAGAAAAGTGAGAATTCAGATATCAATCTTTAAAAAAAATTTAGACAGTGAATGCTAAGACTTCTTAAGCTCTCTTCTACTAGACCGAAGAAGATTAGTCAATATCATCAAAACAGAAGACTAAAATATTCTTCTCTGGAGAAACTGACCAACCTAAGAGACAAGACATAAATATACTGACATTGAAGATTTGCCAATAATATCACCCATCAAAATCATCCTAAATTAAAACCCAAAGTCAATAAGTCCCACCCACATGGTCTGAGCATCTAATTGGCTTTTAAGTACTCTTTCATAATCATGAGCAACAACCAAGGATTACTGGACATCTGACGCAAGTTTCTAAAATGACAGAGACAAAGAAAAACAATGAAATAACTTGGAAGAAGCAGGAGGAGAAAAATTTCAGAAAATGTCATTGATACATTGCATTAGAATAATGCCCCCTCCTCTAATATGTCCACATCTGTATTGGTTTCCTCAGGCTGCCATAGCAAAGCATCACAAGTAGCGTGGCTCAAAACAACAGAAATTTATTGTCTTACTGTTCTGGAGGCCAGAAATCCAAAATCAAGATACTGGGAGGGCTACACTCCCTCTGGACGCTCTAGAGGTAAATCCTTTCTCACCTCCTCCAGCTTCTGCTGGTTCCAAGCTTTCCTTATGGCATCACCTCCAGTGTCTACCTTGGTCTTCACAGGTCTTCTCCTCCTTCTCTGTGTCTGTGTCTCTTCTTCTTTCTCTCATAAGGACCCTTGTTACAGGATTTAGGGCCCACCCAGATAATCCAGGATAATCTCTTGTTAACATTCTTAATTACATCTGAAAATATTCTTTTTCCAAACAAGATCACATTCACAGGTTTTGGGCATTAAGACATAGATATCCTGACCTCAGGTGATCTGCCCACCTTGCATGGTGAAGCCCCATCTCTACTAAAAAAAAAAAAAAAAAAAAAAATTAGCCAGGTGTGGTGGTGCACACTTGTAATTCTAGCTACTCAGGAGGCTGAGGCAGGAGAACTGCTTGAACCCAGGAGACAGAGGTTGCAGTGAGTTGAGATTGTGCCATTGCACTGCAGCCTGGGAGACAAGAGTGAGTACTCCATCTCAAAAAAAAAAAAAAAAAAAGGAGCATAGATATATGTCTATTTGGGGGGCGCCACTCAACCCACTATAATGTCCTAGTCCCTGGAACCTATGAATATGTTACATGGCAAAAGGAACTTTGCAGCTGTGATTAAGTTAAGGCTCTTGAGAAGATTTTCCTGGATTATTCATGGGGTTCCAATGTAATCACAAGGTCCTTACAAGAGGGAGGCACAAGGGTCACAGTCAGAGAAGAAGATGCAATAGAAGCAGAGGAACAGGAGATGTCACAACAGAAGCAAAGGTCGGATTGATGTATGGAAGGAACCACAAGCCAAGGAAAAGAGGTAGCCTCTAGAAGCTGGAAAAGGCAGGAAAACCAATTCTCCTCTAGAGTCTCTAGAAGGGACCCAGCATTGCTGATCCATTGTAGATTTCTGACCTCCCAAACTGTAAGATGGTACATGTGTGCTGTTTAAACCACTCAAAATGTGAGAATTTTTTAAAGGAGCAATAGGGAACCAATACATAATATAAAATGATAAGATAACATAGCAGACTCAAAATTAAAACAAGTTATTTCATTTTTAAAAGCATGCAAAGAAACATACAAAGAGCTCTTAGAAGTCATACACATACACAAGCACCTGCACACACATATACAGGTCCACACATATACATGTATACTAGCAAAATGAAAAAATAGAAATCTATAAAGATGTAATTGAGAAAATCACATATAAATGAGAGAAAAACATACAAAAGAAAATAGAACAGAACAGTTACAAAACTTAAAGAATCAGAAAGTTGATCCAATGTTCATAAAATAGAAAATTCAGGAGAAAAAAATGGAAGAAAGGAAATCAATAAAAATAATTTGACAATGCTTTTCTACAAGCAAAAACACAGGTTCCTATATTGAGATAGGCTACTGAGTGTCTAGACCAATCGATGAAAATATACCCACATGTAGTCACATTACCATGAAGTTTCCAAACATTACAGAGAAAGAAAAGATCCTTAAAGATAACCAGAGGAAAAAAGGGTCTGGAATGTTTCAGTAGTAACCATGGAAGCTAGGAAACAATGGGGAAATGTCTTTAACTGTCTGAATGAAAATTATTTCTAACCTACAATTTGATATCTAACCAAACTATCAGGGTAGGATTATGCTATTGTAAAACAGGTAAATTCTGACAAAAATTTACTTTACATACACTTTTTATCAAGAAGCTACAGTAGTATGTGCTCCACTGGAACAGGACAGTAAACCAGAAATGAGAAATACACAAGATTCAGAAAAATGAGGTCTCTATTTAGAAACAAGGAAAATATAATCCCTGGGATGAAGGAGAAGAGGATCCCTGGACAGTGGGGCACCAGGTGTAAAAGCAACCATTCCAGATTGGAACAGGTCAGGGGATGTTGCAAGACACTGTGCCAAAAACATGGAATTGATAGCACTTCTCATTCATCAGAGGAGATTTAGAAAACTGGTGAGGTTCGGAGTTTGATTCATGACAAGCACATAGAAAGCTAAGCAAATGGGAACTCACAGAATGGTGAGTTACCAGAGGCTGAGGATGGAGGAGGAGTAGGAAGATGTTGATCAAAGAGTAGGAAGTTTTAGTTTGACAGGAAGAATAATTTTTTTAATTGCACATTATGGTGACTATGGTTAATAATAACACATTTTTCAAAATTGCTAAGAGAGTAAATTTTAAATGTTCTTACCACAAAAAGGTAAATATTTGATGTGATGGAACGTTAATTAGCTTGATTTAATTATTCCATATTGTATACATCACGTCGCTTTGTACCCCAAATTTATATAAATATAATTTGTCAATTTATAATAAAATTTAAGAAAAGAAAACTAAGTGGGGGAAAAAGGCAAGTGAGGAAAAGGGAAATAATCACTGTTTACTCTATAGCTTAGCAAAAATAACATTACGTGTCATGATAATATAAAAGCTCACTAGTGATCTAACCACAATTTCAAGATATCTATATTCAAAATGGAAAGGATAAGAAAGTACACACGTGCAGGGATGGGGCTGAAGATCACAGATAATGCCTAAAATTTAAAAAATTAAGAAGAAATGGCATCAGTATTAATATATAACAAATTGAAGAAAAATATCAAAAGAATCAGGTCAAAGAGCTGCGAGTTGTTATTCCCGGGGAGGGGAAAATGGTAGGGAAGTAAGAAACGTTTTTCTTTGCAAGACCTACAGAATCGTTTATTTCATGAATGTGATTTTTAAAAATCTATGGTACTGTTACAAATGTAGTGAGAGGATATTTTATTTAAGCTGTTTTGCAAAGTTTGATTAGCCTACTGAATAGTACAGTTTAAATATTAATATAAGGAAAGGAGCCTCAAAAAAATTTCAAGATTCACTGCAGGATACTGCATAAAACTAAGGGAAACAATCCTGGTTGAGCTTAATCTTTCCAGGTGGTTCTTCTGTTTCCTCCAGCTGTTAAATATACTTATGACTTTCAACTCCTTTCTTTTGTTCATTTTTGAATTCCAAGCAAGACACACCTTAAAGCAAGCAATTACCGAAAATAACCCTCCGTGGTAAGTGTTATCAAATCACTTCAATTATTCTGAAAAAATGTAGCATATTTCTTTCTACACCATCACAAGCAGTCATAACCTGTTTTGTCAAGCATGAAAATCTATGCAAATCTATCCACAAATAATTGTGAATATTATATGAATCAAAATATTTCTTCAGTATTTTTATGAGCATCTACATACAGCAGTATTATAGTTCTCAAATACAACCTATTGATTTTAGGCCACCTGCTGTTTATCTATTTTGTGATTTAAATCCCATCCAATTTTCCAACCTCATGTTGATTAGGCCACCTGATATGCTTCTGGGCCACTTGCCTGAGATGACAATGTGTGAGGAATCATGAATTAATTTTAATGTTGCCAAGGGAAACCACGAACAGAAAAACAACCCAAATAATGTGTTCTAAGGTTAAAAAGGTAGAGGCGGACATTATTTAGAAACACTATAATTTTTGGTGAAATCATCCTCTCTGGTCCATTGAGTTAATCTGTACAGCTGAGGGTGAATGACAATAAGAATTCTGCTCTGTCTCAATATGGCTTCTAAGTACAGACATGGATAGGGCTTCCATGAGCATTAATAGGTCCTATGCTAACCACTCCTCTTACACTGCCGCTAATTATCACTGCATAGCTTGTCTTTTCTCAGAATAAAATCCAGAGGATTTGCAATATAGTTATCTTGTCTACAGCTTCTGCGACAGTTCTTAATCTGCCTGCCTATTTTGAGGGCTTGCAATACTACATTTTACAGTAGGTAGCAGAACTGAGTAACTTGCCCTCTCTGCCCAAGAAAGTGAAGATTTCCTGTGACATTTCTGTACTCTCATTTCTTCCTTCTTTGGTGAAGAATATGTGCTCCTTCCCTGTGGAAAAAGAGTGGCCAGTCAGTTGGTCCCCATCACAAGTGGGTGACTCAAAAGATGGTTCCACTTTTCCTCTTCATAGATCTCAGTGTCCTCAATCATAGTGAGCTCTGCTCTCCACTGCCTGTTGCCTCTTCCTAGTTTCTTCTCTCTGGCCCAGCTTTTGAGCCTAATACTGGGTAGATATATCAGATCAACCTTGCTTCGTCAGCCTGCAGTCTTCATTTCAAGGGGAAGAAATAGGAAATTTCACTTTGCATAGTAAAACAATACTAGGAAGCTTTATACTTAATAAACCTGATACTTTGCCCAAACTGGTTCAGTTCTCTCTGTACATGCGTTATTCATCAAAACCCCTGGGGCAAGGAGGGGAGTGGAATATGAAGGGTAAGTTTCCAGCACTGAACCCCACCCCGGACTGCCAACAATTACCATAAGATTAAGATATGCTGAGGGCCAAATCAGTTCCTGAAGGAAAACTCCTTCCAGCCAAAGCCTGCCATAACTCAGTTAACCTATAAGGCAAATATTAGTTCTCTCCCCAAAACAGCATTAAAAAGTGGCTCCACCGTGTTTGTCTGGTGCTGGTTTCACGAGTGTGCCCTGGGGATTTCAGACAATAGACTGGTGCTAAAGTAGCAACTGGAATCTTTTACCCAGCCGGTTGGACTCCGACTCCGTTCTGGCATCTAGCCCAGTATATCAAAATTGTGGTTTTCAGTCCATTTTGGAAGCTGCTTCACTAAGCCATGTGACAACCCCAAAAGTTGGTCTGGCACCAGAAGACTTCATCAGATTGCAAACTTGAGAGCCCTCAAGTCGGCTGTTTTTGTATTGATGCCTCCCTTCCCATAATCATTAACAGAAGGTGAGAGGGCTGCAGTTGGAACACACCTCACACCTATTATGCAGTTTGTGTTTATGTCTCTGAACCCTCGTAAATCTCCCGGGCTCTGAGCACTTGCCTACTCAAATAAAAAGCATTCTCTGGGGAAAACTTCAGTAAGAGTTTGAGTTATTAGACTAGCTCAACAAACTTACCTGGAAGAAGCACATGGCATGGCTACAGGTTAGTCAGAAAGATTTAAGAGTCTCAGTTTATTTACTGATTTTAACACTAGCAGAAACCGAAACTGTGAATACTCTCGACACAGCCATCTGGTGGTCCCCTTGGAACTTGTGTAAATCACATGGCACATACTAATATAATGTAGTAGGTAGAGGTCATGACAAATTTCCAGTTGAGAAGTGGTAAATTAGTAGATTATGCCAATGCTGACAGCTCTCAACTTAATGCTTCGTTGATTCCACTATTCTTGTAAGAGATTCCTTGTCTGTTAAAACAACCACCACTTAACCATTATTGAATGCCTACTATGCATTCAGCTCTGTGGAAGCAATAGGAGTTGCAAAAGAATTTTTCATACTCCTTGATTTAAAGACGTTTTATCAGTAATATAGACCAATGCAACAGGACAGAGGCCTCAGAAATAACACCACACAACTACAATCATCTGATCTTTGACAAACCTGACAAAAACAAGCCATAGGGAAAGGATTCCCTATTTCATAAATGGTGTTGGGAAAACAGGCTAGCCATATGTAGAAAGCTGAAACTGCACTCCTTCCTTACACCTTATACAAAAACTAACTCAAGATGGATTAAAGACTTAAACGTAAGACCTAAAATCATAACAACCCTAGAAGAAAACCTAGGCAATACCATTCAGGACATAGACATGGGCAAAGACTTCATGAATAAAACACTAAAAGCCAAAATAGACAAATGGGATCTAATTAAACTAAAGAGCTTCTGCACTGCCAAAGAAACTACCATCAGAGTGAACAGGCAACCTACAGAATGGGAGTAAATTTTTGCAATCTACCCATCTGACAAAGGGCTAATATTCAGAATCTACAAAGAACTTAAACAAATTTACAAAAAAAACCCAACCAATCCCATCAAAAACTCGGCAACAGATGTTTTCAAAAGAAGACATTTATGTGGCCAACAAACATATGAAAAAAAGCTCATCTTCACTGGTCATTAGAGAAATGCAAATCAAAACCACAACGAGATACCATCTCACACCAGTTAGAATAGAGATCATTAGAGTCAGGAAACAACAGATGCTGGAGAGGATGTGGAGAAATAGGAATGCTTTTACACTGTTGGTGGGAATGTAAATTAGTTCAACCATTGCGGAAGACAGTGTGGCAATTCCTCAAGGATCTGGAACCAGAAATACCATTTGACCCAGCAACCCCATTACTGGGTATATACCTAAAGGATTATAAATCATTCTACTGTTAAGACACATGCATGCACACGTATGTTTTTTGCTGCACTGTTCACAATAGCAAAGACTTGGAACCAACCCAAATGCCCATCAATGATAGACTGGATAAAGAAAATGTGGCACATATACACTATGGAGTACTATGCAGCCATAAGAAAAGGATGAGTTCATGTCCTTTGCAGGGACATGGATGAAGCTGGAAACCATCATTCTCAGCAAACTAACACAAGAACAGAAAATCAAACACCGCATGTTCTCATTCATAAGTGGGAATTGAACAATGAGACACATGGACACAGGGAGGGGAACATCATACACCAGGGCCTGTCATGGGGGCTTGGGGGGTTGGGGGAGGGATAGCATTAGGAGAAACACCCAATGTAGACGATGGGTTGATGGGTGCAGCAAACTACCATGGCACGTGTATACCTATGTAACAAACCTGCCCATTCTGCACATGTATCCCAGAACTTAAAGTATAATTTAAAAAAAGATGTTTTATAATCTAATTGGTGACTGACAACTAAGGTACGTTAGACCATTAGCAAACGTAAATTAAGTGATAAGTATTGTGGTAGGGACCTCAGGTGATATAGGAATTGGGCAGAGAGAGACGTTAACATGGTTCACTCCAAAAGTGGTATGACCTAGAAAATGGGTAGATAGATTTGAGTAAGTGGAAGGAGAGAAAAGAAATTTCTAGGCATAGAGGCAGTGTTTCTCAAGAAACTGAAAGACAAATATGCAGGTCCTGCTTATGGAAAAGGGAAGACAGAAGGTGTCTTGCTTAGGAAGAATGAGTACAAGGATATGGAGTGAATTTAATCAAAAATGACAGTTATGGACAAATCCTGAATAAAGGATTTTAGAAGTCAAACCAAAGTGTTTAAAACTGATATAGGAGTAAATAAATTATTAAAGATTTTAGGGAGGAAAGTGAAAATATTAAGGTCAAGTTTAAATGTGAACAATGGGATATAAGTAAACACCAAATGGCATTTGTTGCTTGGCCAGACTTAAAAGCCTCCATTTCAACTTGCTCTCACTCATAATGAGGACAGTAACCAATGGTTAGACATTTGAAAAATGACCTTGGATACAAAAGCAGTGTCAGCAATTGTTTACTCTTGACAGGCATTTGTTGACTGAAAGACATTTATGACATGACATTAACTATAATTATGCAGACCAACGGATAGAATAGGATAGATGCAGTCAATTCTAAATGGCTTTTCTCTTGAAGTTGTTTGTTTGTTTGTTTTTGAAATTGGGTCTCACTCTATCACCCAGGCTGGAATGCAATGGTGCTAACACGACTCTCTGCTGCCTCAACCTCCAGGGCTCAGGCGATCTTCCTGCCTCTTCCTTCTAAGTAGCTGAGACCAGAGGTGCACACCAACGCACGCAGCTAATTTTTAAATTAGTTGTTGAGACGGGGGTCTCCCTATGTTGCACAGGCTGGTCTCAAACTGCTGGGTTCAAGTGATCCTCCCACCTCAGCTTCCCAAAGTGAGGGATTACAGGTATGAGCCACCACTCCTGGCCCCCTTGAAGTTTTAATTATTCTATCTTAGGAAAATCCTCCAAGAAGGGCAAATTTGTTTTTTCCATTATAGGCAGCCTAGTGATTACTCCATAAATATTACTCTAAACAATGTAAATGCCAAATTCTTAATTTTCTTGATAACATTAAAACATTAAAATCATTCATTAATGAAGTTGCTTTATTTGGAAAAAATTACTGGGAAAAAGTATTTAAAGAATCAAAACTACCAATATATTCCAGTTTTGTGCATTTTATTTACTTTTACCCTCTGAATGAAGAGACCACTCTTATTTGTCAAGGAATGTTTTTACTTTTATTCCCTTATTCCAAAAAAATTGCATAATTCCTACAAAGTAACACTTAAAAAAATCTTGAGGTACCCTTTTTTTTATTTTAAGTTTTTTAAGGATTGCTGAGGAAATGCTGGTAAGAGATAAGTCACTTTCTACTAACACTTTACAAGCCTTCTTGAACCTTAATTGCTAGGATGAGTAAACAAAAAACTTTTAACTTTTGTGGTTGTGGAAATTTAAAAAGCAAAGCATCATCCCTTTCCAACTCCTGCTCTTTCTCCTGGGACTATCACTGGTGTCTCCTCTGTTCCTCCAAGTCTGTCATTCCTGCGGGTTTTTCTGGCCACTAAAGGACAGCAGGCTATCCAGAATGCCATTCTCCACCCCCTCCTGAGAGCCAGTGGTCACAAGCCTGTGCTCTGTTCCACACTTGTAGCATCCAGGTGGAATTTAAAATAGAATGGATGGGGACCCAGTTATGTAAAAAGTCACCTCTGGTCTTCTGTTCTATCATGGGAGTTAAGACCAGCTGGGGTGCTTCTGGTATCAGTTTCCAGCACATAAGTCTCTGTGATCTGCAGCAGAAATTCTTACAACAGGGCCCTTAGAAGTCTCGTCCTCTGATGGGCTGCCAGAGGCAGAGTCCAAGGCATATCTCTGCAGGCAGACTTTTTTTGCTGAGTTTCCCAGGGACTGAGAGAAAACTATCAGAAGGAAGAGGCACCCCTGTATTCTACAACTAGCAATCTACAACTGTCTTGGGCGGAAGATGGGATTTATTGCTGTCTAGCTACTTATCTGGTTCAGTTGGCTCAGCGGATTGAAGATGACAACAGTCACAGATTCAGCATCTTGAGAGAGCTGCTTTGAGTGAAATGAATATGCTTGAAATCTGGCTCTCCCCTCCCTAATTCCTTTTCCCAGAACACAGCTCAGAGCACCTTACCTCCGGCTAGGAAAAAAGAGTTTAAGTGTATGCCCTTTATGTGGAATCCAGAGACTACAGGTGCTTGAGTAACCATGCAAACTTGCAGTCATATGGTGATTTTTCTTAACATCACTAGTCAAAATCTAGGCAGTTGGGCTCAGATCATGAAATGACATAATATTAGCTCTCATTTATGTGTTTATTAAATGATTAATGATACGATCTTTACAACATTTTATACATGTGGACACTAGAAGCTTAAAAAGTTTATACAGTACAGTAAACCTCAGGTCTCACATTCTACTGGTCAGTGAATATTTTGTCCTCTCTTCAATCAAAATATAATAAAAGGAAATGAAGCTCCTGCTTGCTGAGAAAGAAATCAATAATTTAAAATGTGCAGTTGTATACATGTTTGGAATTGATCTGTCTTTTACTTCATTCATCAAGTCTAAATAGCATAATCCCCTCCAATGAGAGTAGAGCTGAATGCTTTATATTAATAGACATAAATTCGATTATGAAAGAGCTCCTCACTTTCATATATCAGGATAAAATATCTGTAACTTCTTATATTCTCCAAATAAAATTTCATATGATCTGACAAGATTATATTTTAAAATTCAACCATTTTAAATGACTTCTGCAATTAAAATGGATTCATTTTCCTTGAAATCCAGAAGCAAAAGTGAAGCTGGAGATATTAATACAAGATGGGGGCCAAAAAATCCTGGCTTATGCCACCTAGGGGACTGAACCATCTTTCAGGTAGACAAGTTCTGGTCAATGGCTAAGGTTTCCTCCTCCCGCAGTCTCCCAGCAAATGCAGTTTCCCCCTCTCCACCATGTGCACACACACACACACACACACACACACACACACACACACACACATATATACCACTCTCCTCCCTCCAGCCCTATGGTAGCTCCAGTAAGAGATTCAGATCTGAAAAAGAAATTTTGATAATTTTACAAATGAAAAAACTGAGACTCAAAATTGAAATGAGTAGTCCACGATCATCACCTGCTGACAGGAGCCCCGGTTACCCAACCCAACCCAGTGCTCTTCCCACTGCCCCTCTCAGCCTGCAAAAACCACAGAGGGCAAAGCCAGAAAGATGGAAAAGCACCCATACAGCTCACCACTTGCCTCAGGGAGACCCTCTTCACAGGGGCTTCTCAAAAGACCTCCCTATGGTGGGTTTTGTTTATTTTTGGAGAACAAAACAACTTTTTCAATGTTTCAATGGAGAGATCTGTGAACTGTAATGTAAGGAACCATAGACACCAGTAAAAAATTTTGACCCAAAGACCTGGTAATCTGAGTTTTAAGGTTTGGGGATTTGATCAGGGAAAAAAAATGTACATATGTATATATATATATATATATATATATATATATATATATATATAACACCTAACATATCTCTCTCTATACACACACACACACACACACATATATATATGTTTTGAATTAGGTATGCAGAAGTATGATGTAGTGAAAAAAACAGGGTCTTGGCCCGGTGCCATGGATCATGCCTATAATCCCAGCACTTTGGGAGGCTGAGGCAGGAGGATTATTTGAGCCAGGAATTTGAGACCAGTCTGGGCAACATAGTGAGACCCCTGTCTCTACACAAAATTAAAAATGCAGCTGAATATAATGGTGCACACTTGTAGTCCCAGCTACTCAGGAGGCTGAGGGTGAGGATCGCTTGTGCCTGGGAGTTGAGGCTGCAATGGGCCATGATAGAGCCACTACACTCCAGCCTGGGCAATAGGGTGATACCTCATCTCAAAAAAAAAAAAAAAAAAAAAAAGAGGGGCCTCTAAATGTTGATTGTTTTTGAGTAACCTCGAGCAAGTTTCTTAATCTCTCCAAATTAATTTCCTCATGTGTAAAGTGAGTATCAGTTTTGTATAGAGAAAGATGGAGAATGAGACAGAGACAGACAGGCAAATAAAGACAGTAAGAGGGATTTGGGGGTGTATGGCAGCTCTCAGAACATGAAAGTTCACAATTCCTGGAACAAAATTATTATTCAAATGTCTGTTCACTGAATGAAAAGTCTGCTTCTTCAGCTGAGTCAGCTCCTAGAAATATGTCTCCTTTGCTTTGGAGATAGGGACAGAATGACCCCTAAGGCTCTAGCCCATACAAAAGAGGTGCAAGACCACTCAGGCCCTAAAGTTGTGTCTTGTGTTTGAAAATGTTTGACACAGTGGTCTCTGACTCTCAGGACAGAATAGCCTCTGAGTGTACCCCAAAGGCTTTATCTGGATGCCTAGATGGTGCTAGATCCCCAAAATAATAATGAAGGTAACATTCAAGTGTCTCCTCCCCACTCTGATCCCCAAGACTGAAATAAGTAATCTTCCTTTGTGTGTTCACAGCACACTCTACTTCGTACATTTTATTGCATGTATTATAGCTGCATGCTCCCTTGTCTGTCTTGCCAAGTAGACTGTGAATTCCACAATCATTTGAGTAAGTGCTATCCCCACTTTCTTACCCATAACAGAGACTCAATATATATTTTTGATTTTTTAAGAAATCAAACACCTCTTTAAAGCATCTACCACTGTTGGCCCTAAAATCAGCCTAAGGTATGGATATTGTCCAGCACCCCCAACCCCGAGATTGCCTCCCCACTTCCAATTCCCCTTGAAATGAAGTAAATACTGTAATTCCAGCATTTAGGCCTCTTACGTATCCACTCAGGATGTTCCTCATTGTTAATTCACTCAATAAATTTTGTTCAAAAACAGGATCTCATGTACTAGGCCCAATGGCAGGGATACAGCAATGAATCCGCCACGGTCCCTCTTGGAGAAGCTCACAGAATAAAGTGAGCTTGGATGAAGGCTCTGACTTTCAGAGAGGCCACTAGCCATTAGCCAAAATATTTCTGGATCAGTATCTACATCCTATCATCAACTTGACTCCTTGACTCTTTAAAATGTGGCTTTAGAACCTGGTACATAGTGTACACTCAATAAACAGTTGTTGTATAAGGAAGTGAATGGGATAGGAAGAAAATTTCAGTGAGCTTTTATTGCTCTAGGCTGATTGATATAGGAGATAAGCAGCTAATGTTATCAAATCCTTTTTTTTTTGAGTCGGAGTCTCACTGTGTACCATAGGCTGGAGTGCAGTGGCACTATCTCAGCTCCCTGCAACCTCCACATCCTGGGTTCAAGCAATTCTCCTGTCTTAGCCTCCCGAGTAGCTGGGATTACAGGCATGCACCACCACACCCAACTAATTTTGTATTTTTAGCAGGGACAGGGTTTCACCATGTTGGCCATGCTGGTCTTGAACTCCTGACCTCCGGTGATCCGCCCACCTTGGCCTCCAAAAGTGCTGGGATTACAGGTGTGAGCCACTGCACCTGGCCCCAAATCCTTTATTTAAGTAATTTTGGCTTTGGGTACCCACTGAGCTGATACGTCCACCATGGGAATGTATTAACACTTCAAAAGATCTCTAAGGACAGATAATGCTTCTTAGAAATATTTCTTGTGTCTAATTAGGTGAGGCAGGCTTTTCCAATACCACAGCTAAACACATTGCACTTGCCTTCAGATAACTCTTGGAGACCTTCCATCCTACAAAATACTGATTAACTAACCTTCCAAATCTGCCAGTAACTGGAACACTTCCTGCTTCCGAACTATCTTCGGCTCCAGGGAGTACCCTGCTAGATTCTTTAATCTCTCTTACTGATCATCTAAACGTATTTTCTTTTACACTTGTGTATGGTTTATTTGCACAGTTGTGGGAAGAGAGCTTGTCTTTATAAATTCCCACAGGACTAGGCACACAGCAGGTATTTAATAAGTACGTTTTAAAAAATATGTCTTCCATGTGTAGCCCTGTCCTGCAGGGACGCATCGGGTAGGTGGCAAAGGGGTGCCCAATCCTAGGGAACTTTCAACTGAGGTTGGGGGAGAAGGGCGGGGACCCTCCCACCATGAGAATCGTAAGGTAGGACTGGAGAAAAAGGTCAGAGCACATCTATCATGTACTCTAGAACTCTCCAGAAACCTCTCACTATCTTCGTCCCCATCTTCTGCAGGGGACTTACAGCGTTCTCAGGGACTGCAGGAAATAAGACAAACAGGGAAAAGGAAATCACAGAGCACGATTGAAATATGGCAGACGAGATGCTAGACTGGAATCTTCTCTTTTGCTCAAAATAAATGCATACATAAATGACAGTGATTGTAAGCCTGACAGCACTTCACCCACTCTCTAAAGTCTCCTGACAGTGGGACCTCAAGCAGGGGACTGGAAGGTTAATTTGTTTGGTACCAACTCTGACTCAAAAAGATTATTCTCCTGTGAGGTGAAGGAGAAGAAAAAAAGGTCAGTGACATCTTCCAGCCACTACACCCAGAGGGTAACCCAGATGTTGGTGTGATGGGTGGGACTCATCAAACCCACGCTTTCCCCCAAGGTTCCTAAGACAGAGCGTCCTGTCAGTCTTCGGGTTGAATCAACCCCACAACCACCCATTCTAAGGAGACTGTGACAGCAGGAAAGGTCATGACACACCCAGGTCTGGACACGCTGTCCCTGAGGCCAGGGCCCGGAGCGCCCCCCGCGGAGCCGCTCTCCACCAATAAGAGCCTGAGGTCCCGAGATGATGAGATGCGGGGCCGCTGCTCAGCCAATCAGGCTCCAGGCGCGGCCAGGGGGAGGAGATGGGAGGAGAGGCCAGGGGCGATGGAGACGCGGATACATCAACAGAAGTTTCTCACCTAGGAATGCGAGGGGCGCTCCCGCATCTCCTGCACATCTCCACCCCTGTGCAGGAGGAGATCCCCAAGCTGCTCTCTCCACCTCTCCTACAGCTCCCTGCAAACGAGGGAGAAGCTGCTGAGAGTCCCTATCACTGCTGGCCTTTTAATGTTGTATGCAAGGACGAAGAGGGCGAGGGATAACTTGGTGCTGGACAACTGACCTGCGGACCGAAAGGCCTCTGGGGAGGGGGTGCAAAAGAGGAGCGGCTGGGCTGGGGGACTCCATGCGGGGGCCATGGACAGGGCGGCGCTCCTGGGACTGGCCCGCTTGTGCGCGCTGTGGGCAGCCCTGCTCGTGCTGTTCCCCTACGGAGCCCAAGGAAACTGGATGTGAGTATGGAGGTGGCAGGGACGCATCGGGTAGGTGGCAAAAGGGGTGCCCAATCCTAGGCAACTTTCAACTGAAGCTGGGGGAGAAGGGCGGGGACCCTCGGACGAGTGACCTAATTTTTCGGAAAACATCTGGAAATGGGGAGCGGCTTACGCTACGGGCGGCCGTGTCTTACAGGTGGTTGGGCATTGCCTCCTTCGGGGTTCCAGAGAAGCTGGGCTGCGCCAATTTGCCGCTGAACAGCCGCCAGAAGGAGCTGTGCAAGAGGAAACCGTACCTGCTGCCGAGCATCCGGGAGGGCGCCCGGCTGGGCATTCAGGAGTGCAGGAACCAGTTCAGACACGAGAGATGGAACTGCATGATCACCGCCGCCGCCACCACCGCCCCGATGGGCGCCAGCCCCCTCTTTGGCTACGAGCTGAGCAGCGGTGAGTCCTGGGACCTTAGGGGTTGGTGGGGGACGGAAAGCGACAACTCCTCCACCGGTTCCTGCAAATAAAGTAAATAGTGCTGCGTGGTCCTCCAGCTCTCTAAGTTCCAAAAGAGGCCCTTTAGTGCAGGGGGATTGAGAGCTACAGAAGCCAGACCTGGGGAGCAGGTGCGAGCCTGGAGGGAGGTGACTCCCCAGGTCCAGAGCGGAGCGCTGGGGGCTGGAGCTCTTCCTCTTTCCTGCGGTGCCCCGCCAGAGTTGGAAAAAAACTCTAATTCTCCTACCCCGCCGACCCCCTCGGACCCCGTAGCGCCCCCCTACGTGGGTGACCAGCTGGAGAAACATGATGTCGGCAGCGGGGAATGCGGCTGCCGCATCTGCTTTGATTTAACCAACTCCGCTGCGCACCAAGCCCTGGACAAGTGGCTAATTGCAGCGAAGCCCCACCTTTATTGGCTCCTAGGAGCACCGAGTTGACAGAATAATGGTGATTTTTAAAGCGACTGTCCGCGACCACCCAACGTGCGGCTAACCACTTGTGCGCTCCTCGTTTCTTTGGCTTTTCTGTCTCTTCCCTCCTCGGCGCACTCCCGCGGCGCGGGAAGCTGCAGGAAAACAAAGTTCCACTTCCACGTGCGTAGTGACTTGGTAAGGATAAAGGTACAGGGAGCCAGGATTGTTCCTGGAATATCAACAGATCCAAAGAATGTTAGGACTGGGGCGCTGAAAGATGCGCTGTCGTTTTTCATGTTCATTTCCGTTCCCCCTTCGCCTTTGACCCTTCTCCACGCAGTCCCTGCGCGCACCCCAGCCGAGCCGCGCACCTCCCCCGCGGCGTTTTGGCCGGCACGCCCTTCCGAAGGAGCCCTGGTCCCCGTAGAGAGAGTGAGACCAAAAAAAAAAAAAAGAGAGAGACGGAAAGAAAAAGAAAATAGATGTGTTTTTCACAGTTGCTGAAATGCATCAGCTGTTGAAAAGGTTTATTGGACAGAGGGCATGAAACTGTTTCTACTCCAAACTAAACATCTGGAAAGAAAAAAAAAAGTCGCCTGCTGATTCCCTTCTAGTCCACGTTATTAATGTTTTAATGGACTTTAATTTTCAAAGATTTCAGCTCAAACTCTACTGCAGGTGTGCTAAATGCATAATTTTCAATATTCAATATTTTTAGTAGAATTATGTTTTTGCTAGTGACATTTTAATTATCTTACCTTTCATTGCCTTTAAGACTGTAAGAAGACTAGCTAATACTATATAAAAATTTTAACTGTTTCATGTTAATGTGAGACTAATCTTTAATGTGAAAATATACGGTACCGTTTACTAATTGCTTTGGTCTTTCCTTAATTTTAATTTTCATTCTGACACGTATTATTTATGCAAACAAAAATCACACCAAAATGTTCAGCTTGTGTTCTGTGAGAGCACATTTTAAATTTAAAAAGAAAAGTTAGCTAGTTTTCTTTGGGTGTTGTATTACCGTTTACAGTATCTATGAAAAGAATTTTTAATTCAGCATGTATTACTGAGCTATGACTGTCAACTGTGCACTGAACTGGGTGCAAACATACGTTTCAAATTTAAAAAATAAAGAGATGATTTTAAGGTAAAGGGACAATGTATGACCATACAGTATATGACAATCTCTTCAAGTGGAATACTGAAAATTACTGTTGCTTTTTAAGAGACTAGAACAAGAGCAAATCTTCCTTTCTAAATATGTACTCGTTAACGCATCCATTGTAAGCAACTGAAAAATTACTTGTCCAGTAAGATGATGAGTAGGAGGCTTTCTTCTGAACAGAAGCAGAAGTTGCCTGGGTCTCTAATTTAGCAATTTATATTTTTTTCTAGGCACCAAAGAGACAGCATTTATTTATGCTGTGATGGCTGCAGGCCTGGTGCATTCTGTGACCAGGTCATGCAGTGCAGGCAACATGACAGAGTGTTCCTGTGACACCACCTTGCAGAACGGCGGCTCAGCAAGTGAAGGCTGGCACTGGGGGGGCTGCTCTGATGATGTCCAGTATGGCATGTGGTTCAGCAGAAAGTTCCTAGATTTCCCCATTGGAAACACCACGGGCAAAGAAAACAAAGTACTATTAGCAATGAACCTACATAACAATGAAGCTGGAAGGCAGGTATGTATTTAAAAATGGAATAATCAAAATCCAGTGCCATTAGGCAAATAACTAGGATTACACATCTGGATGAAGCTGTCCAAATGACTTAAAAATCAAACACTGGCAGCCCTCAAGTGGGATCCTGAAAATTAATATTGTTTTTAAAAGACTACAGCAATAGAAAATTATCCTTTCTAAACATATATGCATTAAAGCATCCATGGTAAGCAATTGAAAAATTCCTTCTCTGGTAAGAGGATGAATAGGAGGCTTTGATTAGAATAAATATACGTGTGTGTGTGTGTGTTTGTGTGTGTGTGTATATATATATATACACATTTGCACATATATTACAAATGTGTATTATACAAATATATATATACTCTTTCATGAATATATACTAACCACAATTTTGGTTCTCTAACTGATATGAGTTAAACCGTGTTACAGGATGTGTTTGTGGTTGTATACTGTGTATATCTAAAACTTTAATATAATATAATAGATGCACAATGCCTGTAGGGTTCATTGGTTCTACCCCCTTAGTCGTGGAGCCAGAATAGGGTCTACAGTATATGCCTTTCTAATAGGACCGAGTCAAATTTCATTTCCCCCAGTTTGAATTTTTATTATATTTTTTTAAATCTACTTTTTAGTGGGCAATGGCTCCTAAACATGTTGTCAGTTTTGTACTTACCTTTTTCTAGCAAACATTCTTAGGGAATACGTACCCTTAACTAATATTTTTTATAAAGGAAAGTTTTTTTAGGGAAATAGTTATTTTATTATAAAGCAATGTAGGTTAATTTTTAAAATTCATAAATACTCCTAAGCATAAAGAAGCTATAGGTGTATTAAATCTATAGATATTTTAAAATATCAGTATCTTAAAGATACAGAGGAGGTGCATTTGAAGAATTGCTACGTAATTAACGTCTTTTATGAATTCTACATTTTTATGCTGTTTTCTTAAAATGCATCATTCTTGTAGCTAAATTTGACTTATACATATTCACGTTAGTGAATATTGACACAATAAAGTTTGAGTTCTACAACATAGTTGACTTAGTTGGCAATTCATAGTGACTTTTCTAAGAAAGTCTAAATTTTTTATATGAATATATATTTTCTATGTTGTAATAAACTTTTTCAGGACAGGAATATTAGCACATATCATATATTCTTGTAAATATTCAATAACTTATAAAGGTCCCAAAGTAATCATTGCAATCTGCCACATTCTTTTGAAATAAATAAAAAGTTGCATTATCTCTCAGGAATCTTAAAAGTATATGTTGCATTTGTTTTCCATTTTTGGAAAGTGAATAAATGGAACCCATTTAGAATAGTTACAAGTTACCCCCAGTTTTCTTTACTTAGTCCATTTAAAATACAAAGACATAAAAGTCAGTAAATATATCACTGTAACACTTCAAATTCAAATTTTAAGTTTAATTCAATTTAAATATTTAATTCAAAATAGCAAAATAGAAAGTAGGAATGTCAGTAAATAGCTATGTAAGCTTTTTGTATTTTTGTTTATAAAATTGTAAAAGTTATTTTATTTCACTAGAATAACTCTTGCCCAACCCCCTAGTTATGCACATGTCTCTTAAGGTTTTACATTTAAAAAAATAAATGAGTGAGATGTTGCTTCAATTTAAATATTATCCAATAAGGGAATTTTTATTATTTCTAGCATATTAATTTTAAAAAGTTAAATGTAATTAGCATATGTTCTTAAAACTCTGGAGTTAAACCTAGAGATAAGATTATTCAAATTAATATATTTTTAAAACAAGAAAACAAATAAATGAGTGTTTGTTATCAACAGACCTTAAATCTTCTTTGGCCATTCTTTAAGTAAATTTGGTAGAGATTTTTAATAAACTAGAAATTCAGAACACAAAAACTCATGTTATGATTGATTCTCTTAAATAAAATCATCTTGGGACTTACAAAAAACCCTAAAGCATTCTAAAATATATTTTTATTAGTAACATTCGGCAGCTATTTGGTTTTATTTTATATTGTGTGTTTTTCGAATTAGGTAGTAATGTTCCTCTCTGTAACTGTCAATGCTAATCTTAAACTGTTATTTATATCCTGATTTTATTAAAAACATACTTCCTATTCACCATTAATTTAAATCCATTTTTGTTGGCAAAAAATAATTTTCTAACATTACCTAGGTTCTTGCTATTATTCTAACTAGCTTGAAAACAATTCAATTTATGCATATATGTACATTTTGTGTAAATCTCTGAGTTTTCTCTCCTGAATCATTTTTTCCACATTGTTCATTTTTGGTTCATATTGTTTCACATTTAGATGAAATCTTAAAATATTAGAAAACATTTTCCTGGTTATTTGGTAGGTACTATGCTGGTGTTTTTGTTGTTGTTTTTATTTTCTCTTGAGGTATTATAATTCAACATAGTTTTGTATTTTTCTTTCTGTTGCTGGCAAAAAACAAAAACAAAAACAAAACCAACAACACCATAAAAGAGGTTTCCTGGTTATTATCTAACATGGACGAGCAATCAACTCAATTTTTTCAACATTGGCAATTAGGATTTGAATCTAATAGGCATATTCTTCTGAGTAAAATCCAGGTCTGTATTCAATTGAGTTGATTTTCTTAGCCTCAAAATCACAAACTCAAAATGTAGGAAAGCGTTCAGAGAAATGTGGGTACTGGCGCTTAGTAGTACTGTGAGCAGGATAGACGATTTTCTAACCGCTAACCTTAAATACTCTGATTCCCACTTGGTTTCTGACACCATTCCTAAAGTTATGACTCCAAGAATAATGTTGCCGAATGGTGATTGGCTAACAGAATGATGTGATGTCTTCCAGGGGCAGAACTTCTGGGAATAATGTGACTTGGAATATTTATGGGTATTTCTTTTGGTGTGCTTAAAATATTTCCATTCTTCCCATGTCCACCTCATAAACTTTTAAGTTTCCCTACCCCATAATTTGTTTTATGGTGAGTAACTCAACAAAGTGGGAAGGGCTCAATCCCAAATTTTCATTGACCTATTCCAAGAATATTTATAAGTAGTTGAACAACACATAGTGTTTTGCTTTTCAGTAGGTTCGAATATATTTTTGGACAGAAAGGGACAAAATGGGTCAGAGGAACAGGAATCCTACATACACCCATCCAACCTCATGTCGCAGTTTTTATAAAAACTTAGATCATCTGATAGTTGAGAAAATGAAATATTAGTCACAAAACGTTCCACAACAATTTTCTGGCCATTTTTGTAAAATTCGGACAAAGTAATTTACTGAAAAACAATCACCAACTGCCACATTACCTCTGAGTCAAAATTGTGGAACCAATCAGTTCTTAAACCACTTCTCAAGCGGTTTCTATGTTTACATTAAGTATTAATGATGCATCTTTCCTATTTCACTTCATTAGAAATTTATCAAACCAAAATTTACACAAGGAATCCAGTAGATTAAATGCTACCCTCCTGATTGCTCTGACATAGTTTAAAAATATTCCACCAAAATGTGCACATCTGTTTGCAATAGTTAACAAAACATTCCTCTGTTAATATCGTTATAAACCTTAACAACTCAACTAGAGTAGAGAAAGGAATTTTCTCATAACCACACAGCACTCATTCCTTTGCTATTCTCTTATGTTCCTGTTAGCAGAAAATTATGGTGATATTGCTGTAATTCAGAATGGCTATTTAACATTAATTAAGAATCCTGGAGGAAAATCTCCAGAATACACTTTTTGGGGGAGTGTTCATGCAATTTCCTTAAATATACTTGCATTTTCCACTTTTATTTTTCCCTATTCTACTAAAATTATCCTGCTGCATATAAATACCTTATATTATTTATCACCAGCTTTCCTTATGTAAGACAAACGACTTAATCAGACTTTATTTTTCTGTAAAATTGAAATCATAAGTACCTGCTTATTAACTAGCTATTATGTGCAAGAAATATCTTCCTCTAAAACTAAATCAGGTAAAATACTTATTAAAATGTGCTCTGAGAAGCAGAATTCTAATTCTGTAGAATTAAACTTTGTGTGTGTGTGTGTGTGTGTGTTTATCTGTCCTTGAATTTTGCATTTCATCAGTCCTGAGTGGTGATTACATTGCTTTATTCTAATTCCAGATTGTCCAAGTTCTTTCCTTGGAGTATTATGGGGGTATAATCTTTTGAATTCCAGGTCAGCTTATTGATATTTTTTTCCTTGAAGTTCATTTATCTTTCTGTCCTAGAATACAGTATATATATGTATATATATATACACACATACATATATGTGCATATATATACCCATAGGTATTCTAAGAATATGTATATACCTCTATAGATGTTCGAGGATACAAAAAATAATATATATCATATATAATAAAGATATTATTTCTTTTATTATGTTTATTGTTAGGGACACTTATAATTCAAAGATAATAGAATAAAACTCTTTAAATTGTCATCACTGAAAAATTATAAATTCCATGTATGTATTCAAAAGGGCTAATTTTCTAGGAGGGAAATCTTTCTGTAATTTCAATACAAATTCAGCAGGTGATGTAATTGAATTTGAAAATCAGTCTCTCTTTTTATCCTTCATCGTGTTGTAGTGCATAACTTTCGTAGAGTAACACTATTGTGGACGGGGCTAAAACTGAGGAATTGAAAGAGAGAGCCCAGCCGGCTCAGAACAATACCATTAACCTCTTAGCAGTGACATGTGTTTAAGAAGGTGGTTTTTATTACTCCCTCTTGATTCAGTTTACCAACAGAGGATGAGATAAAAGTGTTCAAGTGAGCTGGACCAATTACTCAATAAGTATTTGATGAGCGTCTACTTTGTCCCTCATGCTGTGCAAATTGGCAACATCTTACATGATGTCTGAAGTGGCTAATAAAAGAAAAAGTCGGCTCCTCAGTCATGATCCAGGGGAGAAACAGCTTTAAATCACTAAGTGATGATTGTAAAGAAGGCTGATCAGCTTAAACACGGAAACATACATTGTTATGTTTTTAGTGTTCTTTGGACAGTTATGTTTTGTTATTACCCAGCACTGATTGAGCTTTTTCTCATAAGCTTTGGGAGCTTAAAATTTGAACAAAGTAGGCAGATCACATTTATTTGCCTGGAAATGTTTTAAAGAATTGAGGGTTTTGTGAATATGAAATGCCATAAATTTAAAGAAATAAGCGTCTGTGACATACTTTATAAATTGTTGTCATATAATCGCAGGACACCTTTTGCCCTGGGTTAAGAAGAAATAGATACATCTATTAGTTTCTTAGTTTTGTGAATTCAAAAAAAGCATATGTGCCATATGCACTACTAAGAAATATCAAGCATTGCATAAATCAATACCATATGCTCTTATTTAAGGTTGCAAATGTTATTATTTATGTGTAATATTGTCTCATTAGATAGTTCAGACATTTTTAAAATTTGTTTGAAAACATAACATTCTGCAAACGTGTCAATGTCAGGTTTGGTACAAAATAGCAAAGTGTAGACCCCTGTCATTTTATTGTTTTGATAAGAATTGTAAGTGGAATTTAAACTGTGAGGTTTTTCCTTTCTTTGGTGAGATTACACACATAATTTCCAAGTTATTGAATGGATGGATCCATCTTTCATTTTACCCAGCATGTTGACAGAACGTCAACTCCACAGCTAGCCCTGACGATTTATTAATCTGTTCTGCCATCGTCTGGGGATTGAAGGAAGCTATGCTGGCTAGCCTGGTATGTAAGAGATTAGAGCCCTAAACTTTTGAAATCTCTATATTGTTTTTGCACCCTTAGCCTTACTGGAAATGTTTATCTCAACTCTAACTGTACCTTCTTTTTCAGAGAAACGGGCTTTTATTTAGACCTTAGTGTGTGTCAGGCAGTGGACTATTACAAATATATGTAGTTTCATCTAACTTCTGTTTAAACTGAACTTAGCACTTAGAATTGAAAAAATTATGTAAACATTATCCCCTTTGTATTTTCCATGCTAGGATAGTGCTACTGATTCATCAAGGATAGGGCGTGTGTTTTGAATTAATTTTCCAGAAAAGGAGAATTTGCTGGGGGGAGCCACCATACTGTAGCCCCTTCTCCTTTTGACCAGCTAAACCAGATTTGTCATAGTTTCTCATGTGGCCTGGAACCAGGGGATAGCATAGTTCACCACCTCCAACCCTCCCTTTGTATGTGACTGACTTTTATAGTGATCAAACTTGAGAATTGTCAGTTGAATCAATAGGTCTCATCCCTGGATGCTCATTAAAATAATCTCAGCGGCTTTGTGAAAGTACCATGGCCTGGACACCCCACCCCACTGCCCGACCAGTGAAATCAGAATCTCAGAGGTTTGAGCATTGGTTATTTGTAAAGTTCGTGATGTTTCTATGCACCATGAGAGCTGAGGGTAACTTCTCTCTCAGTGCTTCTCAAATTTTAATGACAATCTTGTTAAAATGCAGCTTTTGGTTCTGTAGGTCTGGAGTGGGGCCTGAGAGTCTGCATATCTCACAAGTGATGCCGGTGTTGCTGGTCCCTGAGCTGTGTATTCTGAGTAACGAGGTGTTGAACGGTATCAGGAACATACAGGCATGCATGAGCATCCTACCACGTTCAAAATTAGACCAGGGATTAGAAATAGAAGTAATTTCCTTTTGTTATCGCAGATAATCTCCAATAATATTAGTCTGGTCCACTGCTTTAAGTACAGCTTGGAAAGGTTTGCTCTGAAGGGTCAAGAAACTTGGACAAAACATTTGGGACAAAAACCAAAGGACAAAACATTTGAAGCCTACACAATTTTAAAGATCATTTATGTTCAAAACCATCATTTTTATTCAAGAGGAAATAGACCCAGAAAGTTAAGTGATTAGATTAACTGTGCTTCTGTTGTTGAGTAAAACACTTTATGATTGATAGTTGAACACAATTACTGTTGGTTTCAGGCTGTCGCCAAGTTGATGTCAGTAGACTGCCGCTGCCACGGAGTTTCCGGCTCCTGTGCTGTGAAAACATGCTGGAAAACCATGTCTTCTTTTGAAAAGATTGGCCATTTGTTGAAGGATAAATATGAAAACAGTATCCAGATATCAGACAAAATAAAGAGGAAAATGCGCAGGAGAGAAAAAGATCAGAGGAAAATACCAATCCACAAGGATGATCTGCTCTATGTTAATAAGTCTCCCAACTACTGTGTAGAAGATAAGAAACTGGGAATCCCAGGGACACAAGGCAGAGAGTGCAACCGTACATCAGAGGGTGCAGATGGCTGCAACCTCCTCTGCTGTGGCCGAGGTTACAACACCCACGTGGTCAGGCACGTGGAGAGGTGTGAGTGTAAGTTCATCTGGTGCTGCTATGTCCGTTGCAGGAGGTGTGAAAGCATGACTGATGTCCACACTTGCAAGTAACCACTCCATCCAGCCTTGGGCAAGATGCCTCAGCAATATACAATGGCATTGCAACCAGAGAGGTGCCCCTCCCTGTGCAGCGCTAGTAAAGTTGACTCTTGTAGTAGAATCCCTAGAACCTTGGACCTCTCTGAGAGTTTCCCTTACCTGATCGACATATTTTCGTTTATCTGATCAACCCATCAATCATGTGGATTTCTTGGGATTCTAATGTTGAAAAGGTTTATATTCACCTTTTGGTGATTTGGGGAATATATATTGACATACAAGGAAGATAACCTGTTTCCTGAGCAAGAAATAACAGGAAAGATCCCTTATGCCAGGAGGCCTGTCATACTCAGGATAAGATCCTTGAATATGGAACTTAGTTACAGGACTCAATAATGGTGGGTGAACATTAGTCATTTTTAAAAGACACCTCTTATAGCAATAAGGAGACATTAACATGAATCTCATTTATTCTCTCAGTATTTTAATTGAAGAAATCATACTGTTTGTGCGTAGATAGAAGATGTTGAAAAGTTAACATAAGCATTGGGTGCTGACTTACCCTTTCATGCACTTCCAAAGAAAGGTAATCAAAAAGAATCTTCTTAAGTGATATAATGTCCTAAAAAATTGATCATTACAGATGTTTAGTGACAAAGAATCAATAATGTAAAAAGTATAATGAATGATTTAGATTTTAAGTGCCTTTTCACTGGGAGAATCTGGAAAAACCTCCATAAGGTATATAGCAATCTTTGATCTTTAGATTCATACTTTTATCACAGACAAGTTTCAACTGTTAAAAACCCACCTCTGAGACACTAGGGGGGAGGATCCTGAAACGTGGGAAAAAGAGAGGTAAAAAGTGGAGGTAAAACTATAATTTCATACATTGTAAAGAAAAGCACCCTTTAAATGTGTAAAGACAGTGTTTTGTAAAGAATTTTGTTTAAAAAGTTTCTATTTTGTAAATACAGTACTTAAGTTATATGATCTATATTAAAACATTTATTGACAAAGCCCAAGAGCTAAGGAAGTAAAATTATCTCATAAATAAGATTAGCTTCTTTTTTTTTCATACTATTAATGCTATTTTTTTGGACATCAAAGAGAATTTAACTTAGCAGTTAGTTATATGGATGTGTATTTCTTGCTAAAATGACAGTTTTATATGTTATAGATTAAAATATGTTGCAAAATATCAAAAATTGTGTTATTTCAGCAGTAGGATTAATTGAATTCTCTTTTCACATTAGTTATGCTTAATTCATAAGGTTATTATAATAAATTATATTAGTAAAAGTCTTAACTGGAAAAAAGAATCTAAATCAGAATAGTGATCAATTTGGGGATTTGATATCCTGGATATTTATTATATTTTATGTAATGCTGCATTTCTATTTGAATGTTAAGTGGTCTTTCTTGTTTTAATATTCATGCATGTATATTCATCATATTTTACAAGGTTCCTGGTAAAAATTACAGGGCTCTATTTAAGGATGTATTTTAATGTAAATGCTTATGTTTTTTATGAATTGTTAAATATTTCAGTATTATATAGAAAAAATAGATTTTTTTAAATTTAGAATGGACAAAGAGAATATTCATTTTTCTTATTAATAAGATAAAGAAATGTTTCCCTGCCCCACAGTCTTCATTCTATTTCTCTTTAATTTTATTCACTGAGGCAGAGAAACAATTTTTGAAAAAGAGCAAACCCATGGGAAATGTCTCAGGTCTAATATTAAAATCAAGACTAAGCATTTAACTGTGATCGTAAAGTTTGACAAAGTTATTATTTACTAAATGAGATTCACAGAAATGGCAAATATATGAATATAGTGCATATTTAAAAGTGGTTTTCCAGTCTTTAGCATCCCTTGAACAGAATAATCTGAAAATAGACACTCTCTCCTGCCTATTTTTTCAAAGTAAATCTATTTTGTCTTCTTTGAACATAATCACCCATTTTTAAAAAACAGAAAGACTGTAGTGTCTATTAACAACCAATTTCTTCTATTAATTAGAAAACCTTTCATAATTACCTTATCAACTGACTGTGAGAATCAGGCAGCCTCTAATTTACAAACACTTGATTACTGTTCAGCCATTCCTTTAAAACAGTGATGCTAACTCAGGCACCTCTCTCTGGGATGCCTAAGCAAAAACTCCTCCTAATTGCAAACCTGTGTCTTTGGGTTCTTCTTTTCTTCTCACCTTTGGTATCACCATGGAAGCCATCCTTAAGTTTCTCACCTTTTTTTTTTTTTTTAGACAGTCTCACTCTGTTGCCCAGGCTGGAGTGCAGTGGCCTGATCTCGGCTCACTGCAACATCTGCCTTCTGGGTTCAAACGATTCTCCCACTTCAGCCTCCCAAGTAGCTGGGATTACAGGAATATGCCACCATGACTAGCTAATTTTTGTATTTTTGGTAGAGACGGAGTTTCATCATGTTGGCCAGGCTGGTCTCAAACTCTTGACCTCAAGTGATCCACCCACCTTGGCCTCCCAAAGTGTTGGGATTACAGGCATGAGCTACCGCGCCTGGCCATCACCTATCTGTCTTATTGGCTGACAGCCTGCCCTTAGTCCATTTCCATCCCACTCCCAGTCATGGTAGAGGAAGCACCATGGTGCTCCTGGGAACACAATTCTGGGACCTAGAGGCTCCTATCTAGTCTAAACCACATTGCCTGCATTCATTAGGGCCCCTTATGTTGCAAGTAATGGAAAACTCAACCCAGACTGATTTAAACATTAAATATGTTGACTCAGTAACTAAAACCTCCAAACTTGTGACTGGTTCAAGGGAAGCTTGATCCATAAGCTCACACCATGTTCCCTGGGCTCAGGTCTCTCTATTTCTTTAGGCTGGCTACTGGCCAAGTCTTCTACTTCAGGGTCCATGCAGTGCTGTGTCCCAACCTCTTCCAAAGTCTCCCAACCCCGGCATCTCCGGGATCTCTACTTTTCTTAGTAACATGGCTGCCATGCTTCCAGACCTCACATTCTCCTACCTACCACTCATTCTAAGGAAAGAGGGGTCCCATCCTCAAGAAAGAGAGGTTCTCTCCTGGTTTGCTCACACAGATGGAAAGAAAAGCTTTTCTTTCTCAGAGGGTTCAGCAAAGGTCTTCTGAGTCTCAATGGTTCTAATTGGTTAAATGTGCCTCTCTCTGAAAAAATCACCATGACCATTGGGAGTTTTAGGTGAGCCATAGGTACATTGATCCATCTTAAGGCCATCATGACCCTGGAAGGGGAAGTGGGATTCCCCAGAACTAAAATTACACAGCGTGAGAATAGACAGGGGGGTGGTTTCCCTAAAGGAAAACCAGGGTGTTATGTTACCAGTAAGGAGTACCTGGGTGCTGGCCAGCAAAGACATTATATGCCTTAGTTCTAGTGAGTTGTTTAGGAGACAGCTTTTGGTATCACATGGAGCTCACAACAGACAAAGCAAGCCCTAAGCACTGTGGATTATGTATGTGGGTTCGAAGTGCTTTGATTTGTTTAAATACTTTGCATAATGTTAAAAGGCGAAGGGAGGTGCTCCAGTGGATTATTTTTCAATTTAGGAGTTCAACTTCTTTGTAAATTTGGAACTGCCTAATAAAGGCAATGGTAACAGGCAATGATTCATCCTGAAACGAAGTCAAGAAAAACATGTTAAATGATATTATCTGTAACATCTGGATTAGGAAGTTGAATAATTAAGGCATTTTCCTGATAATGGTACTTTACACAACATTAACAACACGTTAATTCTTTTTAATATAAACAACTGCATTATTTCTTTATTCACAATTTGGATGATAGTCATTTTGTATTTTAAGAGACTATGATAATTATATTAAAAATAACAATAAAATTTTAATTTTACACATTAGATGCTGTGACCATATGTTTTGGCAGCTTTAAAACCATGTGATATGCACAGTAAGTATTTTAAAACACACTTTAATTTTCTCCAGGACTGTTAGTACTAATATGATATTTGTTTGTACTTAGTTTAAAAGGTGGAAACAGAAAAGCTTCTCATCAAAATATTTATTCCTAGGCAATTTGGTGAGTTGCTCATCCTTTTTGCATCACCTCCCAAAGGTCATCGAAGATTGAGAAATTCAACTCACTATTTAGAGGCAGGTAGTGATCTGGAACACTGATTACCTTAGGTGATTTGAGGGAAGAAAAATTTGAATCCTATCTCCAGAAACCTCAAATACTCCTCAAGACAAGCCCTTCTTAAAGAAAGTTGGCTAAGATGTCTCCTTTTTAAAATTAATTTAAATTTTACTATAGACCAGATGTGATAAATCATGACATTTCTTGGGGACAAAATGATGATGACATGTGGCACACCATGACAAGGGACACAGTGATACACAAGGAAAGGACTAATTTACTTTGAAAGAATAAATAATATTAGCAAATACCTCCATAGCACTTAGTATATACCCGTATTAGTCTAAGTAAAAAATATATAGAGAGATACATATAAAAATTCAATCTTCACAACAACCTCGTAAAGTAGGTACATTATTGTGGTTTTCATTCTACAGCTGAGGAAACTGAGACACACAGTAAGTTCCCAGCCCAAGGTCACACAGAATGAACTGGCTTCAATGTCTGTGCCCTTAACTACCACATTGTTATTGTGCTTCTCACAGTATCAGAATTGTCAGACTGTGTTTACAAACATATGCCATTTAAAGAGTTTAGGGGATTTGTGAATGTAATGAAAGTTACAGGATGTTCTTCATGGTTTGGTTATATAAACTTGGTTGAAAAGCAGGGAGCGAAGTGATGGGAGAGCTGAGATCTTAGAATTTACTATGACATAAAATTAAAATACACTGTCTCTTGATTACTGAGCCCAAAGTGACTTACGCTGACTTCTATTTTAGATTGCAATGTGGCTTACAGTTGGATTGTGCAAGAATCTAACAACCATTCCAAAAGAAAATAACTAGGGGTAAAGATCAAACTAATTTAGTGTGACATAAAATAAATACTTACATCCTTTTTATTGTTGTGCTTACAGCCAAATGTTACATAAGGTGTTATTTTTAACAGATGGATTAAAATTTACTATTTGTAATGGTTTACACTCATATCCAAAGGAAAACCACTAGAGGTGGTTTGCACCAGATTAAAACCTTTTGAAACAAAATCATACCAGCAAAAGCAGCCTCTCCCATGTGGTTGTAAAGTAATAAAGGAGAATCAAGTCAACACAAACTAAAGTTTCATGTGTGACTTTATAATTTGCAGAGTAAGTAAAAGCATCTGATTCATGTGAATTGGAAAGGCAGAAAGGGTGGTGTCTGAGGGCTGCCTTTGTCCCTATCAGATGGCCATTCAGAACCATCAGGGTAGCTCTACTCCAGAGGCCAAGAAGCCTTTCCTTCTACATTTTAGTAACCACCTGACACCCATGATCACGGCCCACATTTACTTGACCCTGTTTAGCCAAGAACAAAGGGCAGATCCTTGTTGCCCCTAGTTACTCTTTGGTGAGAGAAATATCACCAAATACACCAGTATATTTAAATACACCTCAGATTCTCTTGAAACCAACGAAAGGTGTAGATACACAAAATGGAAATCAATAACTACCTATGTATTGCCAGTACATAATCCTTACTTTCTCTTAGTCCTATCCACTGTCATTGTTTTATCTCAAATTCCCTGGCAAACAAGGCTCTATGCAAGGCAAGAAATAACACAGGGCACAACAGCAAAATGGGAAACCTGAAGAAGTGAATGGGATAAATCCTCTCTAACATGTCCATCCCCTACTTAATGGGTACAGGAACTTTGCAAACTGAAAGATAAATTTCAATTCTCAGTGTGAGAAATTATTTCCTTCACTGGCTTAAAGTCGTTTTGCTTTCCCCAAATGCCCAATTCATCATTTTTTGAGAAACTATACTTTAAAATACAGGAATGATTTCAAAATTTCACTTGCCACAATTCCTGTAACTGTGCCCATATCCAACACACCCAGTGCTTTAAAACCACAGGGAACCTAAGCCAGACTATTTCCATAATATAATTTTAACACCCTTTTGTAAGGTCTTAACAGTTCCACAAGAATTAGCTGTCAATATCATTCTTGGTCAAAAGTTTCAGATTTCCATAGAGGTCTAGGAATTAGCTCACTTACCTTAAATCTTAAGTCCTTTCCCTAAGGGAGAACAGGAAGCCATTTGGGGTAAGCTGCACTCCCCAGGTAAGAAGGAGATAGGACTTAAGGCCCAGTTCTTGCTCATTCCTTAGACCTAAGGAAATCCTCACCAATTGACTCTCCCACTTCTACCCACTGAAAACCACAACTCTCAGGGAATACTGCCTTCTCCACTAACCCAAAATATTTCTAACTATAGCCCAACCATCATTTGCTTTTAAATCTCTCCTCTTCTCAGAGCTTGGACTCACAATGCATACTCCTTGGGATTCCTTTCTGTTCTTGCCAAATAGAGCACATAATACTTCTGTAATCAGCCTTCCAAAACACAGGGCATACACAAGCTAAGTAGTTTTTGGAGTTGAAATTTAAAATAATTTAAGAGATTTCCATGTTAATACCAACACCTATAAATAATAAAAACAAATGCAAAATTCATGTGAAGCTTTACAATCAGAGAACTTCACAGGCTCACACTGGGCTTTTCACTAAAAGACAAGATTCCCAAGGGTGGGCATTAGTCTCCTCTGCTTTGAGGGATATACTTATGGAAAACAGAGCAATTCTTTTCAACAGGTAGATGTCCAAATCAGCCATCTTATTCCACTGGTGATACAGGAGGCTACAATTTGGTGGGGAAGTCACTGGCGTCACTGTTGAGTTTGTTCTGTGTCAGAGAGGGCCAGCTGAGCCCCAGCATCTTCCCCACCATGATCAGTATGCCACCCTGCCCCGCAGCAGGAATTGGGGTGGTGAGGTTATTAGGAGCAGGGATCAAGGTCTGCACTCTCCAGTGAGGCTCATCAACCAGCTGCTGCCACAGGAAGAGGTCAGCAAGGGCTCCCAGCCTCTTTGGCTTAAGTCACATACTTTCCCCTAAAGGCCAGACCAGCAATCAAGTAGAACCACTTAAAATGCTAGCTACCTGAAGATACACCAAAATACATGGAGATAAATTAACCATTTAAAATGCTAGCTACTTGGAGATACATAAAAGCCTGAATTCTACCTATGAAGGGGAGTTGGTGTCAATGTGTAAAAAGTGAAAAGGTAGACAGAATATGAAAGTTAGAGGTTTGGAGGTCAAGGAGAACCTCAGGTGAAGAAATGAATGAATCCTCTCCCATGATCTTACTGCTCAAGTCATCTAATGGCTCCCTTCTGGCTGGGCATGATGGGATTGGAAAGCTAGAGAGGCTGACTTGTTGCATCTTCTCTTGGGCTAAAATGCCTGTAAGACATGTGGTTGATAACAGCAATACTAGCAGTTGCACTGAATGAGTACTTTGTGCCAGGCACTTTGATAGGCACCACAAACATGCTGGTATTATCCCTGTTTTACAGGTGGACATTGACTTCCTCAAAGTCCTCAAGTAGTTCACAGTGGAACAGAGATGAATTTTCAGGCAAGTCTGCACTCTTAAGCACTATGCCACACTGTCTCCCTGCTACAGAATTCTCTCCTCTTTAAAGGTTTTTCAGCCCCTTTTCTCTTTGGCTATCAAGTGAAGGAAATATGGGCTGACTATATGGAACATTACGAGCTTGCAGGTTATAAGTCAATTTTTCCTGACCAAAGGGAGTATCTTTTATCAATTTAGCCTCAGCTTGTTCTTTCAATATTAAATGCACCCCAGTGATTGGCATAACTGATGCAGAGCTGAACAGTGAAGTTAGTGATAGCAACAAGTTGTACCTGCAAACTAGGTACTGAGAAGATTGTCTTCCCCATGCCAACTTTGCTTATAAATTGCCATGGGACAAGCCCAAGAGAAACATCTCTTCTGTCTTTAACCTGAGAACTTCCCAGTCCCTTTTCCTTTCTGACCGCTCATAGAAGAGACATCTATTTGAAGTGTGTCCCCAGTATAGCTTCCCTCAAGGTGTTTGCCCCCTCACTGGCCTGGAGGAAGGTTCTGATGGCAGCAGAGCCTCTTAGATTCCCTGGAGGGCTTTTCCCATGCTGCCTGAAACATCCTTTGATGCTCTCTTCATGCTGTCTAGCAACAAATGAATGACACTCCCTTGCGAAGCCTGCTTACTTTTCACTCCATCTAGCCTTTGATTTGACTGGAAACTAAAAAAAAAAAAAAAAAATTACAATAAGGAGCAAGCAGAGAAAAAAGGCTTAAATTGAGGGAGTTTGGATGGAAATAGAAATTAACTAGTTACAGCATGTGATAATCAAAAATCAAGTATGTGGTAGAAAAATCATTCTGAAAAGAGACAGAAAGAATCCTTTTGAGGAATGCAAAGGTGGAATCTGTTACTTTATTCTATAGCTCTAAATTTACATGGATTTATTGCTGTACAAGAGGTTGAAATAATTGAAGAGGTTTAAGTGACAAATCTTCTCCCTAATCAACACAAGTAATTTATCTCTCTCATATTGCTTTGAAAAAGTATTCTAAATGAATTTCCACTTTTAATTGCTCTACTAACTGAACACAGCACATTTTGCATTCAATTAAGGGAGAGTGTGTTGACCAAACTGAATGAAATTATTACTTTTTTGTTCAAGTTATTTAAAATTTATGTAAATTTTTAAAGTATAAAGTGCAATATAGGCTAAATGAACTCAGCTTTGATCTGTCATAAAATTATAAAATAGCTGATTCACTTAAAAACAAGTCTAATATAGAAAGAACAATGATAAATTTCCCACTAATCCAATTAAATTCAGGAATATAAAGACTCTGGTTAAATTTTCCTTTAATTTCCCAAATACCACTTATTTTCCTGCTTTCTCTTGTTCAATTTTAACATTCATATTACAATACACTTATTCTGGGACAGCATCGGATTACAAATAAAAAATATGCATCGATAAGCCCATAAGCACCATTTCAAATACTATGTCAATGTTAATTTGATTTTAAAAAAGAAAATTCTTAACATTAAATGAGCACTGTTTCATGTCTAAAACCGATTTTAAAGAGTTATCTGAAAATGTAGTATAAAGTTATTGCTTTCAAAGTTAAGTTGGCACAATCTATACAAGATTGAACTGAGACAAAAGGAAACCACACCAGTTACATAACCAATCTTTGTCTTCTTTTAACATTTTATATATCTGGAAAAGCTATCCTTTTATAGTCTTAATAAAAGGGCTTCTTCTGCCATCTAGATACTTAGCTTCTTACATGTTAAGATACATCAACGATATTACTATTTTTAACCACAGCAACAATTTTTTTTCCAAGTTAGGCAGTATAATAAATGCTTGAAAAACCTTGTGTGAGTTTTTGTGAAGTTCTGTAGGTATATTACTTTGCCAGATTAAAAAAAAAAAAAAAATCACAAAGCAAAACCAAGAGTATTTATTTTCATTATTTTAAAAAAGTGCAACATTTATTTCACAATCCCTGGAACTGTAAAATAACTATTCTTTTAATTTACAGAATTGAGGGAAGTATTTTAAATGTCAAAATACACATGCTGAATGTGATTTAGCATATAAGCACCAAAAATCCCAAAAGTATACAAAGATTGTTTAAACATATAAGGTGCATTTATTCATGAATTAATTACATTCAGTTTGAAGGAAGAAACAGTACTCCAAAGTTCATCAATATTTAAGAAATTATCTGAATAGCTTCCAACTTGGTTAACAGATACTGCTTTTAGGTTTTTTTATACAATGCATCTAAAATTTAGGTTCGAAATTTAAGTGCTGCCTTACACTGTGAATGGCAGTTTGATCACTAAATTTAGGTTCCAGTTTGAGATACTTCATACACAACATATATTTAATGCCCTGAAAACTTCTGCTTAAAAACTGAGTTATTTAGTGAACTTCTGAAGATAACAAAAAAAGATCTTCTATATTTTTATGTAGAATTGGGTATAAAGTCATTTGGGGTCAAACACAATTATTTTTTAAATGTTATCAGTCCACCCAGTAATAAGAACTTTTGTAAATATGCCACTACAGCATCGGGCAATAATTGCTATTATGAAGTTAGATAAACACAGGATTAATTTCTTGGTTTACAAATCAAAATTATTGTGATATTAAAGCATGCCTCCTTCCAAACCACTTGGTCAATGCCGATAACAATTAAGAAAAACATATGCTAGTATTGCTCTAAATATACTGACTTAGCAGTCCTGAATGACCTAATTAGGTTGGGGAGGGGACTTGGCCTGGTTCTCCAGTTCTGTGAAGCTGCCACCTCCAGCCTCACTCTAAATAGCTTATACAAAATCAAGTTATTCCCATAGCTAACACAAATCCAGCAAGCTGTGGTCCTAAATGCCATCTACATTTATACATTTACTTTTTTACTGTGTACATTAAGAATTTTGTTGTGCTTTTCACATATCCGATGTACGTTTTCATATTAAACATTCCTCAGTTTCTTGGGAAGGAAAGAAAAAGATCATGAAAAGAGGTACATCAGGAGAGTCGGACTGTAAAGTAACATTACACACACAACTAGCCAAATCTCTTTTTAATTTAAAAGATAATGTCATCACAAGGCAATATATGGAAATATAAAAGAAAATAAAGTATCCACCCTAAAATCCCTATTATTCCATGATATTTTCACAGCAACTAGTATATATATCAATATATTTTTCACAAATCATTGTTACACATTGTGTATGCTTTTAGAATTTAAAATATGTATTACCATAGCAGTCTAAACATTGTACTTTTAGGGAAATGTGCGGAGACATGGTTCAGTGATTTGATCATTGTGATGACTATTTACAATGCTATCTATTTACGTTAGCAATAAATAATCCTGATATCAAAAGAGACAATACTCATGCACACACCAAGATGGCTGCATGCTCTTAAAATATTTACACATAGCTCTGCCATTTATAGCTCTCCCATTAATAGTGAAAGTGCGCTTTCTTCAATTCTCTCCACATTTCCATTAGTCTTGCTTCTGGGGGATGCATCCTTCCATTTCTACAACTTCAGGCCATCCTTCATATTTGTTTGTATCCTTATTGTTCTTTATGTGCTATTGGAACACAGTAATAATATACAGTTTAAAAAACCGTTGTAAACTGCTGATTTGCAGTAACATTTTACACATTCTCATTTCAGTAATACTCATGTCAACAATGAGTTCATTTAAATTACTGGTCAAGATATTAAATGAGTGACCCTCAGGCTGTACCACATACATGGCAGACCTTCAAATAACAGCTGAAAGAATACATTGCAGATGCTTTTAAAGGATTATTTGCTAGTCAAAAACTAACATTTACATTCTACTAAGTTCTAAAATATTTCCAAACTTAACTGATTCTAAAATCCAAAGCTCAATTAAAATCCTTAATAACTAAAGCTTCCGAAAAGGCTTAAGATAGGTAATCCTATTCCAATGCATTGTCCTGTAGGAAAAAATATTCCCGTGCAGAATTTTTAAGTTTTGAAATTTAAAAGTACGATGGTTATTTCAAATAACTGATTACCAAGAATTTATGACAAATGTATGATCATATTTACTATCTGCTTTATCTAATTTTCAAATAGCTGGGATGGGAAAATGTACTGTAAGGTTTCACAGAATTTGTTTTTGTTAATTCTGAGAGTCTATGACACTAACCTGTTCAAAAGGGCTTTTTGTCTTAATGCCCTTCCCACCACAGAAGACCCAGTTGTCTCTAAAACCAAGATTAGTAATAGATGTGCTCCCCAATTCAGCAATGAGCCGCCGTGCCTCATCATTGAGTCTTGAAGAGGGAGAGAAAGAATACAACAATAAACAGAGGGAACTGTATGCTAATACTGATTCACTAGGATATTACCATATTACCACATAACATGAGACAAAAAGACTTTAAATAACAGAACATTTTGGAAAATAATTTTTTTTCAGAGTTACATTTCTACTGGTTGAATTCTTTAGTGACAAAAGACATGAACTCCAACAATTAATTTTAAGTTTATTCTATTAAAAGGACCTGTTAGGTTTTTATTTCACAACAACAATTCACCTTCATTTAACTTTTTAAATTACACTCATCAAATAAATAAGGGATACCACAGTTAGTAGATGCCTACCCAGGCTAATCCAAGGTCTTAAGCAACCAATATTTTTATAAAATTAATCTTTTTGAATCTCCACTAATTCCTCTGTAAATTACATTTGACCAGAATAAAGGTAAATGCTGACAAAAATCTGTATGTTTCTAACACTATGTTTTATTTAAAAGAAAATGAATTTTGAGAACAGATATATAAATTGTACTTCAGTGATAACTGCCAAGTGGTTACTTAATAAAAATGAAAATATTAACCACACAGCAGCTAAATGCCTACTAGCAGGAGGAGGAGTAGTGACAAAAGTCAACCACCAGGGAAACTACTAATTGAAAGATGTCCCTAAAAAATTTTGTGTAAGTGATCATCCTAATGGTCAATGATTTTCTCTCCTTTATCTCTAAGGAGAAAAGAAACTCAGAACATAAATGCTAGCTATAGAGCTTAAAAAAAGAAGAAGAAGAAGAAGAAAAAATTAAGGGCTACTTGTACACATATCTGGCATTGAGTCCTATATACTGCACAAAAGACAGCTCTAACAGGTCACTTAGAGAGGTTTGTTCTGCTAAAACCTGAGGCAAGGTAAGTTTATATTTCCAAACAGCAGGAAAGTCAGTGAGGAAGGTACTTATTCATTCTACAGTGTTCTTTCAAACATCTCATGCTAGTATCAGTTACCTCCTTTAACATCTTAGTGAAAGAAACACTACATAGAACAGTTCTCATTTAACTAAAGAAAAAGGGATACTCTTACGGTTTTTTTAAAAAAGCTTCATAAAACAGGAAAGAACTACATATATCATTAAACTTTCATGATTGATACCAACCACATCTGTGGGGGCTGTGGAGCTGTTTTGGCCACAGCCTGGGCACTGCTGTCCACCTGGAGGAAGTTCACTAGAATCAGCAAGAAAATAAGCCATAGCCTGTGGAGTATTTAGCCTTTCAGATTCACCTCCTATATTAAGTGGTACATTTATAGCCAAGTGAACTAAAAAGAAGTGAAATTACTGTGCAGAAGAACCAATCTCAGCCTCTGTGAAGACTGTGAGGCCTTCACATGAAATCTGTGCATATGCGCTGGCTTTCCCTCCACAGTTCCTCTGCAGCTTTGTTTCCTGTGCCCATCCTTACACGAGTTATCCATCATTTTTCACTTGTTTGCTCCCTTGATAAGCAACTTTTGTGCTAGAGGGAAATGCCCCAAAATTATCACCTGAATCTTGTTTTCTTGTTTCCAAATGCTATTGGGATGCCATGGATCTAAAAGACTGTCAAATTCCACTTGCATAGTTTATCCAAATGTTCTACTTTCTAACTACCTTATAGAAGTCTACACTTGCATCATCAGCACTAGCGATGAGTTTTGCTGCTGTAACAAGAATAAATAGTATTGAAATGTCTAGAGCACAGGCAGTAGGCTCAGTGGTCAGCTAAGTGGACTGCCTCCTGCAGAGAGGCTTTGGGGTTCCATTCACATTTACATCTCAAAAAAATTATGAACTGATACTTCACAGGCCTTTAGGGTGGCTCATAAACAGCTGAAATGATGAATGTGAAGTTCACAAATGTTAAGAGATTGCTTTATACAGGAAAAACTCCCTGCAAAGTAGAAGGTTATCCAAATGCAGGTCTAGCTCCCTGCCAAAAGTAAAATCTTATCCAAGAATTTTGCATCAACTAAGAAATATGTTGAAGGGCAGTCAGGCATTCTTATTTTTGTACTCCTGAATTTCAGAAGTGACCATTATGATCTGTATGAATAAACCAAGCTGATTTACAATCAAGCCAGAGATCGAGGAGAAACTTAAAGATTGAGCTTTATGTTTTAACTCCATTAATCTTATTCCTTGCTTTTCCATTAGAAGATACTGAGATCCTGTGCAGATATGCATTAACATAGCAGGCCTGAGCTTAGAAAGGCCTACTAGCAAGACTGACCCTTGGCTATCTGGCCACTTGGATTTGGGGAGGGCTCCTATCATTTTCCCAAAACTGATAAGAATGGTTCACTGTGTCTAAACTGTGGGCAAAAACAATGCAATTTATGCTGAACACTTGTTTTCTCTCTGGGAGTCTGGTATTTTGCAACAGGTTAGGCAGAGGGTGCCTATATGACCAGCCCCTAATAAAATATCTGGGCATTGAGTCCCTAATAAGCTTCCTTGCAGACAACATTTCCCGTGTGTTGTCCTAATTGGTTGCTGGAAGAATTAAGCATGTCCTGTTTGACTCCAATTGGGAGAAGACTCCTTTGTCCCTCTAGACTTTGTCCCATGAACTTTTTCCCTTTGCTGATTTTGCTTTGTGTATTTTTGCTTTAACAAATCACAGCCATGAGACCTACTGGAGAACTGTCAAAACTGGGAGTGGTTTGGGGGACGTCTAACACATAGCCCTGTGTATATCTAACTATAGTTTTATAACAAGATGACTTTGTCAATGACTTCTAACACTTTCTGATCTGCCTATGTAGAATATGGTGGATTATTTTATTATTATTTTTAGATATCTTCTGTATAACTAAGTAAAAAAAAAAAAACTTTATATTTCAGAAGTTTAAAATCATGTAACATAGCCAGTATTTAATTGAATATACAGGAAATGTCAAAATGCCCCTTTTTTAAAAAAGCCGGGGCAGCAAATATATTTTTATATAGCATAAACGTTGGAGATACAAGCTTTTTATTCCACATAGTGCACCCTGAGTTTGTTACATATATTTTAATCCTTACTAATGGTCTTAACTAGCTAAGTTAAAAATTTATGTCAAATAAATTATTTTAGTGAATAATTTTCTTCAAAATGAACAGAAAATTATCCTGTGATAAACCAGGATAGACAGAGAACGGTATCAGGTTTTGCTAGAAGACAATCTAATGCTGCCCAGAGGCAATCTAAACTAGAAAGGGAGGAAGTGGGAACTGGACACAGGAATCTGTGGGTTCTGCCTCAATCCTTGCTGGGAAAGGAGGCACATCGGATAGTCTTACAGTTGCACCATCAAACCAAGCCAATGCTGCCTTTCTGGAAGCACAGAAAGCAAGAAGGACAATATTAACGGCTCAATTCTGATTAATAGGGAAGAACAAGCTGGGAAGGAGACAGCCTGGAAGAAAATCACCATATTACCTCAGGGCGTTGAAGAGTAAGAAATACTAACTATCTAAGGCATAAATGACGACCCAGCCTAGACTTTAAAGAGAACATATTATACAAAGTTCAGACTAGAAATTTTTATGAGGAAATACGACTCTTTAAAAACAAACAGAAAAACTCTATAATTTTCACTATATAATTGCTAACACTCCCAGAAAAAAATGGAGCATAGTTTCTAAATTAGTGCTATCATAGGAATGTTTTATGATGGGCTCAAACTTAAGAAAGGAAGTGTGTAAAAATACAAAGCAAACCACATTACTAATGACAAAATTTTTAATACTACTAACCAGGAAGACCTGTAGTGCTCAGAATGAGATGAAACTCATACAATTATTAAAAGCCACAGAAACAGCTTTTGCTACTAAGTGTGAATAACAAAGGGACTCACTGTTTCACGAGAGTGATATATCATCAGACCAAAGCATGACTATCTTTTACAGGGAGGCAAACATTCTTTGATCAACATAAAAAGGGAATAGTAGCTCAACAAGTCCATGTAAGTGCTCTAAAGTAAATTTAAGCCTCCAGTCCTGTAAACCCCCTCCCCCACTCCACACTTTTAGATTGTAAAGGAACTTGTTGAAATAATCAGCAAGGTAGTGTCAGTTATTTTAGAAGCCTCATGGAAAATGGGAGATGCTAAGACATTATCCCAGTTTTCAAAAAAGGCAAGAAAATTTTAGAAACAATGGTCCAATAAAACTAATGTGAATTCCTACCAAAATCCTTGAAGGGATGACAAGAAGATCCTGTGAGCATTAAAAAGCAATAAGGAAAGACAGGGAAATAAAGGGGAACTAGTGGGAAGGAGAGGGAAATAAGTAAAGCCAAGTTAACGTCATCACAACTATTTCAGCTTTTGAAGAGGTTTTCAGGCAGTAGATCAGGGCACTGTAATTAGCACAGTCCATGAATTTCAAGTGAGCATATGATAGTCTCAGAAAATAACCTCTATGAATAAAATAATGAAATAGCAGCTGGATGGTACTCCTGGTAGGGTACACTGGCAGCTGTTTGAAAAGTAGTTTCTGCAGCTGATTAACAGATGTATCCCTTGGAGGAAGCCTCTAGCAAGGTGGCACACCGCCGTTGGTAAACATTTTTATCAATGACTTATATTTAGACATAAGCATGACTTTGAAGAGAATACAAAGCCTGGATCATGGAAACTTCATAGGACGAATGTCAGAATCAAGACCAAGTGGGCCTACATCAGCAAAATTAAATTTAACAAGGATAAATGAAAATAAAGGCCTTCATTTAGATTAAACAAAATCAAGTTCTGAATGAAGAGAAAGACCTGATTTGACAGTGGTTTAGGAAAAAAAAAAAGCCTGAGATCAAATAAAAAAGATCTGAGAATTTAACTTGACCAAAAACTCACGAGCCAAAAATGTAATGTGACTGTTTAAAGAAAACTAATACAATTCTAGTCTGCATGAATATTCAAAGAAATGTAATCTCTAAAACATGGTAGGCCAGCATCTGCATTGTACCTTGTACCGGCCAGACCACATCTGGAACCCTGTGTTTGATTTGATGCATTCATTTTAAGAAAGACAATAATCAACTAGAGAATGCCTAAGAAATATAGCCAGGAAGATGAAACAAATTAGAAGCTATACATGATAAAAAGTTAAAAGAGCCTGTGTATTAAGCCGGAAAAAGAGAAAACTAAAAGAAAAATACCAATTAGCTTCAAATACCTGAAGTATCAAATGATTTGGGGAATACACTTACTGTTTTCTTGTTCCATCTATCTAAATTAAAGAACATCAGGCGGAATTTAGAAGGAGACCACTCTGAGAATGTAACACTGTATTGTGAATATTTTGTTTCAATCTATTTCAAATGGAGAAATGAAAGGGTACTGGCACATTAAGTAGGTAGGGTGTTAAGTAGAGGTATTCATAGAGAACAAGGGAATCTTGCCCAGGCTCCAATGCTGCTTTAGGTGACCTTTAAGATCCCTTCTTACTCCAAGACATTCATATTGAAGCCCTTCAATATATAAAATAGATGTAGATTGCCTTTCTTAAGGATGTTGTCCATTTCAGTATAAAAGATATGATGCTTACAATTTCTTTTACCAGTATTTAGAAAAAGGAAATATTTGAAATATACATTCGTGTGCTCCAAACTCATAAACTCAATTCATTTAAATTCACAGAAGATGAATCATATATTGACCAAGTGACCAAACATAAGGAAATTAAAGTTTAGATTTTTTCCTTTTGCCCTAGAGGTTGAACTCTCTTCCAAAGCTGCTTTTGGTGCATTTAATGGGCACCAAAAAATAGCAGTTAAAGAGTAAACATCATTCCTCCCCTAGTTCTTAGTTGTGGTTACAATTTATTATTAGCATATTAGCAGATTAAGGGGAGCAATTTTGATTCCCATCAGGTATAACAAAATAATCTGGTGAAAAACGGAGGTCATGTTTGTCAATTCAGAAAAGTGGGGCCTTTTCTTTTTAATGTTAAAACTTCAAATTTTACACGTTATAGCCTATTCTCTCAGCAAAAGCAAATAGCAAGTTACCTGTTTTTTGATGAGAGCCTAATTACATCCTGTTTCATTCTATTTAGGTAGATGAAAATGCTCGAATAGGCAAGTTTTATGTTAACCTTCAATTGATGGATTTAATATATTCTTAGTTGAACCAGATAAAATGCACAATGTCAATGAAATTACTTCAGCTTACAACCATTTATAAAGTAGCACTGTTTTCATGTAAATCTGTGATAATGTAGCTATAAAATAATACATTTATAAAAATCAATACATAAAAAATACAAATTTCTGTATAAATCTTGTAGTATTAAGGCTCTGTCAATTAAAATCTATAAAATCTATAAATCTTGTATTATTAAAGCTCTGTCAATTGAAATCTGTAAAGGATGTTTTTTATCCTTGGTAAGTCATCTGAAGAAAAGTCAGAGAAAAAATTATTTTTTTCTAGAAAGAACAACATTAAAGGGGATTTAATCTCAACCAGAGAGGCATGAAGTACAATTACTTTTATAAAACAATTTTAAAATAATTGAAATAGTGTCTTTTTGGAACAGAGATGAATAGGTCAAGTGAACGGAACAGAACAGAAATACCAGAGATAAAGCCAAATCTACATAAGAACAAAGGCATTGTGTGTCATGGGGAAATTACAAATGGGTTTTTAAAAATACATGAAAACAGTGAAATCACTGGAAGAGAAAATCTACTAAACATCTAATATGGAGGTGGAAAAATACTTCTCAAGTATACAAGGAGACCGATAGAAAAATACATAGACTATATAGGCATTAGTCTAAAATTCTAAAATTCAAAAAGCACCCTACACTAACAAATTTAAAAGCAAATAATGTACAATAAATACATTTCTTTTTACATTAGAAATGGTTAATATCCTTAAAACATAAAGGGGTCTTACAAGTCAAGATAGGCCAACTTGAATGGTCAAAAGACAATTTACATAAAAAGGCAAAAGAAAAAAAAAAACACTTGTGAAAAAAATCCAATCTCAATAATAAAGGCATATTAAAATAAGATACCTTTTCAAACTCTTAAAATTGAAACTTAAAAAAATTAACAATCGGTGTCATGGAACTTCTGAAAAAAATATAAAATTGATAAAAAAATTTTTAAAATCCATTTTTAAAAACATGCACATCCTTTAATTAATCATTTCCACTTTAAATTTAATTAATCATTTCCACTTTAAAAAAAAGAAGTCTATCTTAAAGACATAGACATGGACTGTTCAAACATTTCTAAGATAGTCTATTTTGCTAAGTATGAAAATTGGAACTAGCCTGGGTCCAGCAATAGGCAACCCATTAAAGAGGTTATAAATCATGACATTTTAAAAACCAGACTAGGCAGGCATAAACAATTTTTTATAAAGAATATTTAATAATAAGGGGAAATATTCACCACATATGAAGAGATGTGCTATAAAAACTAGCATTCTAAATATTTAATGTCAAAAAAAGTGTGTTAAGTCATCTGGAATAGAAACTAAAATATCATCAATGTTTATACTGGGTAGTGAGATGGACTGGAACTTGGTCTCTTTGCGCTTTTCTATATTTTCCAAATTTTTACAACATATACTATTTTAAGAAAAAGTTATAAAACTACTACTTATTAAAATTATTTAAAATATAGCACACTTGTATCTTTGACAATTAACTCCATTTCTTGAAATTTACCCTAATGACATAATAATAGGGAAACTTTAAATAAAGGTGAACCCATAACTGCTGATGAACCATAAAAATGCTATTGAAGAATATTAATGCCAGGAAAAACAATTTCAGAATGTTAAAAACCAGAACATAAAAGTAGAAAAAACGTTCTATATGATGTGATTCTTATTTCATGACAATATATGTGTGATAAACATTTACACAGAAAACCAGGGAGGAGGCAAAGTAAAAACAAAAATTGTTAGTTGTGTTTATCTGGTAGTTTGATTACTTTGCTCTATGTTACAGATTTTTTTTTAATGAAAATGTATTGCTTTTATAATTACAAATTATAGCTCCAAAAAGTTCTGTAAAGTTTTAAGTTTACATACTTGGTTGCTCCATCATCGTATGTTCCCATTAAAACTATTGTTCCATCTTGTATGGCCTTCAGAAACTCAATAAATGGTGCCACATCTGAAGAAAAAGAAAGGGTTGAGGGTTTTAAAAAATGACTGAATAAGCATCATGATAATCTCTAAAAGTAGTATTATAGAACATGAAGTATCTGTAAAGCAATAATTTCCAATGTAAAGTAATCCAAAAGACAGACAAATCTTATAAAGAGTTTAAAAACTGTTAAATTTGTCCCTTAATATAATCCCACCATCAACTTACAATTTCCCATTCCTGATTTATCCTGTGTCTTTTGTATTGATATTCCTGGGGCTAAGTGAAAAAAATTATAGCAAAGTAAAGCATGACTTATGAAGTAAGAAATTCAGAGATCTCTCAGATTTGAATAATTGGGATCCTGAAAAACCTTATTCTGGGGTCCATGCATAAGCTTAAGGAGGCATGGGAGGTTTGTGGACTCCCTAAGTGTATGTAAAATTGTATGGGCTGAGCACAGTGACTCACATCTGTAATCCCAGCACCTTGGGAGGTCAGGGCTGGGGGATCGCTTGAGCCCAGGAACTTGAAACCAGCCTGGGCAATATAGTGAGACCTCATCTCAACAAAAAAATTTAAAAATTAGCCGAGCTTGGTGGCACATGCCTGTAGTCCTAGCTACTCAGGAAGCTGAGGCAGGAGAACTGCTTTGAGGCCAGGAGGTGGAGGTTGCGGTGAGCTGAGATCACACCACTGCACTCTAGGCTGGTTGACACAGCAAGACCCTGTCTCTCAAAAAAAAAAAAAAAAACAAAAAAAACAAAAAACAAAAACGAAACGAAAAAAAGCGTAACATTGTTTGTATGGGTACTTTACTAGAAAGAGGATACACAGCTTTTCTCCAATTCTCAAAGATATCTGTAATTTTTAGAAAATCTAAAAATACATATACACACAGATTTAAAGGCTATTTTAGGTATATCGTTTGCTATAAACTGGGAGAAGGAATATGTTAGGTGATCATTAGAAGCCAAACTAATTGCAGCAAATATTACAGTCACTACTCATTTGATCTACCAAATCAAAATCCACAAGGACTTCAAAATAAACCACTTCAGTGACTATAAACTGTTGATGCCAGATACGTAGGTCAGATTCTACAAATCACTTGACATCTTGAACTCTTTACAATGTCTGGGTTCCTTATAGCTCTGAAGTCTAATTCTACTCCAAAACTGGGTTAGTTCAAATGTACTCAGTTTCTTTCCACAGCAAAGATTCCAAAGATTTTCGATAACTGATTGTATTTCATAATAATAGCATTTTCAATTCAAAAAGATATAACAAGGCAGCTAACAAACTACTTCCATTTAAATGCAAAGGTAGCAATAAACTGCAACAATTTCCTAACTAGAAGAATGCTTCTAGCGGCAATTAATGTACCTGTGACAAGAGAAGTAAGGAATACCAGAGCTCCTGGTCACATGAGCTCCTGGTCACATGACTGATTTCAACAACAGCTTTGTAAGACTGTTTCTATCAATAAATTTTGGCAGGACCAATTTATGCCTTTAGAATCTAAAATTGATGGTCCCATTTTAAGTTTATACAGTTTTGACAGCTATGCAATGTTGTCCTAACATTATTTAATAACAAAATAATACATGGCATCTTTTGTTTTTTTGAGACGGAGTCTGGCTCTGTCGCCCAGGCTGGAGTGCAGTGGCACGATCTCGGCTCACTGCAACTTCTGCCTCCCCGGTTCGAGGAATTCTCCTGCTTCAGCCTCCCAAGGAGTAGCTAGAATTAAAGGTGCATGCCACCATGCCCGGCTAATTTTTGTATTTTTAGTAGAGACGGGATTTTGCTGTGTTAGCCAGGATGGTCTCCATCTCCTGACGTCGTTATCTGCCTGCCTTGGCCTCCCAAAGTGCTGGGATTACAGGCGTGAGCCACCGTGCCTGGCTACATAGCATCTTATTACAAGCTGAAGATATGTTGGAAAAGCTAAATTATCTGAGAACTCTTAACATGAATTTCAGGAGGCCTAATAGCTGTTGGCTTCTAGGGAATATATAAATGGAATGGGGAGGTACAGGGGAGATCCTCATACTGATCAATCTCCCAAATTAAAGAATCAAAAGATAAACCAGTGTTGGCCTCCCTTCAAACTGGAGGAAAAAAACTGATCCTTCCGGGCAGCATTCTTCTTTGGGGTGCCAGTCCCTTGCCTCTGCGTGCTGGTAACTTCTTCCCACTCCTTGTGGGACTTCCAAATATGGAAGGGGAAAATATCTGTGATTGCTTTACAAGAAAGAAAATTCTATTTCTTCCCTCAAATATTTGTCTACCTAAAAAATTAGCAGCAAGTCAGAGGGTAGAACTGTGATGAATAATAGGATTGCTTTTCTAAAACTGATAGTTTATCTTGTCTTTCTAATGCTCCTAGTTATGATTTATTTTTGAGACTGAAAAATCACATGTAAAAAAAAATCAATTCCTATCACTTAGGAACGCTTACATTGGTTATTCTGGTCTTCAAATTACTTTTTTTTTTTTAATTTTAGACAGACCTAAAGGAGCCCAAAACTTTTGAATTGGTTGTCCTGTAGAAGACAAGATGACTTTTTTAAAAAAAATCTCAATTTTGATATTACTATCTTCAATTATACACCACAAAAATTTTTTTCTAAGAAGAAGAAAGTATATAAAACATGAATGATAACTTAAATACAGCTGGACATTTAGTGAACAGAAAGTAAGGGAAACAAAATGAACTAACACAAATAGCATCATCATTCTCTCATTAATGGGCTACATTGTATTGAGGTGATTAAGTCAGTGCCAGCAAAAGAACACAGTCATGTTATTTACACTTACCTCCTCCCCACATGTCAAAATATTTAGTGTCTAATACTTCTCCTGTTTTTCCTAAAAGAGATTAAATTCATATCAAATTATGCATCTGAAATATATCATACACTGTAAGACCAATAATCTTATCCAATGATTGATGTGAATTCATTAGCAGAGAAGGAATTACTTTGAGAACTTAAAATCTGAATCATATGCACCTGAAATATATTTTTAAAGGGTAATTTCTTAATAGAACTTTCTCATTAATCTTTTAAGCCGAAGGATAAATAGAAGTTCATTACTGACTGTAGACCATTCCAATTCGGTTAGATATATTTCATCCTTGTTTCCATATTCTCTTATTTGTAAACCTTTTACAAAAAAGAAGTATCTCTTTGAATCAGATGCCATTTTCTACATTAAATCAGTTTTTACAATAAAACTTACATTAACTTGCCCTATAAAATGTATTTTTTGCTATTAATGAAACAGACAGATGCTGAACCTTTTACCTAAGGAAATGAAGAAAGCAGAAACACAAAAAAAATTTACCTCTTGCTGTGAAAGTAGTAAAATATATTTTTCTACACTATGAAACTACAGTGGTTTCTAACCATCCTATATATCTTATAACCATCCTACACAGCTTTATGGAATACTTATTGTACCATAACAGAGAGGATCAACATGCAGTTTGGCCTCACTTTATGGTTTCAGGTTTTCAGATTTAATTTTGAAGGAAAATTTGAGATGTTCAGGATTCAATCAACTTATTCATACTAATTAAGCTATCAGAAGAATGTGGCCGATAATGAAAAATTACAATAAATTCTTATTCTTTGTTCCTCCCCCTACACCATCCTTTGTCATTTCATACGCCTTTAATCCTGTCAACCTATCTTCCTATTATGTTAGGATTCCAAAATTTGAAGCAAGATTTTATCAATGTGACGTTAGACTGCTTGTTTTCTGACAATCTCATGGAAACTCTTGCATAGCAAGTTAGGATACTTTCAAGAAACACGCTACAAATTCTTAGACATCAAGTCTCCACCCATAGATTTTTTGCAGGGCAGGGATGGGACAGAGGGCTTTATCATCAAGAGCAGCACTTTCTAACCTGATCCTCTGATAGTGCATTTTACTATGGGACAGAAAAATACCCAATGATTACATCCATAAGCTAAAATAATTGTTCTTACCATTTGCCAAGGCAACATTGATCCCTCTTCCAACATTATTCTTAACACCACTCATTAAACTGAAGGGGGAGAAATTGAAATAAATTTAGAATTAAATATTGTACAATAACATATCAGAAAAATAAAGTCTTGCAAAAAAAGTTAGGAATATTATACATATTTTCAATTGTTTGGTGCTGCAGAGGAAATTAAAAAGATCTCTACTAAGTCAGGGAAGACAGTCTAACACTGAATAATTTTAAAGTAATGTCCTTAAATAATATTTCGCAAATAGAAATACATATTAAAAAATATTAGGCCTGAAATAATAGACCATTTTTGTGCCACACTGCTTCAGATTATTCTTAAAACATGGACATTAAGCACGTTCTGCATCATTCTTAAGGTATCAAACAAAAGATAATCTCTTTTCTGCTCTCTTCAATACCAGCATGACATGAAACAGAAGTGAGATACTACCCCCATCATTTAAATCTAAAAGCAGAGTGGGGGAGCACTCTTTCATGAATGTTTTACCTAATTGTGAACATTCTCCTAGTGATTATCACTGTAAAGTTCCTCTACACTAAGAAATATTGCACTCATGAAATTACTGCATTGAATGACAGTCACTTACATGGTGACTACCTGAGATAATCGACTTCCATGGGCAGCTCACAGACCACTATATAAAGACAATGACACTGTAAAATGGAAGGTACCAGTGACACATTTGCTGGTTATCAGTTCAGTTTGTTCAATTGCTCAAATTAGAATTATTAAACTAAAATTGTGAGTTCTTTTAACTCAAAACTTCAAGGTAATAGTAATACTCCCAGTGGTGTGCTGTTAAATATTTAACAACTGGTCTGTGTTTAGGAGAGAGAGGCAATATGCATATATGTGACTACACGTGCACACACATGTCCATACATTGACAGAATTATATATACACATAGGCATACAATTATAAACTACTAATATAAAGGATGTATAGCACACAATTTCATAAATAAAATCTACGATGTACTTTATTATAAATCTCAGTCGATTCTCACAGAGTATTTTAGTTGATTTTTCAAACAATTCACATCTGCAGCTGAACTATGGTTGCAATTAATGAATGAGTTCAGTTCTAACAAATGTTGGATCTATGTTAATGAGTAAGATAAAATAAAGAAAAACAAATAATGAAGATTCATGTTCAAATTCCATTTGCCTGTCAATGATGACTGAATCAGATAATAAGTTTTAAATATTGGAAGACTACTTCCCACATTTTTGGTGCTATCCGCCATATAATAGATATAGATAGGACATATTTTTCAATTTAATCTGCATAATATTTTCTCCCTCACCTGAAGTCTAGAACTTGAGTCTGCAAACTTTTTTTGTAAAGAGAGAAAGCACTAAAGAAGCTATAGGGACATACACTCAAAAACACTATAAATAAATCAAAAGAAACACTTTTTTAAATGTTCACGTAACTCATAGGAAGGCAGGAAAAAGAGAAAATAAAAAAATAAAATAGTAGACTTAAATCCTCATATATTAATAATTATAATAAATGAAAATAGCTTCAGCATACCAAATAAAGACAGAAATTGGCACAGTGAATTAAAACAGGAACCAACTACACACTGTCTACAAGAAACTCACTTTAAATATAATGATACAGGCAGTGGAAAGTAAAAGGGTAGAAAGAGACATATCATGCAAACATTAATCAAAAGAGAAATTACAACTCAATTATACAGAAACAACCCAATTTATCAATGGGCAAAGGGTTTCAATAGACATTTCTCCACAGAAGACATACAAATGGCCAATAAGCACACAAAAACATGGTAGACATCACTAATCATCAGGGAAATGCAAATGAGATTTCACTTCACATCTACTAGGCTGGCTATAATCAGTAAGTCCGATAATAACAAGTGTTGGCAAGGATGTGGAGAAATTGGAACCTTCACACACTGCTGGTGGAAATGCAAACAGATGCAGCCACTTTGGAAAACTATCTGGAAGTTCCTCAAATAGTTAAACAGAGTTACCATATGAAACAAAATCCACTCCCTGGGAGTATAAAGAAATCAAAACATATGTCCACATAAAATGTGTACATAAATGTTTCTGTAAATGTTACTCATTATAGTTAAAAAGTGGAAACAACTCAAATGTCTACCAACTAATGAATGAGTAAACAAAATGTGGTATATCCATACAATGGAATATCGTTCAGACATAAAAGGAATGAAGTTCTGATACATGATATAACATGGAGGAAGCCTGAAAACATTACGGTAAGAAGCCAATCACAAAAGACCAAATATTATATACCACTTATATGAACTGTCCAAAATAGGCAAATCTATAAAGACAGAAAGGAAACTAATGGTTAACTTAGGGTTTGGGGTGGGGAAGTGGGCAGGACAAGAAAGGCTTAGAAGGGTATTAGCTAAGGGGTACAGAGTTTCTTTTTGAGGTATAAAAATGTTCTAAAATTGACTGTGGCAGAGATTGCATGTATCTGTGAATATAATAAACCACTGACTGTATAATATAAATGAGCGAAATGGACGGCATGTGAATTATATCTCAAAGCTGTTTAAAAGTACTAGTTTGGAGCACATACATTTAAAAAGTTCTATGCTTTACTATTTAACTATTGGCTCAGCTGCACCAAAGAGAAAGAAGTTTCAAAATGTATTGTTCTGTTTCTTTCAGAAATACATTCAATAAGTAAACTCCATCATTAAGAAGTAACTGCTGCGATTAACAGGTTAAGTGCTAGTGTGACTTTTCCAAGTAAAGATCATCTAGGAGTATGAGGTGGCATTTTACAGACTGAAATCTATCATAAAGCAAAGAAATAAAGGTAACAAAGAAGCACAATGACATAGGCTTCCCACAAGAGGGCAGCAGCTTATCAATTTTTAAAAACTGAAATTCAAACAGAAAATCTCTAACAAATAAAAAATCCACTGAGATTTAAAATGTATAAAGGTTATTCAACCTTACTAACACAAGTTGAAATATTTTCTTTTATCCTTCATGAATATAAGGTACCCCTCCCCACACCTCTAGGCAAAATTCTAAAGGAAATGATTGTATCATCTGTAGAAATACTCGATATCTTCAAATATAGATTTGTTTCAAATAGCTACTCCATGTTCTAGTTATTAGTTATTATCTCTTAAGATGGTTAGTTTAAAGCAGGGCTTGGTAAACTATAGCTCACGAGCCAAATCCCGCCAACTGGTTTTTTTATTTGTTTTAATACTCATGAGCTTAGAATAGTTTTTACATTTTTAAATGGTTACTTTTTAAATGATTATGTAAGTACCTATATAATAACCTTGATTTTACCTCTTTGCCCTCATAGCCAAAAACACTGATCCCTTGTTAAAAAAAAAAAATCCCTCAAAATAATCTCATATTCTTGCAGCAAACATTACCATTAAAATCAAAAGTAATGAATTATTCCTAATATCAAATTCATACAAATTGAAATCAAATGAATATACGCCTTAAATGAAGATTATAATTGGAACATAAGTTAGTTCTATGGGTGCTCTAATGAGAAAGAAAAAACCTGTAATCCCAGCACTTTGGGAGGCTGAGGTGGGAAGACTGCTTGAACCCAAGACTTCAAGACCAGCTTGGGCAACACAATGGGACCCCATTTCCACAAAAATAGAAAAATTAGCTGCGTGTGGTGGTGTGCGCCTGTAGTCCCGGCTACTCAGGAGGTGGAGGTGGGAAGATCGTTTCAGCCCAGGCATTCAAAGTTGCAGTGACCTAAGATTGTGTCACTATACTCCAGCCTGGGCAACAGAATGAGACCCTGTCTCTAGGTAAAAAAGAAAAGAAAAAAGAAAAAAAGTAAAGGAAAAAAAAAAAGCTGCAATTACTGTTTTTCCTGAGACCTGAGGTTCATACCTGCGATTTTCTATTTCTAACTAATGAGACATTTAAAACACATGTTAATCTGCATAATGTATTTTGACTTGATCTGCTTATGGCCACCATCCTAATTGTAATTATCACCTGTCTGTACCAGAGTTTCTCAAACCCAGCCTCTCATTTTAAGAGCCTGATCATTCTTGTGGATGAGCTGACCTACGCACTGAAAGATGTTTAACAGCATCTCTGGCCTCTACAAGGAGTACCTCCAAAGCTATGACAACCCAAAATTACAATGTCCCCTGGAGAGCAAAACTGCCCCCATCGAGACACACTGATCCAAGAATAGTAGTCTCCAAAGTGAGTTACATGTACTTAGAGCAGGTGCTCTGAAAAGATTAAATTCTCTGCTTATGTTATTTTTATTATCTACTTACAGATTTTAGTGAATGTATAAGCAATAAAGTCTGTTACCAATAGGGAGGCAGTATGAAAGTGCTGTGGCAGTGACTGGCAATGGCCTTCCAATTGTCCTCTCTATTCCACTTCCTTAATTATTTTACACAGCAACCAGATAACTTTTTGCAATATAAATAAAAACACGACATGCCAGAATTTGAAATCCTTCCACAAATTCTCAATACACTCAGAAAAAAAGTCTCAACCCTTTACCTGCATGGCCTACAAGTTCCTATGCAGCCTGGCCCTAATTCACTTCTCTCCAGAGCTACCCAATCTTAGGACCTTCAAGCAGGCTTTTTCCTCCTGCTCGAAGACCAAGCATGGTCTTCCTTTCTATCCCTCAGATCTCAGAATACACATCACTGTCTTAGAAACTGTTCCATAACCCTCAATCTAAAGTTAGACACCTCTTTCCATCCACTCTCGCCAGTACTCACCACACCCTGCTGCCCTGCAGGGCTGGTATCACAATTTGTTTGTTCGTTTTTTGCTGTTGTTGTTTTTTTTTTGTTTTGTTTTGTTTTTGAGACAAAGTCTCGCTCTGCCACCCAGGCTGGAGTGCAGTGGTGCGATCTTGGCTCACTGCAACCTCTATCTCCTGGGTTCAAGAGATTCTTGTGCCTCAGCCTCCCAAGTAGCTAGGATTACAGGCCCATGTGCCACCATGCCCGGCTAACTTTTGTATTTTAGTAGAGACGGGGTTTCACCATGCTGGCCAGGCTGGTCTCAAACTCCTGACCTCAAATGAAGCGGGTGATCCACCCGCTTCGGCCTCCCAAAGTGCTGGGATTACAGGCGTGAGCCACCACGCCCGACCTGGTGTCACAATTTATAAGTACATATTTTTTTTAAACATCTGTCACCCCTACTAAACTGTAAGTTCCATGACAGGAGGGATTATGCTCAAAAATACTTGCTAAACAGGTGAATAAATGACTCTCAGGAAACTTAAGACTCTTTCTTTGGACTTTAACCTGAGGCTTGGGTAGAAAATCCCACCAAGTATTTAATCTCTCATGGTAATGGCAGAATGGTTCCTGAAATAAGGATGGATGGGTGGCCTGCCTCATTTAATGGTTAAAGAAACTGAAACACAAATGCTACATGGCACGCCCACCATGCTAGAAGCAAATTCTCTGGCTCTAAGCCAAGTATGTATTTTACCAAGCTCCACTGTCTACGCACTGTTCTCTTTTCAACATTAGATCTCTTTTCAACCTTAGCTGTTCAACACTAGGCTGAGGGATAGAGAATAGTCTCTAAGACAGTGATGTGTACTCTGAGAACCAAAGGACAAGAAGGAAGACAGCCAAATGAAGAGTAAGGAAAGACCATCCTAGACAGAAGAGCGTACTCCAAGACCCCAAGATCAGGAAGATCTGGAGAGAAGTGAATTAGGGTCAGGACACATAGGAACTTGTAGGCCATGTGGGTAAACAGTTGAGCTTTTTTTCTGAGTGTGTTTTGTTGTTTACGGTTTTAATCTGTGAATAAAAAACCTGCTAGTAAAAATAGTCTGATCTCTTCTTCTCTCAACTAAAATTCACATGCATCAAGGGGGCAGAATAGATGTCCAAAATCATCCATGGGTTAGGTATTCTAAAAGAACTTTGTTCCTGTTATTTAGAATCAAATTTGGGGTCTGTTTAACCAAACAAGATAAAGAGTGGAAATGAGAATGTTTTCAAAAACCTACAAACTTCTAAAATGCAAGTGCATTATTACATGTCAGTAAAACAGGACTATTCTAATGAGAAATCAGAAGACAAATGGATTAACAATAAATCATCATTAGAATACGGGAAAATAAAGGAAATCAGTACAGACCTTAATGATCATCTAGCTCAAGCCCTTAATTTTACAAGAAAAGTGTTGTCCCATGAAGCTCAATAAACTTCTTACAGCTAACTACCTGCAAAAGAGGCTAGGATAAAAATTTAAGAGCTTCAATATTAAAAACAAGAGGCACATAAACAGCTAGGAAAAGCTGCCTAGGTCTCCTCTTTGCTATAAAATTATCTCTTTATTCTATATAATTCGTGACAAATTTATTATTTTATATTAAATTTAAATAAGCCATGTCTAGTTTTCTAGGCAACAGCATATTAAAAGCAACCAACTAAAAGTAGGATTTGCAATTTCAGCAGCAGGAACTTGTGAGCAACAGTTGACACTGAGGTAGGATATCAAATATCCTAAAAACCATCCTTTAGAAAGCATCTCAACATAGGAAACCATTCAGCTTAGAGGCAAGCAGTTTGTGCTGCAATGGAACTGAGGTTATCACTGGATCATTTCACACTTCAACAAGTAGCACTCAAATATTTTAAATGAAAGACGCTGGTTTTCATCTAAAATAAAGAGAACACATTCATTGTCCAGGGCAATGTTGCAAATAGGATTTCTGCCATGATGCAAATGCTCTCTCTGTTGTTCCATTTGGTGACCATGAACCACATGTGGCCACTGAACACCTGAACTGCAGTGACGGATACCAAGGAACTGAACTTTTTAGTTAATTTAAGTGAATTAACTTTCTTCCTAATATTTAAGGATCAAAATTAAATAGCCACATGTGTTCTGTTGCTAATAAATGGGATGGCACAGATCTACACAATTCACTCAGAGGAAATCTCTTATCTCTATAAAGCCGAATAAGTGTTACGTTCTTAGTCACTCTCTAATATAAAATTTAAGAACTGTAAGGCCCCTTGAATTCATGAGAAAAAAAACTACATAACAAAAATGGAAATCACTTTCCATTAATAAAGTACACCGAACACATTTTCAAAATATCCATTAAACTCAGGTTCAATTGGCTGCAATTTAATAGCACACCTTATCGTCTCAAGTCAACAAAGACTTACACATTATCTTCCAGGCAGATCTTGGGTCCCACCACGTTGGCCGCTCCACTTGCCATTTTAAAAGCAAAATGCTTCTCAGGGCAAGCTTTTGAGATCCCACACTTATATCTGGGAGGCTTTGTAGCTTTGGGGGAGAAAACATGATGTCTTTTTTTAGAAAACAAGTGAATAGATTTTACCTCACTTTATTTCAAATCTCAAACCACAAAGGGCATTACGCAAAACATCAAGATACACGTATCTTAAAATACAAGCTAATTTTTTCCCCTGAGGGTTTCAAAGAACCTCAAAAAAATTACAAAAAAAAAATAGCAACAAAAAAACCCACAACAGACACCAGAACTTCCTAGGAAACAAACTAATAATGGACGCAAATGGGTCAAGTAATATGATCTGCATTAGGGCAAATATATTTTATCTAACTATGAGTTTATTTTTAAATTTCAGGATGTGGGAGGTTCTGAATGTTACTTTGCACTTCTAGTCCATATATGCACAAAAAATCATGACCTCCAGGATCATTAAAAAAGGCCTAATGTTCCATTGACTACCTGCCCATGTACAGTATTGTTGTAACTAGGAATTCTCCTCTTAACTCCTTCTCACACCAATTTCTGTACTTATAATAATGGAGCTAAAAAACACAAAATATCCCTCATGAATAATTACCAAAAATATTTGGGCTGTCCAATCAAATAGCATCCTCATAACTTTAGAAAGCAATTTCTAAAGCAGTTTTTCCTCATACTGAACTACTGACACTTTAAATATAAGCTCTCATATGCCTAAGATAAGGCAGAATAAATCATACATAAAATATTGAGATGAAATACTTACAACGTGCAGCTGTGTCCAATGCTGATCTTGCTGAAAAAAAATTACTTTTGTTAGAAGGAATGAGTCTATTGGCAAGTATCCACTTTTAAAATATATTTAGGTCCACAAAAATAAGTGTTCAACTAATGATTCAGTATACAATAAAACACGAATATCACTTAAGAAAAAGTGAGAAAGTAACTTCACACTGTACATTCATTATAAACTATTAAATAATTATGGAGGATAGTATTTTACTACTGATAAAACATTTTATTTTTCCCTTACCATTTTGTTTTGAATTTTAGTTACTACAGATTTAAATTTCAATCAGGAAGTTACTCTACAAACTTACCTTTCAATGTTTATAAATATAAATTTGGTGAATATGATGGCGTTTAAAAGTTGTTGCTGCTGTATGGTGTTGTACAGCTATGCAAAGAAAGCCCCAGAGAATACACACGAATCTATCTTAGTGGTGAGGTTAGGAGATTGCGAGGGCCAGGGAGGGGGATAAGGAAGGTCATTACTAAAAGATTTATAATTTATCAGTTCAAGGAATCCATGAGGTCAAATCTTAATTTGTATGTAGTAGTTCTCAACCTGACCATCTATCATAATTATAGTTAGGGCTTTTTAAAAGCACTAACATCTGATCCCAGCCCAGGAGATTATAACTCAGATCATCAGAGTATTGTGGACAGCCATTTCCTGATTTGACTAATAAGTATGCAGTGTGATAAATGTTAACCAGCTGTCTTGCTATAAATAGTCATACAGTTTTTAGTTCTGTACTATTTTAGATAATTGTGAACTTCCTGTAGGTCCAATACTCAAACTGGTAAGCTGAAAGTTGAAAGATTGTATTGAAATGTTTAAAAAGAGGAAAATGACCAAGTAAATAAAAGCTCATTAACTCAATAGAACACTCAGTAGAATATTATGCACCATTAAAGCCATAAAGGTAATACAATAACATTGAAAAAGCTCAATGCCCAGAACAAAGCAGAAAACAAACCTTATCTACACTTTACTGGGATACAATTTTGGGAAAATCAGTTTTTTAATCATCAGGATTTTAAGTAAATAACATCACCTCCATTTAATTTGTGTAACAGTAAGGGGAGTAGATACTTTAAGGTGAAGAAACTCCTGTGAAAGGCTTTCCCTTCCAGAAGAAAGCTCATTTTTACCCAATACACATCAAAATCAAAAGCCCTGTACTAAGTCTGCAATTCTGAAAACATTAGCACCTGGTGGCCAAACAGGTACATTAATTTT